>NC_060138.1:314404735-314712682 GCF_021461385.2 Schistocerca piceifrons
ATTATTTACCCTGAAATATCAAACCCAACTACAGTAGTAACCAATGTTCTCACCGTAAATTCCTGTGTTTTGCAGCGTAAAAATGGCCATCAAAATATAACGCCAGACAAAGTAGTCGAATATGAACGAACAGAATAATTAAAATTACAGGTAGCGTCCTCACGATATGACTACCCCAACTAGCGGTAAAATCACATAAGTGGTGGTGTGACTTGTGACTTATCAAGGACTCACGTTTCATATTTTTGATTTCAAAATTAATAAGAGCTTTGAGCAAATGCCTGCACCATCTCTATTGACGAAATCTAGTTAATGTTAACATTCTGAGTGGAAGTTACTTGAATTATGATTGTCATAATGTATTCACGAAAACCATTTATGTATCAGTATTTATTTCCTATAATTGTAAGTGTTTATTGTCATTGAATTATACTGTTGTTTACTCTGTTATTCACTATTGTGAACCAGTGTTTTCTAAATAGAGAGAGAGAGAGAGAGAGTATTCGACACATTGTTGTATTATATAAATGGATTACTAGTAGACGTACAATGCGCTATTTTACTGACAGGGAGTGGCTATCAGAAGAAGAAAGACTTTGGAGACACACACACACCCAAACTCACACACACACACACACACACAGAGAGAGAGAGAGAGAGAGAGAGAGAGGGGAGAGAGAGAGAGAGAGAGAGAGAGAGAGGGGAGAGAGAGAGAGAGAGAGAGAGAGAGAGAGAGATTACCCACAGCAGCATGGCGTGAGTTATAATTGCTTCCCAGTGTATATTTACTACTAGACGTCGTCATTTTTGTTGGGAACAAATGAACACACATTATAGAAAAATAATCTAACCAAACAATTCATTTAAAGTCATAACAGTCTGTAAACAGCTAGCAACTTACACTCCGGGAAATGGAAAAAAGAACACATTGACACCGGTGTGTCAGACCCACCATACTTGCTCCGGACACTGCGAGAGGGCTGTACAAGCAATGATCACACGCACGGCACAGTGGACACACCAGGAACCGCGGTGTTGGCCGTCGAATGGCGCTAGCTGCGCAGCATTTGTGCACCGCCGCCGTCAGTGTCAGCCAGTTTGCCGTGGCATACGGAGCTCCATCGCAGTCTTTAACACTGGTAGCATGCCGCGACAGCGTGGACGTGAACCGTATGTGCAGTTGACGGACTTTGAGCGAGGGCGTATAGTGGGCATGCGGGAGGCCGGGTGGACGTACCGCCGAATTGCTCAACACGTGGGGCGTGAGGTCGCCACAGTACATCGATGTTGTCGCCAGTGGTCGGCGGAAGGTGCACGTGCCCGTCGACCTGGGACCGGACCGCAGTGACGCATGGATTCACGCCAAGACCGTAGGATCCTACGCAGTGCCGTAGGGGACCGCACCGCCACTTCCCAGCAAATTAGGGACACTGTTGCTCCTGGGGTATCGGCGAGGACCATTCGCAACCGTCTCCATGAAGCTGGGCTACGGTCCCGCACACCGTTAGACCGTCTTCCGCTCACGCCCCAACATCGTGCAGCCTGCCTCCAGTGGTGTCGCGACAGGCGTGAATGGAGGGACGAATGGAGACGTGTCGTCTTCAGCGATGAGAGTCGCTTCTGCCTTGGTGCCAATGATGGTCGTATGCGTGTTTGGCGCCGTGCAGGTGAGCGCCACAATCAGGACTGCATACGACCGAGGCACACAGGGCCAACACCCGGCATCATGGTGTGGGGAGCGATCTCCTACACTGGCCGTACACCACTGGTGATCGTCGAGGGGACACTGAATAGTGCACGGTACATCCAAACCGTCATCGACCCCATCGTTCTACCATTCCTAGACCGGCAAGGGAACTTGCTGTTCCAACAGGACAATGCACGTCCGCATGTATCCCGTGCCACCCAACGTGCTCTAGAAGGTGCAAGTCAACTACCCTGGCCAGCAAGATCTCCGGATCTGTCCCCCATTGAGCATGTTTGGGACTGGATGAAACGTCGTCTCACGCGGTCTGCACGTCCAGCACGAACGCTGGTCCAACTGAGGCGCCAGGTGGAAATGGCATGGCAAGCCGTTCCACAGGACTACATCCAGCATCTCTACGATCGTCTCCATGGGAGAATAGCAGCCTGCATTGCTGCGAAAGGTGGATATACACTGTACTAGTGCCGACATTGTGCATGCTCTGTTGCCTGTGTCTATGTGCCTGTGGTTCTGTCAGTGTGATCATGTGATGTATCTGACCCCAGGAATGTGTCAATAAAGTTTCCCCTTCCTGGGACAATGAATTCACGGTGTTCTTATTTCAATTTCCAGGAGTGTAGTTGTCCTGTTTGTCTGGGACGGATTTTTTTTTGCTTTATGTGTTTTCTATTTCCTCTTTGTCTGTTATCTTACTGCAAGGAAAGATCATATGTTACTCTAGAGTTAGTAAATACGAATATAATATATAAAATTTTAACATACGTAATTTCAAACGAGTTAGTACAAGTAAGCATTATGTTGTTCAAGATTAAAAAATTCCATAAAATCCATAAAATAACTACTTCATAAAACAAAAACACCAACAATTTTACAAATTTACGTAATACTCATCTGGAGCACAGATTTCTGTTCTTCTGGAATCCAGAAGGCACAAGCTGCTCTACTGGTTCACTGTACTAAGCTTCATTTCTACATTACAAATTTTGTGGATTATAGTTCTAGACATCACTATACTACACAACACTACACAGCGCTGCACTGTACCTGATGTCAAAGCGAAACTTAATTCCTTCCGTTATCTTAATAGTCAGACCCCGCCACACCTCAGGATTGACAGAGGCTGTACTCAGAACTGAGACGCTACACAACGCTTAACGGACTGCGAGATGTCTGTCAGCGTCGCTGGAGAAAGCTCTGCCGTGTCGCCATGACGTATGGCCACTTCTTGGTTGTTTCTCGGCCATGTAGGCTTGTGACTCGTAAGCTGATATTTTGGCTGTCAGTAAATTTAGTAAGTGCCAACTCTGCTGATTCCTTATGACTTTGCACACACATGTATGGCCAAAGATGTACCTATACTGGTGTCTAACATCTTTTCTGATGGCACACTCCCAAATGATGTGGTCTGGAGCGCCGATTTCTACGTCTGAGGCGGGTTGCCGTATGTGTTAGATCATCAATTATGATTCGATGAACTTTTCAGCTGTGGACGGATTTGTCAGCAAACGCTTTTGTATATCTCTCTCAAGTGTATGAATGGAAAAAATAATAAGTACTGGCTTAGTGCATGTGACATATTTATGATATTTGCCCAGTAGTGAACGAAAATAATATCAGTTTAGCAACATATGTACATTAAAGTGTTGCTGCTAAAACTTAATAAAGGAAGGAGATGAACGTCGATAATAGAGAGGGTAAAATGTGCAGTCAACTCAACTATACGTCTTGTGCCAAGTATTATTTATTAATATATGGAGTGTATAGCATAGACATTTGTACTTAACCCGTGGATGTTTACAGTCAGGAAAGTATCCAGCATTAATAAGTGACCATTATTTGTGTCAACTAACTATTAACTTCAGAACTTGGTTTCTTATACGTTTTCGACTGTCTTTCAAATTGACGGCAGTTCTGCTGAATACAAATACTGGTATCACTCGTTTCACTAAATGCAAAGGTCTTGCTAACTGCTAGGTCTTGCTAACTGCTGCTATGGAACAGGCACTAAATGAACTTAGAAGTGGTTAAACGACAACAGTTAAGTACTCGTAACAAATTCCAGTTTTCAGAAATGAAACATTGGGCTTTCATACCACTTAGCCAAGTCCTTGCTTTCTCACTAAAGTGTTTCATGACTCTGACGTCAAAGAACATATAAATCACAAGGACTTAGAATTAATCTCAATTACTGTAAATATGAAGTTTAACAGTAATATCTGTTTCATACTAATGATTGTTATATCAACAAAAGGCAATTTTATTTTGGGATTTGTACACCGATTTGTGGAAAGGATATTTTAGGCCGTACATTGATACTGACTTCTTATGTCTCACAGATATTTCCTGTTATCTTGAAGTTATGTGGACGTAAGATTTCCTCACACCAGTCACCATATTGATGCTTTACGCTATAGGCATTACACAAGTCACCTTTATTTAGCAGTGAAATATTGTTTTTGGTCTACAAATATTATTAATCTGTTATGACATTCATTATCCATTGAATAATCTAAAAATAGGATCGTCTCCATCTCAGTTTTTTCCATATGCAAATAATGATCTTCAAGAATTATAATGGAACGGATGGAGCATTAAAGTCTCACCGTTCACATGGGCATACTAACTCAGATCTGAACTGTCACCAGGTAGGGTCAGTAGGGTACCGCTCCAAAGTACCGCAACGGATAAGATTTCGCTGTGCAGCCAACCACCTCGACTTTCCTAGAAGACTAAACAGTGCTTAGAGAATTGTTGCATCTCGCCAGCGACTTACAACTCGCATAAAGGCAAATAATGTGTAAGACGTTTTCGAACAGGATGCTTTCATGATCTACAGAAAGTTTTCACATTCAACAAACTGCATAAACGAAGACGGAATACATGAGAGTGGAGCATATCTATACTGGCTTTGTTTTGCTGATGGCAGAGTACTGTTCCACTCTAATACAAATATCGCAAGGTGTTTCACCTCCTGAATACGTTCTCCGTGCCGAAGTTCCCCTCACAGAGTCCTTGTCCTTGATTGAAAAGCTTTTAACGAAGAGGTTATAACCTTGTTTCAATACGCGCGCTCCTCATTTTTAGTTAATAAGGAATTTGTTGAACCAATTTACAGGGTTGCCAAGAGAAGTCATTTGTCTCACTATGTAGTCAACTATTTTATGGAAGATTTTGCAGGGAAGGTGAAGGATGCTGCATGTTATAGATCTTTCCTCTTTTCCTGTGTGTGGATGACACGTAATGGTGAGTCCAAGTGGTGGGGAGAAACATCGTAATGTCTTGGATTACCTTTGTGTCATTCATAGGAACATTTAATTTACCATAAAGCTGAAAAAGGATGAATGCTTCCATTTCTAGGATTCCTGGTTCATCCTAAAGCCGATGGCGCCCTGAGATATGGTGTCTTTCGCAGGCTAACGCACACGGACCTGTACCAGCAAGTGGATATCTGTCGTCACTTTGCGCAGATCAGTGGTGTCCTAAATCCACTAGGACACAGAGAACATATGACTACTGACATGGACTTTGTCTACAGAGGAATTTTGCTCACCTAAAAAAAAATTTTAGAAGATAATGACTATCCACCATGGAACCACCGCAAGGCTTCCGAATACAAACCGATGGTAGGTGCCCCTACTTCCCCATTCGTGGGGAAATTTTCGTCTGAAATAGATGGTATCTTCTCTGAACATAAAGTAAATGTTATTATTCTGCCGTCACCAACGACAGGCATATTGCCTGGCTCCGGACAGGGTGACATGTTGCTATAGAGGCAGGCGTGTGTACGATTTCTTATTGGCTTTGTCTGTCGTACTTCCGACATACTTCGCGCACAGTTGAACAAATTTAAACAGAATATTGATGCTTTACCCTCCTGTTACAGCCTGACCAATCTGCACTGCATGCAGGCAAGGGACCATAAGGACTAAGAGAACTTCCATACCTTACCACTGAGTTATCATCGTTAGCATTTGAGTTTTCAGGGGAGTTATTGGAATACGTTTGCCAAACGATTATTGAATCGTAATTATGGTTTTAACCCTGGCAAAATGAAAAACCCACAAACAACGTACTCTCCTTTATATACCAGTACTGAATCACTTACAAATGCGTACGCTTCTTACTCAGTTATGTACGAGCTGTGTGTGTGTGTGTGTGTGTGTGTGTGTGTGTGTGTGTATGTATGCTTCTGTGGTTTGAGAAATATTCCTATGTCTTGCAGTGTACAACATTTCTGCGTGCTAATACCCAGCGATATGTGTCTCGGATTTTACTTTTGAAAGGCGGAAACAAACAAAAAAATGCAACCCACACAAAGGTTACAAAAAAGATAAGAAATCTGTTACTTAATATGAAAGTCGGTAAGTAAAAAGTAACAGTCTCCTCACACCCTCCATATTTCCATAACCTTCATTTAAACATTACACCAGCACTTCTTGAGATCGCGTGAAAACTTTCTACAGATAACTCAATCTCATATTAATTCTATGTCTATTTTGTCGTCAGCTAACAATCAAAAGCCATTTCAATATCTCTTCTGTTTCGGTGCGACCCCAATTGACAAAACAACTGAACTGTGACAGCTTCGCAGATACAATAACCGCCTTTTGATTTGCGCCCTTTTACTGCATCAATTGATAAGCATCTGCTCTGACTGACGTCAAAAATTTAATTCATACAGACATTACACCATAATATGTGAAAAATAATCATTCTTCACGGAAGACTGACGGCAGCACGTATGTCTGCCACTTGTCAAGTATTTATTCCACTATAAATGTCCGTGTATTCATAAGCACTGTGTTCGCCTTAACGATTGGTGAGGTATGCGAGCACTTTGCTGTCAGTCTTTCTGCTCCATTCCTAAGATGGCAGAACGGTGTGAAGCCGAAACACTGGAATCATAGACAGCGTTATTATGGCTGAATTTTTGCATTTTTACGAATCACAATTAGGTAGCAACGAGTACCATAATTTGTCAGAGATTGTCAGAAAACCTGAGAATTAACTATGACAGATTAAAATAATATGTAACAGAAATACAGAAAGTAACACTGTAAAACTTAAGACATAGGGCCACGTGATGAAAATTTTATATATTGTATTGTTGTAAACGAAACCAGAGGATGATGATGTGAGGTGGGGATTTCAGTCTAAAAGCAGATTTATGCTTATGGCATTGATTCAAAGCCATGTCATTACGTTTTGGCGCCATCCGTGGTGGCTGAGCGGTTGTAGGCGCCTCAGTCCGGAACCACGCGACTGCTACGGTCGCAGATTCGAATCCTGCCTCGGGCATGGATGTTTGTGATGTCCTTAGGTTAGTTAGGTTTAAGTAGTTCTAAGTTCTGAGGGACTGATGACCTCAGCTGTTAAGTCCCATAGTGCTCAGAGCCATTTTTGCTACTGTCGTGAGCATTTACTAAAAGAGGTAGTAGAACCGTGAAACTATCATTAGGTGCTAAATGGTTGGACGTTCACGACTCTTCACAGAACGTGAGTTTCGGAGGCTTGTCTGCTCTGTAAAATAGGACAGATAGTGATCTGTGGCCTCTCTGCTGGAAGAGCACAATTCTGGTGCACGCACAAGTGTTTCAGAGCACATTGTTCATCATATATTGTTAAAGAAGGAGCTCTGCAGCAGACCACCACCACGTGTTAACATGTTGACCCAACGACGTCACAGATTACGATTTCAGTGGCCACAGGACCTTCGGGATTCGACGGTCGATCATTAATAACGGATGACTCACATTCTTGCTGCACTAGGTCGAGGGTCTTCTCCATAAACGCCGTTACCGACGTGAAAGGCGGCTCGAAACGTGCAGCCTGCCACGGACGCAGGCTGGTGGGAGCAGCATTATGCTATGGCAAGCATTCTCTTGGGCTTGCAGGGGCCCTGTCGTAGTAATCGAAGAGACGCTGACAGTTGTGATCCCTCAGCATCCTTTGATCTTGATGTCTTCCTCGACGACGACGTCATCTTTCAGCAGTATAATTGTCCATGTCTTGAAGCCAGTGCCGTGCATCAGTGGTCTGACGAGAGTTATAGCAAACTCGTGTTGATATTTTGGCGACCAAATGCGCCTGACGTAAAACCTATGATACCCATCTGGGGTGTTCCTTGGTGCCATCACAGCGAACGCAAATCAGCAGCCCGTTATTTACGCGAGTTACATGATCTCTGCTTAGACAGATAATGATACATACCTCCACTAACCTAACAATAAACTGTCGGAGGTTGCTACGCCGCCGCCGTTGGATAAGCAGCTGCCAGCAGAAAGTCGTATACTCCTAGCTCACTCATTTGTTACATAATTTAATTCTTAATTTCTTCGCGTGTTTTTGGTACTTGCATTGTTTAAATCACAAATTTCTGGCGTATTATAGTATTTGAGAGTTGTAACATCGCGTTTTGGTACCTGAATAGTGTAAAATCGCGTAGTCGTCTGTCTTCTGTTTTTGTTTTGAATGGCAAGTGTCGGTTGGTCACAGCCAGTGCGCTCCCTGCCGCCGTGGATAAGCAGCTGCCAGCAGAAAGTCGTATACTCCTAGCTCACTCATTTGTTACACAATTTAATTCTTAATTTCTTCGCGTGTTTTTGGTACTTGCATTGTTTAATTCCTAAATTTCGGGCGTATTATAGTATTTGAGAGTTGTAACATCGCGTTTTGGTACCTGAATAGTGTAAATTCGCGTAGTCGTCTGTCTTCTGTTTTTGTTTTGAATGGCAAGTGTCGGTTGGTCACAGCCAGTGCGCTCCCTGCCGCCGTGGATAAGCAGCTGCCAGCAGAAAGTCGTATACTCCTAGCTCACTCATTTGTTACATAATTTAATTCATAATTTCTTCGCGTGTTTTTGGTACTTGCATTGTTTAATTCCTAAATTTCGGGCGTATTATAGTATTTGAGAGTTGTAACATCGCGTTTTGGTACCTGAATAGTGTAAATTCGCGTAGTCGTCTGTCTTCTGTTTTGTTTTGAATGGCAAGTGTCGGTTGGTCACAGCCAGTGCGCTCCCTGCCGCCGTGGATAAGCAGCTGCCAGCAGAAAGACGTATACTCCTAGCTCACTCATTTGTTACATAATTTAATTCATAATTTCTTCGCGTGTTTTTGGTACTTGCATTGTTTAATTCCTAAATTTCGGGCGTATTATAGTATTTGAGAGTTGTAGCATCGCGTTTTAGTACCTGAATAGTGTAAAATCGCGTAGTCTCCTTCCGCCGCCAAGCAGTGTGTCAGCAGTGCGCAAGTAGCAGCGTTACTGCATTTACTAGGCAATCTTGTATTTTAATAACCGTTTAAATTTTATGTCGATTTGTTTGCGCTCTCTGTAGATTAATTCAGACGTTCTTTGCACAACAGTTTCTAGCATGGATAGGGACTGCAACTGCTGTGTTCGGATGCAGGCTGAGTTGGCATCCCTTCGCTCCCAGCTTCAAGCAGTGTTCGCTTCGGTCACACAGCTTCAGCTTGAGGCTGTTGCCAATGGGCATCACTGTGGGGGTGCGGATGGGGGTTTTTCGGGAACGGCCAGCTCGTCCCACGCATCCCCCGATCGGACTACGGCTGGGGCTGCCCGGGATACTGCCCACATTGAGGCTGATCCCTCACCTGTGGTAGAGTGGGAGGTCGTCTCGAGGTGTGGCGGGGGGCGAAAGACATTCCGGAGGGCTGAACGGAAGGCCTCTCCAGTTTGTCTGACGAACCGGTTTCAGGCTCTGTCTCAGGCTGATACTGATCTTCGGCCTGACATGGCTGCTTGTCCTGTTCCAGAGGTTGCCCCTCAGTCTGCAAGATCCAGGCAGTCGCAGAGGGTGGGCTTACTGGTAGTTGGGAGCTCCAACGTCAGGCACGTAATGGGGCCCCTTAGGGATATGGCAGCAAGAGAGGGGAAGAAAACCAATGTGCACTCCGTGTGCATATCGGGGGGGTGCCATGAAGGGTACAGGGTGCACCCATCTGCAGGTGGTCGCTCATGTCGCCACCAATGATGTGTGTCGCTATGGATCGGAGGAAATCCTCTCTGGCTTCCGGCGGCTATCTGATTTGATGAAGACTGCCAGTCTCGCTAGTGGGATGAAAGCAGAGCTCACCATCTGCAGCATCGTCGACAGGACTGACTGCGGACCTTTGGTACAGAGCCTCGACTTGTGCCATAGGGTGGTGGGGTTTCGGGTTCCGCTGGATAGGTCAGGAGTCCACTACACGCAGCAAGCGGCTACACGGGTAGCAGGGGTTGTGTGGCGTGGACTGGGCGGTTTTTTAGGTTAGATGGCCTCGGGCAAGTACAGAAAGGGCAACAGCCTCAAAGGGTGCAGGGCAAAGTCAGGAAATGCGGGGACCAAGCAGCAATCGGTATTGTAATTGTAAACTGTCGAAGCTGCATTGGTAAAGTACCGGAACTTAAAGCGCTGATAGAAAGCACCGAAGCTGCAATCGTTATAGGTACAGAAAGCTGGCTGAAGCCAGAGATAAATTCAGCCGAAATTTTTACAAAGGGACAGACGGTGTTTAGAAAGGATAGATTGCATGCAACCGGTGGTGGCGTGTTTGTCGCTGTTAGTAGTAGTTTATCCTGTAGTGAAGTAGAAGTGGATAAAAAATTGGCTCTGAGCACTATGGGACTTAACATCTATGGTCATCAGTCCCCTAGAACTTAGAACTATTTAAACGTATCTAACCTAAGGACATCACACAACACCCAGTCATCACGAGGCAGAGAAAATCCCTGACCCCACCGGGAATCGAACCCGGGCGTGGGAAGCTAGAAGTGGATAGTTCTTGTGAAATATTATGGATGGAGGTTACACTCAACAACCGAGCTAGGTTAATAATTGGCTCCTTTTACCGACCTCCTGACTCAGCAGCATTAGTGGCAAAACAACTGAGAGAAAATTTGGAATACATTTCACATAAATTTTCTCAGCATATTATAGTCTTAGGTGGAGATTTCAATTTACCAGATATAGACACTCAGATGTTTAGGACTTGTGGTAGGGACAGAGCACCGAGTGACATTATACTGAGTGCTCTATCCGAAAATTACCTTGAGCAATTAAACAGAGAACCAACTCGAGGAGATAACATCTTGGACCTACTGATAAGTGCAGAACAGGCAATCAGTGATCATAAGGTCGTTGCAGCATCCCTGAATACTGAAGTTAATAGGAACATAAAAATGGGAGGAAGGTGTATCTGTTTAGCAAGAGTAATAGAAGGCAGATTTCAGACTACCTAACAGATCAAAACGAAAATTTCTGTTCCGACACTGACAATGTTGAGTGTTTATGGAAAAAGTTTAAGGCAATTGTAAAATGCGTTTTAGACAGGTACGTGCCGAGTAAAACTGTGAGGGATGGGAAAAACCCACCAAGGTTCAACAACAAAGTTAGGAAACTACTGCGAAAGCAAAGAGAGCTTCACTCCAAGTTTAAACGCAGCCAAAAGCTCTCAGACAAACAGAACCTAAACGATGTAAAAGTTAGCGTAAGGAGGGCTATGCGTGAAGCGTTCAGTGAATTCGAAAGTAAAATTCGATATACCGACTTGACAGAAAATCCTAGGAAGTTCTGGTCTTACGTTAAATCAGTAAGTGGCTCGAAACAGCATATCCAGACACTCCGGGATGTTGATGGCATTGAAACAGAGGATGACACGAGTAAAGCTGAAATACTAAACACCTTTTTCCAAAGCTGTTTCACAGAGGAAGACCGCACTGCAGTTCCTTCTCTAAATCCTCGCACAAACGAAAAAATGGCTGACATCGAAATAAGTGTCCAAGGAATAGAAAAGCAACTGGAATCACTCAACAGAGGAAAGTCCACTGGACCTGACGGGATACCAGTTCGATTCTACACGGAGTACGCGAAAGAACTGGCCCCCCTTCTAACAGCCGTGTACCGCAAGTCTCTAGAGAAACGGAATGTTCCAAATGATTGGAAAAGAGCACAGGTAGTCCCAGTCTTCAAGAAGGGTCGTCGAACAGATGCGCAAAACTATAGACCTATATCTCTGGCGTCGATCTGTTGTAGAATTTTAGAACATGTTTTTTGCTCGAGTATCATGTCGTTTTTGGAAACCCAGAATCTACTCTGTAGGAATCAACATGGATTCTGGAAACAGCGATCGTGTGAGACCCAACTCGCTTTATTTGTTCATGAGACCCAGAAAATATTAGATACAGGCTCCCAGGAAGATGCTATTTTCCTTGACTTCCGGAAGGCGTTCGATACAGTTCCGCAATGTCGCCTGATAAACATAGTAAGAGCCTACGGAATTTCAGACCAGCTGTGTGGCTGAATTGAAGAGTTTTTAGCAAACAGAACACAGCATGTTGTTATCAATGGAGAGACGTCTACAGACGTTAAAGTAACCTCTGGCGTGCCACAGGGGACTGTTATGGGACCATTGCTTTTCACAATATATATAAATGACCTAGTAGATAGTGTCGGAAGTTCCATGCGGCTTTTCGCAGATGATGCTGTAGTATACAGAGAAGTTGCAGCATTAGAAAATTGTAGTGAAATGCAGGGAGATCTGCAGCGGATAGGCACTTGGTGCAGGGAGTGGCAACTGACCCTTAACATAGACAAATGTAATGTATTGCGAATACATAGAAAGAAGGATCCTTTATTGTATAATTATATGATAGCAGAAGAAACACTGGTAGCAGTTACTTCTGTGAAATATCTGGGAGAATGCGTGCGGAGCGATTTGAAGTGGAATGATCATATAAAATTAATTGTTGGTAAGGCGGGTACCAGGTTGAGATTCATTGGGAGAGTCCTTCGAAAATGTAGTCCATCAACAAAGGAGGTGGCTTACAAAACACTCGTTCGACCTATACTTGCGTATTGCTCATCAGTGTGGGATCCGTACCAGATCGGGCTGACGGAGGAGATACAGAAGATCCATAGAAGAGCGGCACGTTTCGTCACAGGGCTATTTGGTAACCGTGATAGCGTTACGGTGATGTTTAGCAAACTCAAGTGGCAGACTCTCCAAGAGAGGCGCTCTGCATCGCGGTGTAGCTTGCTGTCCAGGTTTCGAGAGGGTGCGTTTCTGGATGAGGTATCGAATATATTGCTTCCCCCTACTTATACCTCCCGAGGAGATCACGAATGTAAAATTAGAGAGATTCGAGCGTGCACGGAGGCTTTCAGACAGTCGTTCTTCCCGCGAACCATACGCGACTGGAACAGAAAAGGGAGGTAATGACAGTGGCACGTAAAGTGCCCTCCGCCACACACCGTTGGGTGGCTTGCGGAGTATAAATGTAGATGTAGATGTACATGTAGAATCAGTGATGTATTTCGTTCCAAAGACAGACAAACAAGCTATTAAGCAGGTGGTCATACTGTTTAGGCTCATCGGTGTATGTTAAGAATTCAAAACAAATGGACCGAGGATCAATACCGAGAAGAAAATGAAACTAAAATGCAAGTGGGCTGTATCTGTAACCCCAACAAATTGAAGCTAAATGCACCAAGGAAGTTCTTTGTTGGATTCTAAGATACAGGAAAAGTCGGAAAAGTGTACGCAATAAAGGCATAAAAAGATGTAGCTAACAATGCAATTATGCATGCGCCACATAGATCGTTAAAAAACTTGATTAAGCTTTCATCGGATAATAATTCTAACCTGATTCATTGTGATGATGGTGGCAGATTAATGGCTACAATCCCGCCACATGACTCGGCGATTAGATTTGCACACCTGCCAGTGGATCGGCACCATCTATCACCTACATAAAGGGTTTAGTACTGGTCGTAGCATCTCCTCGCCAGTTACGAACACACACAATCAAACAACAAATATTTGTCAAGCTAGAAATGGCACATCTGCGCTTTATTACTATCAGAACACTACCCTGGAAAAAGTTCCTGTCTGTTGAACAAATCCCTAAGGTAACACTGAAAATCGAGAAACTCTAAATTATTTACTTGAAGATGTATTTAATCTGGAAACAACAGGATTACCAAATCGAACGAGGCACTTCACATATTTTGCATCACATTTACGTACGGTCGCAGGTTCGAATCCTGCCTCGGGCTTGGATGTGTGTGATGTCCTTAGGTTAGTTAGGTTTAAGTAGTTCTAAGTTCTAGGGGACTGATGACCACAGAAGTTGAGACCCATAGTGCTCAGAGCCATTTGAACCATCACATTTATGGTATCGTCCAGAGATTGCGCTGCCACACCAAAGTCGGCAGCGTAGATCGCTAATACAGACCTCAGATAGGTCTCTCTGTAATCCGAAACGACGCATTGGAGGCGCTACTGAATACCATGGCTCCCCTATCTACACAGCAGCCCCCTCGTGCTGAGATCAGTATAGTGTCCATCGCGTAAGAGTTCGCCTAGTGTGAGATCTCAGTACAACAGTCAACATCATCGTGTAAGACAGTGACAGTTAAAGTTCCTGATCAAACGTACTTTCATAAAAGCTGAATTCTGTACTGCAAAAGATCAGTTTGCTTATAATTACATCAAATAATGATTTCTTAGTAAGTGACAGTGTAAATTTTCAAGCAATCCTGTGTCAACAAAGTGTGTCTGGGTTAAATAAATCTTTTATCCTTTTATGTAATAACATAAACTAAAATTTCATCTGTTCTTGTCTGATGGGCCTTCGCCCAGAGCAATCAAAGAACCGACAGTTGTGGCAGTACGAAAGTAGTTTCGCCTGGTCACAGCAGCATTGATTGCGAAAAGCCTGCTGTAACTTACATCTAATTTAAAACATTTATTAATTACTATAGTACAGAAAGAGAAAAAAGTATTCGTTCATGACAAGAACATCAATAACGACAAGCTAGAGGAAGATAGCTTTAAATTATGAGTTATGTTGGCGATGGACAGGAGAGAAGGGGTGGAAGAGGGAAAAAAACGAGAACTTGATAAAAGACCTCAACTAATACAAGGAAAAAGAAAGCGCCGTGACTGGTGGGGAAAAAAGTGTAAATGGGACAAGACAGGAGCATCTACTTTACTGTTTGACAGAAGGAAAACTGGCCACATACGTTATTTTTCCGCAAAACGTTATAAGGCGGGCAGAAGTTAGAAATTCAGTTCTTCCTTAAAGCAGCATGACATTTAATAGTGCGCAGAGTGCAGGGTGGCCCGTTCTGTAGCGGATGACAGCAACAGAGGAGGAATTTGCGAAGATTTTTGTTTTATGGATGTACATAGGTATGATGCTAGATGGAGACCTTGTGATTCAGATGTGATGACGTAACAGAGCCTTATTCCGTGATGTGAGGTACTGGGGTGCATGTGTGCTGAGGAGCTGCTGAAGTAAAATAGTATGGATGTCATGTAACTTTCGTGGCCCGAAAACCGTCTAGCTATGTGGGTGAAGTACTGACGTGTTCGAATGGACGAATGTTGCAGGTGTAACGCACACAGCCGTCCATAGATAGTTATAATCGTTTAGTGCTCTCACTACTCGTGACATTTTGCACTACACTGCAATAGTGGAGAATCGGTAGTGCGAGTGATTACAAAAGTTCACGTTTCAGATACGTGGAAATACGTTCCGACACATTTTAGGCTTATAGAGCCAAGCAGAAGTCTTCCTGCACATTGTGAAAGTATTTTATGTCCAGCTGCGATGCCCATTCAGAGTTATACCCAGATTCTTCACTGCTTTTTGATAACGTACTGGGGTACCATTGAGAAAAATAGGATGCAAATATTCGATAAATTCGCCACTGATTGATTTTTGTTTGAATACTGAAATTACGTGATCTTCCCTTCATGAGGGACCGCATCCACATAGAATTTTGTGAAAGAAATTTTCTCCATTTGACTGTTAATTACCCGTTTATTGAACACAACCACGATTTCGGCTTTTTAGCCATTCTCAAGTGCATGATGAAATGTTAAAATATATCTTACCTGCCTCTGACACATCATCGTCGAAAATACATATTTCTGGGCTTATAGACCAGTTGTCTTATTACAAGATTCGAGTACATATCCAAGATACAAAATATAGCTGACATTGCGCACAATTAACATACAACATTAAATACAGTGCGGCACATTTAGCAGCTAACATTTTCTGTTGTAATATATAATATGTTAGCTGCTAAATACGCCTCACTGTATGTTAACGGTTTAGAAGACATATCACCGACAAATCAGAGATATTTCAACAACTCAACATGCACTAGAGGATGGCTACAAAGACGGAATCATGACTGTGTACAATAAATGAACAGTTAACAGTTAAACGGCGGAAATTACTTTAAAAAAATTAAATTACTTGGGACATTTTCATATTTAGTTTAAGTTCTATGATATCCGCTGATCTTATCACTGATAGCAGAAAATCGTTCATCTGAACTATCGTGGTATTGTCTTCATGTCTACGATCTAGGTAAAGAAGGAGTTCACAGCATAGCAATGATTCTTGCACAAGGACAGAACCGATGAGGTATCACTGACATACGAAAAAATAATGAAGAAATAGGGGGCCCAGGATTGACCCCTATCGCATTTCTGAGAGCATGCCTCCAGGACAACTCTTCATTCCCACAGACAACGACATTACTGTCTATTTTGCAAATAGCTTTCAAACAACTTCAACTAACTCTCTTTAAACATTAGCTGCGACAGTTATCTAAGCAGGATGTCAAAGTTGGTGATAACGGGTGCTTTCTTGAAGTCTGGCAGTGTTAATACTGTGGCCTCACGGTCGTCCATTGCGTATCTCGGGTGATAATTTACCTTAGCTAAAGCCGTCTTTGTGGCATGGTATTCAAGAAAGATGGAGTGTTATTACTTATTTTTCAAGTGATTATGATGTTTGGATATTTTAATATAAGACTTCCTAGTTTGTTATGTCAATAAACCGCGCTGAAGGTAGATGTGATGAACTTGGAATTACTCTGTGGGAGCGACGCTCATAAAGAAAATTTGTTCACGCCCTGGAGCGTACCGGACTGTGGGATGCAGCTGTGCGTGCACGCTTCAGTGCGAATAAAACGTATGAGGGAGTGTATGGAGGCGGGAAACCAGCACTGCAGATGAAACCGATTCGCGGCATATCTGGCCGCTCTGCCGCTATGACGCGACCGTCGCATAAAGGCCGCTGCCACCGTCGCCGCCTTTCTGATCGCGCTTTAGTCCACAGGCGTGGAGTGGGAGTGTCAGAGCCTCTGTTCTGCGTTATTTCGCCGCTGGCGCTGCGTCCAATGCAGAACAGCCAGTTCACTTCTAAACGCATCTCTCTAGATTGCGTTGTCCATATGCACTACTGGCCATTAAAATTGCTACACCACCAAGATGACGTGATACAGACACGAAACTCAACCGACAGGAAGAAGATGCTGTGATATGCAAATGATTAGCTTTTCGGAGCATTCACACATGGCTGGCGCCGGCGGCGACACCTACAACGTGCTGACATGAGGAAAGTTTCCAACCTATTTCTCATACTCAAACAGCAGTTGACCGGCGTTGCCTGGTGAAACGTTGTTGTGATGCCTCGTGTAAGGAGGAGAAATGCTTACCATCACGTTTCCGACTTTGATAAAGGTCGGATTGTAGCCTATCGCGATTGCGGTTTATCGTATCACGACACTGCTGCTCTCGTTGGTCAAGATGCAATGACTGTTAGCAGAATAAGGAATCGGTGGGTTCAGGAGGGTAATACGGAACGCCGTGCTGGTTGCCAATGGCCTCGTATCACTAGCAGCCGAGATGACAGGCATCTTATCCGCATGGCAGTAACGAATCGTGCAGCCACGTCTCGATCCCTGAGTCAACAGATGCGGACCTTTGCAAGACAACAACCATCTGCACGAACAGTTCGACGAAGATTGCAGCAGCATGAACTTTCAGCTCGGAGACCATGGCTGCGGTAACCGTTGACGCTACATCACAGACAGGAGCCCCTGCGATGGTGTACTCAACGACGAACCTGGGTGCACGAATGGCAAAACGTTATTTTTTCGGATGCATCCAAGTTCTGGTTACAGCGTCATGATGGTCGCATCCGTGTTTGGCGACATCGCGGTGAACGCACATTGGAAGCGTGTATTCGTCATCCCCATACTGGCGTATCACTCGGCGTGATGGTAAGGGGTGCCATTGGTTACACGTCTCGGTCACCTCTCCTTTGCATCGACGACACCTTGAACCGTGGACGTTACATTTAGGATGTGTTAGACCCCATGGCTGTACACTTCATGCGATCCCTGCGAAACCCTACATTTCAGCAGGATAATGCACGAACGTGTGTTGCAGGTACTGTACGGGCCATTCTGGATACAGAAAATGTTCGACTGCTGCCCTGGCCAGCACATTCTGCAGATCTCTCACCAATTGAAAACGTCTGGTCAATGGTGGCCGAGCAACTAGCTCGTCGCAATACGCCAGTCACTACTCTTGATGAACTGTGGTACCGTGTTGAAGCTGCATGGGCAGCTGTACCTGTACACGCCATCCAAGCTCTGATTCACTCAATGCCCAGGCGTATCTAGGCCGTTATTACGGCCAGAGATGGTTGTTCTGGATACTGATCTCTCAGGGTCTATGAACCCAAATGGCGTGAAAATGTAATCACTTGTCAGTTCTAGTATAATATATTTGTCCATTGAATACCCGTTTATCATCTGCATTTCTTCTTAATGTAGTAATTTTAATGGCCAGGAGTGTAGGTACCATAGCACGACAGAGTACACATTCCTTACACCCAACGCGCCGGCCGTAGTGACCGTGCGGTTCTAGGCGCTACAGTCTGGAGCCGGGCGACCGCTACAGTCTCAGGTTGGAATCCTGCCTCGGGCATGAATGTGTGTGATGTCCTTAGGTTAGTTAGGTTTAATTAGTTCTAAGTTCTAGGCGACTGATGACCTCAGAAGTTAAGTTGCATAGTGCTCAGAGCCATTTGAACCATTTCACATTAGACGATAGCACTTTATTGTAGTAAACAGAAGTGAGTATTCGATAACGGCATGTAGGGAAAATCGTGATAACTAGCGAAAACTGAAACGGCCGAAGTAAACTGATCAGGCGCAGAAACGTTCCAGGAAACATGGATCCCTAAAAGTCCTGTTTGCGAGATAATTACTAGTAGGGCTTGAAAAGTACGAGGATTAAATTGTTCCTTATGTTTTCGGTATTGTTGAGACACATTCTTGTTACAAAGCATTCATCACTCGTTTGTTCCATTACTGAATGTTACTGCGTATAAACGATTGTTTGAAAATCGTTATATATAATAATCTATATAATCTATATAATTATCGACGAAAACCACACTTTTATATCCTATTTTTCTATCTCTTCTCTGAAAGAAAATAGAAACAAATCTTTTGCATCTTTACTGCTACATGATGACTGAACTACACAATAAGAACATGTGAATAGTATAACGCTGTAGAATAGAACGAAACTCTCAACTAATCTCAGTTCACTATTTAATTTCGCAGTATCACTGCAAATGTAGTTAGGTCGATGTAACTGGAATCGGAGACATGTAGTTACCGCACAAGGCATTTACTCCATCTATTGCTCGTTCAAGGCAGTTGAATACACAGGAGTAATGAAACGTATTTGGCTGTTAGGAACTGGAGACTTACAAACGCAGCCAACTCAGGGCGAGCCGGACATGAAAAGCATGCAGAGAAGAAAACATGGCAAGTGCCAAAATTTATTAGTTTCTCTGTGTCGCTACTGAAAAGGCCCACTGGAAATATTGAAGTGGAAGAAGTCGGTACGACAAACTGAGTGTGGGGAAGAAGACATGCGTCCAAGGAGAGGTGTCCATCACCCTTAGTCCGCTGTGAGTAACTATCTGGAGGAACATCATCATCATAATCATCAACATAATTATTATGAACATGATTCGTAATGCACATACATTGAATATATAATATATAATATGTAGTGAATAGATCGAGTAAACATTACGATCTATGTTTCTAATACATTCCACTGATGTTGCATTGGCATTCATAAAATGATTCCATGCCCCTTTAAAGCATCGTATGCAAACTCCTCTCTTATATGTCTCATTGACTGTTTCAGCACAACACACTCGCAACTTTGACACTGCACAACACCCCATTTATAGAGTGAGTCAGAGCATCAATATCATCAACTGCGAATTTTATTTAATTTGATCCTCAGTTTCCCATCAAGTACGACACCTACAGCATCACAGTTATATTTCTCGACCATTCCTGTTCTTAGTAATTTCCGATGTGTTGGCAGTTCTCGTTACCTTGGTGTTATCTGTAGCAGGCTGTCCTGCCTATAGGAGTAGTGGCTGTTTAGAACGAAGCCTATTTCTTCATAAGACAAGTATATCGTGTTGAACGGGTAGTCCCTTATTCTCCTGTACATTTCAGTAATCTCTAAGCAGCGTCTTAGTTCTGCAAATCTGTGGTGGGTAGATATTGCTTAACAGTGGGAGCCAGCAGACGGGAGTTGGTTTGATTGTATCATTGATCGTGCGCCATTGTGTTGTTGAGCTGCTCATTGATGAGGCTGGTGTGACAACTATTACACCACTGTGAAGCACAATACTCTGAGGCTGATGAAAACAGTTCAAAGGACGTCGTACACAAAGTCTCCATTGTTGTGCCACAAGGCCTATGAGTGATGTTGTTGCGTGTTTTTATTTTGGTTAATGTCTTTTCCCGCGGTTGTTAATAATATAGAATATGATCGAGTGTGATGCCAGGATAGTTGCGCTAGTTATTGGAGAATATTGCCATCAAACTATACCTTGAGCTTGGTGTTAGTTTTTTTGTTGTTAAGGTGAAAAGCAAAAAACTCGCTCTCACTCGTACGTTAACCACCTTTTAGTACCGCGATTTTTTCAGTCAGAGTATAATCTATCACGAAGTTACTAGGGCAATGTTAGTTACACGTTGTCACGTAATGAGTACAATCTATTTAATAAGGCAAATGACTATGGAAGAAATACGTAACAGTATACTGTTTTCAGTTAGAACGATTTAACATCTCCAGAAAGTGAAACAACATATCTATGAAGGAAATCGAAGCAACTCCCGTAGTTCCTTCACACAGTAATGTAGACTATGTAGACTCATTGGGTAAAAAGCTGAAACGACATGTTAATTAATACTTCAGTACGAATAGGACAAATGCCGCCTAAATGAATTCCGAGAATTAAATATTCCAGATGGGACGCACTGCCGCAGCTCGTATTAAAATTCCTTCCGGTTTTATGCTTCCTCTGAATAAAAGAACTTCATTAACGGTGAGGCAGCAAATACGTTTCGTGGCCAGTCCTGTCCATTATGGAAGGCAGAAATGGCGCTTTCCTCTTTTAATTACTTTTTTCGCCTCGGACTTCCGCTCACGTAATGAAATGAGAGTTTCACTGGATAAAGGCTGAGGAAGACGCTTGTAAACAGCACAGATTGTAACAAGCCATTTGGAATCACTGTATTCAGTGGTCCGTACCTACGAAGGTACGTTCAGCGAGACAAAGACTCCATTTTTGTTTTATGTTCCATCGAATTTGAGAATACATTAACGGAATTTTAGCGACCTTTTTCCAACTCACATCAGAACCACCTTCTAAACGTCAACTGCGCACAGCGCCCTAGTTGTTAGTTTTGACGTCCACAGTTGATTTTTCAGCGAGTTTCACTAAATCGTGCCAATTACTGTGAAGTGAAAAGCTCATTTTTTCAGACGCTGAAATAGTAGGAGAGATGCACATCGAAATAATTCTCTTCTTCGTTTCTTCGACTTATTTATTTCTCGTGATGTTACACGGTGCATGTACTTGTAACAGTAGGTAAAGAATTGTACAAGTGAGCCTTTGTTGCTTAGCTAAAGGCAAGCTTTTCACACTGAAATGTTAGAGTCAGTATTGTTACGACTAGACGAAACCACAATTGCCCGGCCGTAATGTCGTTCCTTTGATTGCTACGGGAGGCGGCACATTCGGACTGTAGCTCATGAAAGATTAATTAACTTTATCACATTAAGGAATAAAAGATTTACTGAACTTAGACATACTTCTATTCTACTGGTTTTCTGGATAGTTTACGGCTGACTAGCGACGCTGGCACACTAATTAACAAACTTTTCTCTTGAGGTACAATGTTCAACATTTATAAAGTACAAATTCATCAGAAAACTAACAACTAGTTAGTCCTGTCTTCGTGTAGCAATGTCAGTTTCCTCGAACTGTGTAGGAGTCCTAATGGCAGCAAATAAACCATTCGGGTTCTCCATTCTGAACGTACTTGACATATCAGCAGAAATGATTCTTAGAAACACCTTCGGAGCCCTGTTCTCGGCTTCATGCAGAATCACTCTGTCGGCCTCCGTGTTCTGTGTTACATCATACGTTCGCGAGTTAAGTTTCCTAATCCTACCACAGATGGATTCCGCTGATTCCCCATGTTTCTGCAATAGTCCATTGAATTCTTCCCTAAAGAACATCGCGATGTTCTGTTCCCGATAGCGCTTTATTAGACCGTTAGCCAGTTCATCAAACGTTTGTGCCTTATGAGGGTCTCGTGGTGCATAACGCGCGTTTCCGCCCGCGTTTTACTAACCAAAATCTGGCCATATTCAAAGTCTTTCCTTCTGACCATTTTCCCCAATTTGGAGGCAGCGTAGAAAGAGATATATTCTCGGTTGCATTCCATGAGAATGGCGTTATAAGATTAGTTGTTGCGGGATCGACGAAATGGGAGGACACTATCAACGGGATCTAATTTTTTCCTCAATCAAGGAGTCCTTGGGTCCCAACGGCTTCCCATTGCTGTCTCCTTCTCCTCAATGCTTCATTGTTTTGCCATGTTGCATTGTAGCTTGCAACAATGAGCCCCCTTAGAGCTTCCACCTCTTCATTCGGAGTCATTACTCGTGTATCTGCTATTTATGTTTACGTCAATACTGTTGCATCGGAAAAGAAGGAAACTGCACACACAAATTGTAAAAAAAGGTAGTAATTAAACTATACCTATCTTTACGTCTCTTCATAGCCTAACGATATTCTGTGCACAAGTGTGTTTCGTGACCAAGCCATTTGCATTTACATCTTCTACAGTTAGCTCACACGGCTTGAACAGAGGGCAAAAAGAGTAAGTCACGCCCAGATAAGTTACATTACATACACCTCTCTGGCTGCAAGTAAAATTCTGCAGTGCTCCCTGTAGGTTTCTGCTGTCTAAGAAACGACACTTTTAAGGTATTTTAAAGGTTCCTAACGCTCTGCAGAGCAATAAAAACTACAGAAGAAGGAAGAAATGAGTATCAGTCACTCACCACACCGCAATGTTACGAACATCAATTTATAGCTGATGATCTCACGTCAGAGCTGGGAAGGCAGTCGCATGGTGTTGTCCTAGATGTGTGGGTGTAACCCCAGGCATAGACATCTCAACCAATGGTAACCACTTTTTGCACTTTTTGACACCATATATAGGCGGTCGAATTGTAGTACTGCCAACATACCAAATAGTCGAGTAGCGCCTATTACGTCAACGGGCGCTCTTTAACCTCTAGACTCCAGCAGCCTCAAGCTCTATACATCGATCTCGGAAGTGCACTGAGCGTTAAACTTTTGTACTCAGGATTCTGGCCCCAGGCCCACCTGGCTCGCAAGGGTTGGCTCTCAGTCCCCGTTTAGGAGACAGGAGCTGGCATCATCGCTGTCAGCTTCTGGAACGGGATGAGCAGTTGCAGTGCCCCCCCCCCCCCCCACCTCCCTCTGTCACGAAGATGGATGAAGGTGGACAGCATCCAGGTCACTCAGGTCAAGAATCCAGCAGGGCTGCAGGGTGATGGCAGCTTCCGTACCCGTCAGTGTTGCTTCGGAAGTTAGCAGTGCAGCTCGTAACAGAGGCGTCCTTCCACCTGCACTCGTGGTTCCATAAACGATCGAAGGCCGGTAGGTGTGCTGAGGGTCAATAGCCGTAGCTTCCCTTCTCCCTGGATAGCTGCAACTGAAACAAAGGCTGAGACTACGCACTGGGCAATCGGCGATCAATATTCAGCAATGAGACGTTTGATAAGAATGGTGGGGTATTTATGTTGGAGCTTCTCGTGTGCTCTGCGGCGGTGGGGATTACTATGACATCATGTTCCTGGCTTTCCCTCGCTGTCGGCTCCCCAGAGAATTTAGACTTTCGCAGCTCTTTTCTGCTGCCTCTGCACCTGAATACCTAATTTTGCGTTTTACATGGGCTTGCTTACGACGCTCTGCTTTGTCAGTAGTATGACGGTATCTCTCGGCATCCATGATGTCATTATGCTTTGGTAGCAGACCTAACCGTTCGGTCACTCCCTCTGTGGTGCGATAGCTTTCGCGTTTATCGCAACTCGCCCAGTATTTCCCCAATTCGCAGTCTACTGGACACTGACACGGGTGGAAGCTGCCAAGGTACAACTTGGGCGAACTTTTAGTGTCCGCCAGGGATACGGGCCTGGGGCATAAAAGTAGTTCCAATTTAACCTACGCTTCTTAGCTGTCTTCAGCGTCTGTTCTCCTTTCTTTTTCAAGCGACTTAATCAGGTGTTTGTCACATAATTATCATAAATCGTTCTTATACGACTCATGAATAATTGCACTAGCCTAGTGTTCAGCATGAAGGCAGCTCAGCGTTCACAAATTGTAAAATACAGAAACACAGAAAGCAGTAAAGTTGATCTCTCACAGGGGGAAGTAACTTAATATTCCCTATATTAAGCCTCTGTTGTGATTTCCATTTCACCCGAACAAAAATTATTCATATAAGTAGAGAACTATTTTTTGTTAACTTCCCTTATACAGTATAGGGAAGAAGAAGAAATGAATTCATACCAACAATATCTTCGCCGTAACTGAAACTCCTTTCATCAGAAATCTGAATCTACAAAATAGTCATACTCCGTATCTCACGGATGTCCCCTACAAGCGGCATAAATATTATACATTTATTAATCCTCAAGTCGAAACATTGCATCTTTAATGAAATAAACTGCATTTTAAGATGTGACATGAAAACATATAGCCGGCCGCGGTGGCCGAGCGGTTGTAGGGCCTAAGACCGGAGCAACGCGACTGCTACGGTCAAAGGTTCGCATAATGCCTCGGGCATGGATAAGTGTGATGTCCTTAGGTTAGTTAGGTTTAAGTAGATCTAAGTTCTAGGGGTCCGATGACCTCAGATGCTAAGTTCCATAGTGCTCAGAGACATTATGAAAATATATAACGCACAGTGATGTTGCAGATTAAAGTTGGAACCCCTATAATCTCACATAATTGTTGATTATATGTTAAATAAGTTGAGGTTTCACACACACACTCTCGTTCCTTCGGCAGTACTTTCACCATGGAGTAGACATTGGTGAATGATTTCGCAAACCATGTTATGGATTAATTTGTGTTGCAGTATAAAAGATTCTCTATCAGTGTTGTTAATATTAACATACACCTTTCTTGTGTTAATATTAACAAATACTTTTTTTTGAGGGAACGCTAGTTTCGGTTTGCACGAATCACCGTAAAATTTCTATTAAAAACCATTATATGACACTGAAATAGAAAAATTTTTCTACGTTATATTACAGTGAATGAAGATAACGATGTTTTAGGACTGCTTCATATAAAAAGAACCTTTCACAGAATGTTTTAAAGACAACCTAAATGATAGCTGACTTAAAGGTTAATGTTCGTGTTTCAGAAAACTCTGCCCAGTCAAACCAAGAACGGCAGAAGGACTGGACTGGATTGATTTGGGGTAAAAGACTAAAGAGAGAGGTCATAGGTGTATCTGGATAAAGAAGGATGGGGAAGAAAATCGCAGGACCCCGTCAAAGTAACAATCCCGACATTGGCCTGAAGCGATTTAGAGAAATCACGGAAAACCTAAATCAGGATAGTCAGACGCAGGATTGAACCGTCGCTCTCCCGAATGCGAGTCCAGTGTGCTAACCACTGCGCCACCTCGCTCGATAATGGGAGAAGGAATCGGCATGAAGCTTAACGGGTTGTAATGGTACGTGGTATTACTTCAGTGATTAACAAATAGAGTCAACTTTACAAAGGACTCGGTAGTACAATTCTGCTTATAACTATGACACTACACCGCCTCTCATCTAGATGCATGCAGTGATTCGGTTCGTAAAGGGGATCATAAAGCAGCTGTATTCTGCCCTGAGACTCGCCAACAAGAGTTGTAAATGGTCCTTGATATCCTGGGACGTAGTTAGCGTCAGTGCTGGTCCCACACATGTTCTTTCGGAGACAGATCTGTCAAGCTTTCTGACCACGAGTGACCTCGACATCAAGGGGATGTTTCACAGAAACAAGTTTCAGGCGCGGGAGAGCATTTTCCTATTGATAAATGGCACCACGGTACTGTCGGATGAGAGCCAACGCATGACAACTCAGGATGTCTATGACGTGTTGTTGCGCCGTCAGAATTCCCTCAGTCATTATCAGGTGTGGCCTAATGGCACACTCAGTGGTTGCTCACACCGCGACACCAGGAGTAACTCCGTTGTACCTCTCCAAAGCATTTGAAGGAAGAGACCTCTCACCAGGTCGCTGCCTTAATTGCCGACGATGGTCATTTGTGATAGTGCAGAAGCGCGATTCACACTGTGACGCCATTCATCAGCACTTCATGCATCTCGTTTACGGCACCACTACCCATGCAACCGTTTGTATTGTGGTGTTGATGATAGCCCACCTATAGGGCGAAAATCCCAGTCGCTGCTAGTCTCATACCAAAGGTATGGAATGACACAGAATGTTCCAGGGTGTCCATTAGTTGTTCTTGGATGGCAGGAGCAGGTGTGAACGGGTTACGATGGGTGGACATGTTCGACCGGAAACTTGACGGCAAATATACCTGCCCTAACGCTCCCATCGAGCCAGTGTCACGTATGAATACCCCTCAAATGCGGGTATTCCAGCCGGCTAAATCGAGACAAACAATGAAGCCCCTTTCAAACTCTAGCAGGTATAGACAACGCTGTCTCATACGAGTTTGCACCATCTCATTTCTTAGTGATCTGACGCTCTTCAAAACCCCGTCCTCACACACGTTTTATTACGTCTGATAACGACACTGAACACTAAGATCATTGATACACCCTAGTGGCTGTTTTTCCTGCCACAGAGAAACGCACTCGAATCTTTTACATAGACCCAAAGGTGTGTACGTGTACGAAATTACATTGATGTCAAATCAAGTTCTCTGAGAACTCCACATTCTTGTCTGGCAGTGTAGAGTGTTTGTATTAATTACTTTTGCACGTTTATTGACTTTGGTACGAATGTTTCTAAGACATTCATTCTGTAAATACACGCCATTGATCTGTGCGAAAGTATTTTAATGGACTTTATAAAGAAATTTTTCTGATAGTACTAGGTGCAATAGGAATGATAGTAAAATAATTATATAGCGCTAAATGTAAGTGTAAACAAGTGTAAACACAGTGACCGTAGTAAGTACTACATTATCTTGTCATCATGCTGTTCAAGAGAAATTACACCGTTTCCCCGTCGCGGCAGTGATTTAGGTGTTGTTTTGCAGTCTTGAGAAATGTGAGCCATTAAAGAACATTTTCGAAACAAAATGTCAAATATTTTCTCCGTCACTTGCTTGTAGTGCTCTTAACGAGCTGTAGCAAGCAGGAGGACCAACACCCAACACAGTATAAATGCGAGTGGAACGTACCTGTCCGAGATTGCTTGTTTGTAGTGCTCTTAACGAGCTGTAGCAAGCAGGAGGACCAACACCGAACACAGTATAAATGCGAGTGGAACGTACCTGTCCGAGATCCGAATCCAGTCCCCCCAAGAACAGCCCCTTCGCCTGCTGCACAATTTAATGTGAAGAGTATGAAGAACACGTTCGTGCCGTTCTGTAGCTCGTATTCATCCACCGCATACTTCATCTGTGGACCCAAATGTAGAAGAATTACCAATTTCTGTGCAAAAGATGAGAAAAATGGTGCAATATGAGGTGTTATAGGTGTTTGAGCTGTCTTAAACTATATCGTTCTTAACCCTAGCAATATCAATGCATTTTCCAAAGCATGCATACCAAAGCAGGGAGCGAGAGTATGCCCACCCCAAAAATTGAAAAAATAAATAAAATTGGTTTTTATTATTGACTTACTATAACACCACAAGACTGTGAATGATCATAAGTTTTCTACGTGTTTTGTGAAGTTTGTTTTATTAGTTGTGCTGAATATTATTCTTGTAAATATGTTGTCAAGTTACAAATGCTATTTATTATTTAAGAAAGAGAACACGCATGGAATGTTAACATCTTGTAAGTAGACATGCTGATCTAGTCAGGGAAAAGATATTGTCAAAGAGTGCAATAAATTGTACATGCATTGTCGCTGGACGGGCGAGCGCGCATAAAAAGTAGCAGGTCGGAGTCGCGAGGAGACGATTGATGTCGTTGGTTGTGTGGGTTCGCTGGTGTGGCTATGCAGAAGTGCGAAGATAGTGGTTGGTTTGACGGATGTTTAATGTGGGCAAGCTGTGGCATTTATTGGGTACAGTACAAATGCAGCAAGAATAATTCACGTAACATCATGAATACTGCGGGACCTTGTTATTAGCTATGGTATGGCAAGAAGATGAACCTGTACCCTATTTTACCGCTAAATGAAGCCAGTCGACAAACCAACGGCATCATAGAATGAAGTAAGATTTATAACTAGAAGTGTAATAGGCTGACCAACATAGCTGGAATTTTATTGCTTAAATAACATTGTTTTCGTGCATATTGTCATGTAAATAAAAATTACTAAGTCATTATACAGGCAATATCCATCCTATCGTTTTGTATGAACCGAGATAATCAGAAAATAAACTGAAGTGAACATTCATTTATTAAATTATCAAAACAATTTTTCCAACTTTTGGACAGTTATGTTATAATGAAATCTTTCGCTGCAGTAGGAATAATATCAGAAACAGAATGATGAAAAAGTCAGTATTAATTTATTTGCTAAAAACAGAGTAACTTTCATAATAAAATGTTGATAGTAAAACTTTAATTAACTTGGACATAGAATTTCATTGTCAAAGCACAGTTCTAATTTATAGCTTGTGGCATAACATAGAACTTTTATTACGAAAAAATATCAGAGTAACATCTATATAAATGACTGTACTTACCAATGAGTAAATTTAAACAATCTTTCTACTTGCTACAAACAGTCTTACTTTAATACTTGAAAATTAATATACTATGTTGTATTTGTTTGATATTTGATTATTATCTGATTACTGTGATATGTGTGGCGTGAAGTACTTGAAAGTGTGTGTTAGGCACTTAAGTCATAACGCCAATAACTATTCTTACATAAGATTGCTTACGAGTATAAAGTTCAGTTTCATTATCCTTGTTCCGGTGACGAACTGGCGACCGTTGGTTATTTTCATTAATGACGTACTTTACAAGCCTCTTTTTTCAAATTTTCTACTAACTGCTGTTAATTAAAAATTAGTTTATGTAGTAAAAATATATAAAATTAACCGAACTTCGTTTCTAATCGTCATTGCTAAATTACTGAGCAATGGCGATTCGGTCATAACTTCATCTACTTCTCTCGGTTTGGCATTATTCTTCGGAATAGATGCCTTTTTCCCACAAATTAGGGACTTTAGATCATATAGAATAGCCTAATTAGCAGGAGAGGTGGAGGTTTATATTGCATCAACGACAGAGTTTTTAAAGACCTACTGATGCGTAAATGCGGTCGAGAAATTGAAAATATGTTTTAGCACGCTGAACGATACTAATACTCTTTCAGTACGGTGTACTACCGACAGGGCGGACTTCATGCCCACCGAAAAAAGTTACAAACGCAAATTACGTTAATTGATGTTGACTTTTTGTCACAATATACAATTCGAAAGAGATACTACTGCATAAGTGAGGTACTGAAAATGAAAATATTGATCATGTCATTCAGCAGGAAAGTGATATCTATTCGTAAAACTTAAATTTTTGGGTTAAAACTAACTGAAAGATTTTAGAGAATATTATTTTATGTGGTAGAAGAATTCACTAAAAAAATTAATATGTTTTTCAAAATTTTAAAGAATGTAGTAAACGACTAGTTAACATTATTTTTCAAAGGTGGGACTATACTCCCCCCACCCCCCACCCCGTCGTCTTGATATTGCGACGATTAAACAATACAGCTCTGCGTGACATGCAGCCACGTACTGTAGTTATGAATTCTGCATTGCAGGTGCCCTAGCTACACAGTAACGTGCCAGACCAGGGAGAGGTTCAGTCCTAGGGTGTTAACATTTGGTTCTGCCGATCAGTTTGATTGTTGTTCTGAACTTTTCCCACGTACGTATTCATATCACTAACATAAAAAGACTCACTTTGGAAACAGTAATGAAATATACTTACCTATAAACTGTAACAGTAATCTACCTTCGAGTGGAAAACTATCCAAAGTTTAGGACACGATAAGCTTTGTGTATCTCCTGTACTAGTCGTCTACTGGGGCAGGACACCTTCTTAAACTCATCTAATACAGAAATGGCACGTTTACAATTTTGCCCCCCTCCCCCCCCTGGATAAATTTCTGCGGACGCTCGTGCTAGTAACTTGAACGTTACAGTACGCTCACTCAAGGCAACGACAACTGGGAAAACTTCAGCGCTATTCACAACGTAGTTAGTGAATTTAAATGGGTAATTATGTGTTGCAACAAAGCGAATAGATGTACCTACAACGATTAATGAAAAATTTTACGTTTCAGAAACAGTTTTTACTGTTACATTAGTAGTGTTTCCTAAGAGCACAACTAAATGAGTAAATGCGGAAGACTCTGTATCCAGGGCAGCCACAGCGTTCGTCTCAGAGTATTTTATTTATAAGCTCGACCGGTTTCATGTAATTTAGCTGCATAATCAGGAACAATAAAATAAAGTCATGTTCTGATCGAGAAAAGAGAATGCGGGGACCCGGCGTTCATAGCCGCCAATTTTTCGCTAAGTAGCGGATGTTAGTTACAAAACAGCATAAAGTGTCATAGAACGTTCCCTTACATGCTCCCGTGATACCATGATTACCAGTATCTGGTGAGCTAACGGGTGCTCATACACCGAAAAAGTGATCAAAAACCAACGGCATATCATCGTCTATGGGGTTATGTAAAATTACAGTACATATCCAGTGCGTGCGCCTAAGGAGGTAAATCCAGTCTGGCTTTGTAATGTATTCCTTTCTGCAGAATGAACTGTTTAGGTAAATATGGGACCGGTGCTGCTTGATTTTACATAATCCCATAGATGATCGACGGTCGGTTTTTGACCACTTTTTCCGTGTTAGCTCAATAGTTACTGGTAGTCATGATAACACGGGACGCGTCGTTTTACGCTGTTTTACAATTGATGTCTTCTGCTTAGGGAAAACTTGCTCACTACGAACGTTGGGTCGTCGCATTCTCTTTTCTCGATCAGAATATGGCTTGATTTTATTACTTTTGGTAAAGCAGTTAAGATGATGCGAAGGCAGTCGTGCTTATAAATAACACACTTACAGCTGAAGCCGTTTTAGCTTCAAAATGAATAAACGATTACTGCAGTTTTAGGTGTGCTTTACTAAGCAGTATATAACGTTTAAAAAACCCCATGAAATATCAACCTGCATGTAAACAAATTATCGTTAAAATAAACTTCACACGTCATTAGAGCTTTACACTGCCAGTTTCAGTTGTACATATTCTCTCTGCCTTTCAGGAGTACAGTGTGATGTGGAAGACTAACGTCTTTGCATCTACTTGAGTCATATCCAGTATCGTCTTTTTCAGAGTCCCTCGATCAAAAGTGCTCAGAAAAGCAATTGTTGTATTTAACACAGGTAACAAAATGCTTCAAAGAAATGTTGCAAACCGTAACAAGTGCAGGGAATGAATAATGAATTTACAGATTGATCATTATCTATGAAAATGTGAACTGTATGGCCTATTTTAGCATCAAAGATACCAGGCTGTAATTGTAAAGAATAAATAAATATCGAACTACAAGATTTTATGAAGCATTTGGTACGTTCCTGTGGAGGGATTAATTCTCTGTCTTCTGATCGTCCATAAGTACAATAACACTGAAACACCGAAAGCATTCGAGAACAGTATTACAGGAGCATTTAGGATACTACAGTATCTCTCACTACTGTCGCAATGCGTAACGTTTTAGGCAATGCAATTAAGGTAAAATAAGCTTTTACAGAAGCATGCAGTAAGAATATTATGTAAAACTGACAAGCGAACAGCTTGCAGTACCTTCTGTCGGAACCCTGTGATTCTTCAACTTACTTGCTAGTACGTGGACCGTCTACTTCCTAATGGCATTTGTCGTTAATAACAAAAGTGAATTTAAGGTTGACAGTGAAATTCACTACCAGAACTAAAAATAATTTTCATATTGACCATGGATCACTGTGATGGGTTCAGAATATAGATTTTTATTGTAATGTGAAAATGCATAATAGACTGCCGTTAGATATTATGTAGTAAACAGATATGGCCAAATATTCCAAACATTAGGAAAAGAGTACGTTGTTAGCCAATCCCATAATTTGACAAAATATCTGGACTCTTCGATGTAGTTCTCAGGTGAAAATAATGTTCACATTAAACCTGATATACAGAAGACATGGGTTTGTTTCACGTTTCGATCTTGCAACTACCGTATAAATGGGACGACGAAAGCGGAGACCTCACAGCTGAATGTGCCGTTACCAGTTTTCCATCGAAAAGCGTAAAAAAGGCTTCTGGCAATACCGAAGCTAAGTGTCAGGAATAAAAGTTGGTCAAGTGCGAGCAGCACTCGCTCACTGAGGGTTCCGTACAAAGTATTTGTGAAAATAGATACTTGACTCATCCTGGCAATCGAGAATCTCCACGACTTTTGGCTGTTATCAGTATCGATACTGGGAAGATATCGGTCCTTGGAATACAAAGACCGTATCGAAGTCACTGCAGTAGTTCCTGAGACTTGCCAGGACAGATGAAAAGAGTGAGTAGGAGACTTCAGTTCATACACTGAAGCGCCAAAGAAAGTGGTATAGGCATGCGTATTCGAATATAGAGATATGTAAACAGGCAGAATACGGCGCTGCCATCCGCAATGCCTATATAAGACAAAAAGTGTCTGGTGCAGTTCTTAGATCGGTTACTGCTGCTACAATGGCAGATTATCAAGATTTAAGTGAGTCTGATAGTGGTGTTATAATCGACGAACGAGCGATGGGACACAGAATCTCCGAGGTAGCGATGAAGTCGAGATTTTCGCGTACGACCATTTCACGAGTGTACCGTGAATATCCAGTAAAACGTCAAATCTCAGACACTGCTACGGCCAGAAAAAGATCCTGCAAGAACGGGATCAACGACGACTGAAGAGAATCGTTCAACATAAAGGAATACATCACTTCCGCAAATAGTTGCAGAATTCAATGCTGGCCATCAAGAAGTGTCAGCGTGCGAACCATTCAACGCAATATCATCTATACGGGCTTTCGGAGCCGAAGACCCACTCGTGTACCCTCGATGACTGCACGACACGAAGCTTTAAGCCTCATCTAGGCCCGTCAACACCGACAATGGACTGTTGATGACTGGAAACATGTTGCCCGGTCGGACGAGTCTCGTTTCAAATTGTATCTAGCAGATGAACATGTACGGTTATGGAGGTAGCCTCATGAATCCATGGACCTTGCTTGTCAGCAGGGACTCTTCAAACTGGTGAAGGCTCCGTAATGGAATGGGGCGTGTGCAGCTGGAGTGACGTGGGACCCCTGATACGTCTAGATACGACTCTGACAGGTTACACGTACGTAAGCATCCCTTCTGATCACCTGCATCCACTCATATCCATTGCACATTCCGACGGACTTGGGCAATGCGACACCCCACATGTCTAGAATTGCTACAGAGTGGCTCCAGGAACACTCTTCTGAGTTTAAACACTTTCACTGGCCACCAGAATCCCCAGACATGGACATTATTCAGCATATCTGAGATGCCTTGCAACATACTGTTCAGAAGGGATCTCCACCACCTCGTACTCTTAGCTTTTGACGTTTAATGAATGCAGTGGAAGTTCTAAAGACAAAAAGAAATTTTTTGTGTGATGTAACTACAGTTTAATAATTTTCCGATTTTTTCCCTTTACTTGTATTGTAAAACCTTGATTTTTGCCAAATTTTGTTTTTTTAGGTTAACGAGATATACCTTATAGTTTTTGCTGAGTCAGTTTGCGAGTATCAAAACATGTGACATAAATGGTCGTATCTTTTAACTACATTGACTCCGAAGCTTAAATTTTTTACACCCCAAGAAATGACAGACCTTAATATGTGACGTAAATCTGAACTTAACACAACTACTTTTTCCAGAGAAAAAGGAGTTTTACTGACAGACAGACGGATAAAAAATGACTAAAAATATTTTTCCGTTTGATATAATTACGTATTAACAATTTTCAAATTTTTCCTTTACGTGTACTGTGAAACCTTGTTTCTTGCCCAATTTCATGATTCTAGATCAATAGGGATAACTTTTGGTGAGTAAGTTCGCGAGTATGAAAATATGTAAGATAAATGGCCGTATCTCTTGAGTGATTTCACTCAGAAGCTTAAACTTTTTACACCGCTTAGCAGCCGTAGACCTTTGTATGTAATGTAAACTTCAAATTGATACGTCTACCCGTTCCCGAGAAGAAGTGTTCTTAACAGTCGGACAGTCAGACAGAGAGAGGGACATAAGGGTTCCGTTTTTACCGATTAAGGCACGGAACTCTGTAAACCTCTTTTTATAGAGCTGCGGCAACAATGAGGCGTTGCCCTGGAAATGTATTCTAAATAGCGTTACCTGATTGGTTGCAGAGGATGTACGAAGCACCCGCGCAAGTCGACGTTAAGTGACAGAACTTTTCTTTCGTTGGCGGAATATAGTCTCCCATGGCATGTTATTTTGTTCACTTACTGAAAAATTAAGTCGTGACAGCAAGAGCAGCCAGAGCTGCCAACTTCGAATGAAGATATTTAATCGTGTGGGAGCTCTGTCAGCCTGTTCATCAGTGCGTACAACTTTTGGCGACAAAGGTAAGTAACAGTTCTTCATGTATTTTTACAGACCTGTATACAAAATATTTTGACCTGGTTCCACAAGTTTGATAAGCCTTACAACTGAAAACATGTAAAATTCTACGGTCCTCTTTTTCTGTTTGGGATTACATGAATGTAAGTATCCTGAAACATGCTCTTAACACAATGCTGTCTTCTATACAAAGTTTAGACCCATAAAATAACTGAATAATGTTATCTGAACACACTGTTTTTAAAGAAACAGAACAAGAGAGAAACTGGAATAATGTATTACAAACACCGTCAATAATGATGTGTATAAACAGATGCTTAACTGAGTTATATGAAGGCAATTGTCTGTGATGAGCACATGGAATAACATTAATAACCTGCAAGTAACCCAGCTTGTAGCCAAGTTACTTGCAGTGGGTAAGAGTCAGGCTAACTTCCTATTTAGAAATCTGAAATTCAAAGACACAAAGTAATAACGTCGTACGTAAAGTGACGGACTGCCAGTTCTCTCTGCAACTCCAACTGATGACTTCGGTTCACTGTAATTTTGAAAACTATTTGTTGATTGCAATTACAGTTCATGATCGTTGATATCTCATTTGAAGGAAAAAAGCCTATAATATTAAGTGAAATAGCTCTATGCCGACTGCAAAGAGCAGGTAAGTCGTAAAGACATTAAAATTGTAAAGTAGTGGCAAAGGAATAATCATTACAGTCTTTGAATAACAATACATGTAACTGCACTTTAGCGTACTTATCCCACGACGATTCTCACGATATCCATGTTTGAAACTCGGGAAGCAATGAATGACTAAAACTAAACTATTTGTGAGAGAATTCTGTATGCATTCCAAAGTACTGAAAAAGGCTCATTTAACGAGATTGTGATGAATTCAAACACCCTAATACTCGGATGGTCAAATTCAAATCCGCTCTGTTAACTAACTTAAACTCTATGAAATATAAACAACTTCCAAGTACAAGAACAATAATTATTAACAGGCACTTATTAGAAATGTAGGAAATAAGTCTCCATCTTCGTCTATATGGCATGAGACCGGAGATATATGCACATTGATACTCTGCAGGCGACGTTGGGGAGTGTACTCTGCATACAACTGTCACTTATCTCCTTTCCTTTTCTAGTTGGGAATAGTGTGCATGAAGAGCTATTGGTGGTGAGTCTCCGTGTTGCTTCGAATCTCTCTAATTTTATCTTCACAGTCTTTTCGCGACATGCACGTAGGAGCATTAATAACATTAATAATACCGGCAAACTACAGAGACCGGTTCCTGATTGAAAATGAGGGAAAAAGGTCCACTGAACATGTGTCGGAAATGCATCGTTGCTACGGTAGATGGCACAGACGAATGAAAGGTCCTCTGACCATGTACTTTGTTTTCCTTGTGTTTTGAAGGCTGTGTGACTGACGCAGTGAACTGTAAGCAACGGAGAGGTCTGGTATTCTTGTCGGAAACAAGCCGAGATGGTGTCTGTGTACGGCCAAGCAGATGGAAACGGTCTAAAACAGCATGGCTGTCCCAAAACAGCAGCCCTTACAGACACCAACCACATCACACAATATCTGAAGTCCTTTTTGGGCATTTGTGTGATGACGGGTCGTTTCACACAGACGAACGTGCAGGGATGTGGTGGACTGTGCATACGCCAGATTTGGAGGACCGGGTTCGACTGTTTAAATCGACTGTTTAAATCTGCTTGGCTTGTTCCCGACATGAATACCAAAGCATTCTGCTGTTTACAGTACGCTGCGTTAGTCACACAGCCTGAAACACGCAAGGAACACACGGCACGTGTTCAGAGAAACTTTCATGCCAGCGCTATCTACTGTGGCAATGATGCATTCCCGGACTTTTATGTATGGGACCTTCTCCTCTTCTTTCACAGTCAGAAATCCCTTTCTGCTGATTGTCAGTCTTATTAATGTTCAACATGTATTTATTGATTCTTCTAGGCACGTACTCCCTTGGAACTTTAACAATAAATCCCACCGTGATGCAGAACAACTCACTTTCGGCATCTGTCCTTGGAATTGGTAGATCATCTCTCTGACGCTTTCGTGCTTATTAAATAAACATTAAACGAAATAAGCCGCTCTTCTTTGGATATTCTGTATTGCCTCTGTGAGTCCTACCTGGTTCGCATCCCGCTCTGAGAAGCAGTATCCAAATATTGACCGACAAGTAATTCCTTTGTTGATGAATTATATTTTCTGAGGATTCTTCAGAATAAACCTCAGTGTGTCATCTACCTTACTGTCACTTACTGTCAATTAATTTTATGTAGTCCTTCCGTTTCAAATCACTCTGACAGCATACTCCAGGGTATATTGTGGAAGTAACTGCTTCCACTGATTGTTCAGCATTTGCGTAATCATACCACAAAGGGTTTTTCTGTCTGTCTATTTCCAATACATCATATATGCTTACGTTGAGGGTCAGTTATCAGTCCCTGCACCAAGCGTCGATACACTGCAGATCTTCCTGTATTTCCGAACGATTTTCTAATGTCATAACTTATCCGTATACAATAGCTTCATTCACAAAAAACCTCATGGAACTTCAGATCTTATTTTCTAGATCAATTATATATACTGCGAATAGTAGTGGTTCTGTAACACACCCCTGGACCACGGCGAAATTACTTTTACGCCTGAAAACTTCTGTGTGTTTCTAATGACATGCTGTGCTCCGTTTATTAGGAACTGTTTAGTCGAGCCACACAGTCGGTCTGATATACCGTACGCTCGTATTTTAGTCGTTAGTTGGCAGTGCGGAACTGTAACGAATGCCTTCCGGAAGTTAAGGAGTACTGCATTTACCTGGCCGCCTGTATCTACAGTTTTCCCGGTCTCGTGCATTAACAGAGCGAGCTGAGTTTCACGCAGTCGTTGTTTTCGGAACCATGTTGCCTTCCCACAGAGGAGGTTTTTGGTCTCTAGAAATGTCATAATCCGCTCTGTTTTTTGCTCTATTTACAAAAGAGTTGTAGTCGTCACAAAAGGAAAAGAGGAAACAGCATGAGAAGAATATTAGGAATTCCATATTCTGCATATTAAGAAGTGGCAGAAATCTGCTTAAACAGATAATTTCATATTTGAAACGAGACTAAAATATCAGAAATATGTTCACAAAACTTTTTAAAAACTCACATACTGCAACAGCTTTTAAATATTTCACTTTGTAGCAAACGGAGGGAAATTATTGTCAAAAATTTTACGAGGTAGCTAGTAAAGTTTTTATCCGGAGGCAGCGAAACATTTTGAGATCATCAGTTAAAACAAGTGACTGTATACAAATAGGTTACAACAGTGTCGATAAGAAAGGACTGATTAACAATTTACTCGAAGATATTTTCTTACTTTCCATTGGTTATCAACGATTCGACGGTCGTTACCTCCACACCTCATTTGTTAGTATTTAAATATGTGATAAGCTATGTCTTAAACATATCACTAAAGTCATGGTTTCAACAATTAATATCATATTGCCTCGTAGTCTTGATCTCAGACAGAAAAAAATATTTCTTAAATACATTGACAGTGAGTACGGTGACCTGATTTTTCACACAGATATAAGATGGATAATTGAAGCAGTTTCTGAATTTAACTGGCGAAATTGAAATTTTCACGACTCAAAACAACAGAAATATCCCGGAATTTAAAAATTCGGATTGGTTATGTGACTGACGTTACAGATCATTTTACTATGTTCATTGCGTGATTGCGGTGCAATTTTCTGTGTACGTTAAATCTGTTTCAAACACATTAAAGTCAGTCAATTCAATAGTTTTCCCTAATTCCAAGAAAGTGTCAGGAAAGTCAAGTCAATAGCCCAGAGATTGTAACAGTTATCCTCTGACTGTTGTCGGTATGTTACTTTAATTTCTCATTTAAATGACAGATGTTGGGGAATATACGACATTCACAGATGGGAAAAAAGTCACAATACGAAGAAGGAGTTATGCGACATACACGAATATTTTTGGCAAGGAAAATCGCCAAAATATCCCCATGTTTTGAGATGTTATTTTATTTAGACTTGACAACAAGCCCTCGAGGTAAACACTCCAAAAACAAATTTACGGAATACAGATAAGGAGGACTTCAAGTTATGCTATTAAAGATCTATCTGGCTGTCTATACATGGAGTACATATGGGCGTGAACATAACATTATTGAGATGCCGAAACTGGTTGCCTAAACAAAATGACTTCTCAAAACATACGGTTGTTTTGGCGATTTTCCTTGGTAAATATTTGACCGGCCGCTGACCCTTGTCCACAACAGCTCAACAGAGATTAAACGAAAAATGATAGGCGTATCTTTACGTCTTAAAGACAATGCCTATTCAAATTTCTGGCCGGTCGCAAAAGACAGGTTTGTTTTAAATACACGCTATAACAGTCGTGAGTGTTAGTTACATTTGAGAATAGACGTGGTGAGTTGATGCTAGTAAACACTACCGTTAACGTTATAAAAATGCATTATCAGTACCTCAGTGAGTTTTGACTAGGTGTTGTAATGGGGCTACAGGAAGATGGATGTTCCTTCTGTGATATTTCAGAAAGACTTGGCAGGAATGTAGCCACGGTACATGATTACATCGTCACGGGACTGTGCGGTCGTAAGCAGACCCAACAGCGGAAAGTCACGTGGCGCTACAAACAAGAAAAACCATCGTGTACGACGTATGGCTCTAGCCAGCGCATCGTACTGCTTCTGAGCAGCATCTAGCACCTCAGCAACGCAACGAAATGTTACAATTTGGTTACTTCAAGGACAGTTCTGAGCCATACGCCCTATAGCGTGCATTCCACTGAGTCCAAACCACCGCTATTTGCGACTTCAGTGGTATCACGGAGGACGGGGCGATGATCTGTTGTGTTTTATGACGATAGTCGATGATTCGACCTGTTGTGTCATTCACGAACAGCATCCGATGGCGTGTTTTCCAGCAGAGTGACGCTCGTTCACAAACCACTGTTGTAATCCAACGGGCTCTACATAGCGTCGACATGTTGCCTTGTCCTGCTCGAACACCAGATCTGTCTCCATTCGAGCATATATGGGACATTATCGGACAACAACTCATCCACAAACAGCATTCATTAACCGACTCTGTTTTGACTGACCAAGTGCAACGGGCCTTCGAACCCCATCTCACAAACTGGCTTCCGGTACCCGTACAATACAATGCATGCATGGCGTGCTTGCATTCAACATTCTGGCGGCTACACCGGTTGTTAATGTATCAACTCTTCATGTTGGCAATGCCTTATCTCGCGCTTACATTGACCTGGGTTCTTACAGTGTTAATCACTTGAATATTTTATCTTGACAAACATATTCCCAAAATTTCGTTATTCTACATTAATTATTTGATACTGAAATGTAGACGGAACGGTCAGCTGTTGCTTTCAAACCAGGTAACCACCATATTCGTTTTGAGGAGACGCAAGTACTAGCGTCCACAAGCGGATATTACTAAAGGCTCTGCAGGGAGGCAATCGAAATCGCCAAACACCCAAATAATTTCAATCCAAAGGAGGAGGGCCTGAAATTAAACGGTATATGGATGCCGGTGTTGAAGAAGATGTCTGCCACCCGTCCACCACTGGGTGATGGCAACGGCGATCGACGGCAGCAGACAACGGCCAATTGCACTGACGTTTTCAAAATACGTTACGTCACGCCTCGGCGCGGGAGAGCGCGGACACGGAATTTAGCGGCATTCAGTAGCGAGCCAGTGGGTGTGTTGGACCTTCCATCGAGCTACAGACCCCCTTGAAGATGTCCTCCGCAGACGGGGACGAAACGTTGGGAATTGACTTGAATTCATCAACCGACCACGGCATAACAGCCCGCGTAATTATAATGGACATTAGTTATTTGGTAGTCTTGCAGCCTCTTTCCGTTCTTGTATATTGCTGAGTGGCCAGACAATCACAAACATGGCGATTTATCATACGCTCATCCATTATAAAACTGTTGTAAAAAGGATATATGTGACGCTGTGCAGATACAAAAAATGGTTCAAATGGCTCTGAGCACTACGGGACTTAACATCTATGGTCATCAATCGCCTAGAACTTAGAACTACTTAAACCTAACTAACCTAAGGACATCACACAACACCCAGTCATCACGAGGCAGAGAAAATCCCTGACCCCGCCGGGATGTGCAGATACAAAAACATTGGAGTAGATATAATACGTGGCCAGGACTGCGTGTGAGCCAGCTGCAGGACGAAAGTACTCCGGCCTCGAGAAGCCAAAATTGCTTCCAACACAATATGAAACAATACTCTGTGTAGTCAGCCTTTCCGTTGTACAACCGTCTGACTGACGTAATCCGCCATGTTGCGCCTTTCCAAGCTTTTATCACCTTAATGCTGAATTTTAATTGAATTGAATTATCTAAAGAAGAAACGTGGAAAAACGAGGAATTGTAAATAATTTTTTTCTTGCAGATTATACGTGAAGTGATTCTTAGTTTGAATCACAAGCTGCGACACCGCCGCGAAAAAGCAGTGACCCGTATATGTAATAAGTTTCCTTTAATTTACGTCTATGAACACAAACTTTTTGTTAACAGATTATCGGTTTCGGTTTTTAATGACCATCATCAGATCTGCAGCAAAAATGGGAAAAACATAAATAAACTCGCAAACTGCATACAGCTTAAAAACAATACATAGACCGCGATGAAAAGCAGTACTGACAAAATTTACATTTGTGCGATTTAAAGGCCGGCCGAAGTGGCCGAGCGGTTCTAGGCGCTTCAGTCTGGAACCGCGGGACCGCTATGGTCGCAGGTTCGAATCCTGCCTCGGGCATGGATGTGTATGATGTCCTTAGGTTAGTTAGGTTTAAGTAGTTTTAAGTAGTCCTAACTTCTAGGGGACTGATGACTTCAGATGTTCCATAATGCTCAGAGCCATTTGAACCATTTTTGCGATTTAAATTTGAAGAGGCATACCTGTTTCATAAAAACAAAGTCCTAATGTACTGCAGCCATAGTGGCACCGTCAAATGTTAAATGCGGAATCAGCACCAGAATCGTCAAATACATATAAATAACATCACATGCACGAGTCATGTTGTCAGTAGTACTACTGTTCAAAACAACCTGCCGTACAGTAGCCATAAGATGTTTGTGTTGTAAGTTCACCAGATGTCGCTAATGTCGGCATACACTGTAACGTGCGCGCGGGGCACGCAATACTCATTAAAGCGTGTACTATGGTAAGTGAGTGGGGTTTACCTTACGAGACCCGATTTTTGTATAGATATTGACCGCGTGTACTTGAATGGAGGCAAATCAGACTTACACCCACTCTGTGATAACAATGATACGTAAAGTAAGTCCGAAATGCAACTACACGTCAGGACGGACAAGAAACAACACAGAAGATGCTACCAATTTGTTAATAATACGGCCGCCAGCCTAATTAGGCATTAACTGAGTTGCTTTCCTGTACAAGTTGGTCTATATTCATGCAAACCAACACATAATAACACTGCATAATATAGTAAATTTTAGAACCAGAAAATCTATTGAACTGATAGTTTCACGTTCTGTACTGATATGTAAAAACCATAAATACATAACACTACACTATAATGTATACTACAAAACTTCGCACTGTCTATTGATCTGATTAAAATCGGGCATAGGTTACCCTGTTGTTGTTGTTGTGGTCCTCAGTCCTGAGACTGGTTTGATGCAGCTCTCCATGCTACTCTATCCTGTGCAAGCTTCTTCATCTCCCAGTACCTACTGCAACCTACATCCTTCTGAATCTGCTTAGTGTATTCATCTCTTGGTCGCCCCCTATGATTTTTACCCTCCACGCTGCCCTCCAGTACTAAATTGGTGATCCCTTCATGCCTCAGAACATGTCCTACCAACCGATCCCTTCTTCTGGTCAAGTTGTGCCACAAACTTCTCTTCTCCCCAATCCTATTCAATACTTCCTCATTAGTTATGTGATCTACCCATCTAATCTTCAGCATTCTTCTGTAGCACCACATTTCAAAAGCTTCTATTTTCTTCTTGTCCAAACTATTTACCGTCCATGTTTCACTTCCATACATGGCTACACTCCATACAAATACTTTCAGAAATAACTTCCTGACACTTAAATCTATACTCGATGTTAACAAATTTCTCTTCTTCAGAAACGCATTCCTTACCATTGCCAGTCTACATTTTATATCCTCTCTACTTCGTCCATCATCAGTTATTTTGCTCCCCAAACAGCAAAACTCCTTTACTACTTTAAGTGTCTCATTTCCTAATCTAATACCCTCAGCATCACCCGACTTAACTCGACTACATTACATTATCCTCGTTTTGCTTTTGTTGATGTTCATCTTATATCCTCCCTTCAAGACACCATCCATTCCGTTTAACTGCTCTTCCAAGTCCTTTGCTGTCTCTGACAGAATTACAATGTCATCGGCGAACCTCAAAGTTTTTACTTCTTCTCCATGAATTTTAATACCTACTCCAAATTTTTCTTTTGTTTCCTTTACTGCTTGCTCAATATACAGATTGAATAACATCGGGGAGAGGCTACAACCCTGTCTCACTCCTTTCCCAACCACTGCTTCCCTTTCATGCCCCTCGACTCTTATAACTGCCATCTGGTTTCTGTACAAGTTGTAAATAGCCTTTCGCTCCCTGTATTTTACCCCTGCCACCTTTAGAATTTGAAAGAGAGTATTCCAGTCAACATTGTCAAAAGCTTTCTCTAAGTTTACAAATGCTAGAAACGTAGGTTTGCCTTTCCTTAATCTTTCTTCTAAGATAAGTCGTAAGGTCAGTATTGCCTCACGTGTTCCAGTATTTCTACGGAATCCAAACTGATCTTCCCAGAGGTCGGCTTTTACTAGGTTACCCTAGAAATAGTAATTTCAAGCCACAAAGAATTGACATTTAAAAAAAATAAAACACTGATAAATTTTGGCTTTTATATTGACTTTAACTTTTGCTGGTCAAATCAATTTAGAGCACTTCAGAATTCAAATGAATAAAAAAAAGGGGGGGACCCTGAAACTGTTATGATCACTGTATAAAAAAAATTAATTACTGACACCATTATGCGCTCAAGATTTCCAATATATGAGTTACTACTCTCTTTATCTTATTTCCTACTCATTTAAATACCTTTATATCTGTCTCGAAATAATTAAACTTCATTACTAAATCAATATTAAAGTTATCTTCCAACTTTATCAGACCTTCGTTATTCATTTACTGGTTCATTAACAAAACAGTTCTCTAAACACCATTCTAACATAGGTCTGCAAGTAATTATTATTAACACAAAATTTAATTTTTCATTTCGGGACATTCGGATTGCACAACATTTGGAAAGGACCCTTTCTAGGTTAGTTGTGAGGATAATTAAATGATAGGGAAGTTCTGCTAAAATTTAAGTTGTTATTGAACAGTATGGAACGAAAGTAACACTGGTCCATACGAATACAGTACTAAAAGTTTCAACCTGTTTGTATCGATGCGGCGGTTGGCAGGCGGCGAGATGGCGAGGCACAAAGCACACATACAAACACAGCTATGGCTCTTGACGTATCGGCACTTTATTTCTTCATAGCGTCGCAATACTTTTCCATTTAGTGCCTATGGAATTTTGCCATGCTGTATGGGCGTTGGAACGGCATACCCAAGGCTCAATGAAACTACATCTTCCAGGAGAGCCTCCTCGCTCCAGAACGTGTTGCTGAGACCAATTCCAAACTCCAACTACTACTGCTGAGCCCGTTATGCCGTACAACGCCCGCGTGCATTTTCCTGCGCTCGCCTGCCATCCACCTTTTACCGCTCCCTTACAGACGGGGTATTCACCCGAGGTTTTGCATTCTACATATCCTAACACACTGCCTACGTATGGACCAAACGCACAATTACAATTTTAACATCTTACAACAGCCTCAACATATGTTACACTTCAATTCTATTACAATATTGTTTGACATTTGACATAAACATTAATATTCACATTGAAAATTGATAACAGTTTTCTTAACACAATGGCATGAAACAAGAAAACAAATGAAATCAGAACATCAATTACTCAAGTTTAACGAAAAATCAGATGGAAAAAAAAAATTATTTATATGTACAATAGTACAACGTCGTTGTTGTTACAACACTAGTTTTCAATAATTAATTGAAACAGCGAAAATGAAGGGGGATACAATAGTTGAAATCTGTAATAAACTTACATCGTATAAAAGCCATTACAGTAATAAAAAGCAATAAAAAGACGAACACGACAAAAGTAATATTGTTAATAAGAGGAAATGTTAAGAAGCAGTGGTTGACATGTGCTCTAGTGCCAATATTCTAGATAATGACATAAGTATTCAACACCGTTGATAGTGCACCGGGTAATATTAAACAACCATAAAACAAATCGCTAAAGGAGCCACAAATGAAAAAAAAAAAAACGCCAGAATTCCACACAGGCGGGAATTGGTTGGAGGAACGTGACCGGCAGAGGTCCCCCGCACCCTGCGGCACTCCGTTGCAAGATAGAACAGTGGATCCGTTGCAAGATAGAACAGTGGATGATCCACATTATCTCATTAATGCAGTCTATGAAATGACAGAGAAGGAACAAGAACATATTAGAGTCATGCGTAGTACGTATGGAAACGAAGGAAGTATGTGATGCACTCAATGCTAGGTGAAATTACCAACACACTACATATAACGGAGGTGTGCAGTGATTAAAGTAAAACATTGTCAAATAAAGCAAAGTAGGCACTGGGCACAAAGTCATTTTGCAAGTTAAGTAGTTTAGTTGGTTCTCTGTTTTTTTGGTTTATAAGTTTCAAGCTCCTCTAACGCACTTGGAGCAGGGTCTTTTTCCACTCTTTGAAGATTTTTTCCCGTTTTTGCTGCAGATATGATCATGGTCATTAAAGACCGAAACCGGTGATCTATTAACAAAAAGTTTGTGATCATAGACGTAAATTAAAGGAAATCTTAGTTCGAAGTTGGTTTTGTGAAAGTAAGGAAATGTGTGAAACGAAGTGAGGGTTACTAATGGTTGAATTATTTCAATTCATATGAATGTATATTCGTAAAGTGGTGGAAAAAAAATTTCTTTTGAAATTATAAATGGACTGAGAGAATTTGAACTTTAGATTTTACGTAGTCAGATCAACACATAGAGATAAAATATAACATTTTAATTTAATAAAATATTGAGTGTATGCTGGAAATTTAATATTAGGCACGTATTGCGAGGCATCTCATCTGAAAAAGAATTTGACGTTCTTCGAACATGTAGGATCGGGAGTGTGGGCAGACAGACATTTTTAAAAGCATTTTTACCACCTCTTCAGATGGTTCAAATGGCTCTGAGCACTATGCGACTTAACTTCTGAGGTCATCAGTCGCCTAGAACTTAGAACTAATTAAACCTAACTAACCTAAGGACATCACACACATCCATGCCCGAGGCAGGATTCGAACGTGCGACCGTAGCGGTCGCCTGGCTCCAGACTGTAGCGCTTAGAACCGCATCGCTACTCCGGCTGGCTACCACCTCTTGACAGTTCAAACTCCACATGGGTAACCCTGACAGTATAATACTGACAAGTGGCTGATTTCTGGGAGAATTTATAATTGTAGTAGGTGAGTAAGTGACCGGCAGAGTAGCGAACTCAACTGTTCTTTCAAATGGTTCTAAGCACTATGGGACTTAACTTAGAACTACTTAAACCAAACTAACCTAAGGACATGACACACATCCATGCCCGAGGCAGGATTCGAACATACGACCACAGCAGCCGCGTGGTTCCGAACTGAAGCGCCTAGAACAGCTCGTCCACAGCGGCCGGCAACTCTTCTTTGCGTGGGGTGCCGTCCAGCTCATTCGTTACGACTCTTATTTAGACACTTGTCTAATTTGGGGTGGACAGCGTAGCACTAGCTACCTAGACAATGGTTGCAGGCTCGGAGAAGCGGCCTTCGCAGTAGCAAGGGCAACGCAACTACCGATAAGTTCACAGAGTGAGTTTTGAGCAAATTAGCTCGCTTGCCTCGTAGCGGCAGTACGAGCGAGTTCGTGTTCTTTCCGCTGGATACACAGCCTACCAGGAAGGGGAACGGTAATGTTGCTCAACCTCACTGGGTTGTCACTCACATGCTTCACAGGTGGCTGCAGTGGACGGTTGCACCACGTGCGCATCCTGTGGCTGTTCAATTAAAGGCCCGCAGCTACAGACTCAACATCATGGGTCCACAGCCAGCGCACACAAACTAGTTAATAGCTGATCTAAGCACCGGCAGCATATTAAACACCTTGAGGCTATATTTAAGGTAAGTCTACATTTTTATTTTGTAATAATTTACAGACAAATTGAGAAAACTTTATGGTAAGTATGAACGTGCAAGACTATTGGCACTCTAGGAGAGTTGAAATGAAATACGATAGACGAAAGTGGGAACAGAAGTTAGGAATATTAAAGTGAAAGAAATGAAAGCTAAGTATGAAGCACAAAAGGAAGCTAGTTAACGTGAAATAAAAGAAATCTTCGCTAAATGTGAAGCAGAATGCGAAGCTACACATAACGACGGGGTGAGGGGGGGGGGGGGGGAATGGAAAGCTAAATGTAAATGTATGGTATGTAGATTTTGTGGAGAGAGAAATGCTGAAGTTTGAATTTAGCCAAGCAAGGGAGGTTTTAAAAAACTGAAACTGCTGATAAAGAACTGTCAAAGAAACTTAAAAGGTAAAGAAGTTGCTGTAAGTCAAGCTGTAGTACCTAAGAAAGTAGATAATTAATTGATAAGATTTAAAATCTGTTCCTCACCGTAGCAGAGCTTTAAATGTTGGAAGCGCATCACAATTAACACATGCAACAAAGCTGAGGTACATTTTTGCGAAGTATGCAAAAGTAGATAGAATAAAGTTTATAAGAGTATGTCAAGATCTCTACAGCTATTGTGTTGTAGTAACTAGCAAAGATGTTATAAAATGTACTCAACGTTGACACGATACTTAGTTACACGGAAAGATTTTATTTATTCAGCGTGTAAAAGAGCTAGCTTCCAATGTATTTAAAAACACTAATCCCATGGTTATGCTTACATGTATTGTCTCAGTTGTTTACGTATGATCCAGTTGGCAATATACATCCAGTTACATTTTGAAAATAATTTAAGTGACTGTTTCCCAAATGTTGGCCAAAAATTAAGAGGATAAGAATTGTTGTCAGACATTTCAGAAGTCGAGCTGTTGAATGTGATTTCAAATACCAAAAAATACATTTAGAACCATGGATAAGTTCCAAGTAGCATTCAAGAAAGACCTTCCGTGTCGTAGCAAGTACATTGGGGTGTATTACAACAGTCAATCTAAATTTGAAAAATATTTGAATCATAATGACTATACAAATGAGGATTTAAATTTTGAATGTAGAGTCTCTCTCTCTCTCTCTCTCTCTCTCTCTCTCTCTCTCTGTGTGTGTGTGTGTGTGTGTGTGTGTGTGTGTGTGTGTGTGTGTGGTGTCAGGAAAGTTGACCACTAGTGGTGATATTAACTTGTGTAGTGGCTTTAAGTGTTACGGTAATAATCATATGAAAATGAAAGGGTAAATGAATGGAACATTGAGCTATGAATATTACATAAGGTACTATATCATAGTTTAAAGAGGAACGTTTATTAATAATTCACTATATGTCACGTCAGGCATGTTATGTTAGGTAGATGCATTTCGTTTTCTAGTAAAAAATATATTATTTAAAAGGAAGGCAGGAAGCATAGCTTTTAGGTGTATTTATTGTCCAAATCTATATGGATCCTATGTTATTTGATGTGGAGGACCACATGAGTCATTGGAAATGTGGTTTTCCTCACGTTAAACACTGACAGAACTATGAAAATACTATTATTTATTTCAAAGAGAATTAGTAAACTTTATATACTCACATTTATTTTATTTACTTACCTGAGGCGAAGTAACCTTATCTAGCCATTTATTTATTTTTGTTTTGTTTGTAACTGCTGTGGCAGAGACGTAGCTGTTATAAAAGACTCGTTGGTTTCATACAGCAGAGGATATACCTGAAGTCAAACAAATTCTTGAGGTTTATTTCGAGTAGTTGCAGCACAGCTCTTGTAGTCACTCTGGTGAAACATCTTACTGAAGGAAATAGGATAGCTAGGAAATTACGAAACAGGTACTGACCACCGCTTTGTGAAGTTGTTTAGTAAACGAATACTGAATGAAAGCTTTGGAAAATGGGCTAAAAGGTCTAATTAAATATTAATAGTAAATAAGAGAAATTGCACGTAACCGTCAATGTATTTCACGGTTACTTTTCATTAAAAAGTATCCCGTTATCGTAAGGTTTCGTGAGTATTACCTCTGAAGGAAGTCGGAATTAAGTTACTTTCACATTTTTACAAATGCAGAATTTTCTACCACTAATGATATCTGAAATTAATTGTATAATGCGGAAGTAATATATATTATTCTGTATGAATAAGTAAGTCATGTATATTCATATACTCAGATTGGGAGAGTTTATCATATCACCACCCTATAATAACATAATGTAAAATGACATCATTTAATGAATAGATCGCCAGCATGGGCAGAACATAAAGAAATAGATAAATCAATTAACTTTTAAAGAAAAGCAACTATGTGTATGTGAACCTAATTTTAGTCTGTATGGAGATTAAGATGGAATGTTACCTGTCTGCAGAGTGGGAAACTAACATCACTGATATTAGTGTTTAGAATGAAGTCAAGGAAAGGTATTTAGGATATTTTTGCTTAAGATGAAGAAATGATTGAGGTTACTACATAGTATGTAGTTGAAGTTAAGATGTGTAAATTGCGGGAGGGGTGAGAATGTATATTAATATAAAACCTCATTACAGTCACTGTGTGGAGCCGTTAAGCAGATACCGCAATGTATGTGCTTAGAATTTATGTAGCACCCATGCTGCCACAGCGGTCAAGATGATTACTGCAGTTCGCAGATGCAGCTGTTCAACCATATACATACCTGGGTGGAGCTGTTAGGTAAAGGTTTGGCCACTAGTGGAAATGGATGAGGAATCATGTATTTACTTATTATAGTTAAAGTAGAATGGAAGGGAAGGTGCAGTAAGAGCGAGAGAATTTATATAGGGAAGGAAATATTTGAGATGGTGATTAGGATTAATAACAGCTTATGGTGATAATAGGTAACATAAGAAAGGTAAATGGATACTCATTAATTAACGAATAACTACACCCACATGCACGCTGAAAGAGGATTTGCTTAACTGCACTTTATATAGTTAATAATATTGGGAATGTATGGCCATTTTACCCTGAAAAGTAATGACCCAGTGAGACCCGATTCTACCGTAATAATACAGGAAAAATACTCCTATTGCTAATATAATCTCCTCATTTTGAAGACGCAGATTTTCAGTTAACTCAGCTGGCGGTTTATCTAACTCAGCGAATTATAAGGTACTGCTTCATCAACAGTTCGCCTATGACGACCGTTACTATGTTAATTTTACTTCCCTTGTAAAAGATAATGATAGGAGTGTGCACGAAATATTCTGATGTTCGTTAAGATATAATCTCAAGTATGGGGACGTGTCTTGTTCTAATCCCTTAAAAAACTGTTGTGAAAAGAGCATTTGTGACCCTATGTGGTTCTGGAAGTGCTGAAAGACATATTGTACCAGACCAGAACTACTTGTATGGCGACAGCAGGGCGACAGATCTGGCCGCCAGCGAGCATCGGGGTACTGCTGTGAAGATGATATGAAACTGAACACTGTGTGGTCAGTCCGGCCTATATAAAACTGAGTGATGTAACACCGTTACGTTGCGCCATGCCAATCTTTCACAACTTTAAAGTTGATTTGAGTTATGAGTATTGCAGCAAATCATTTCATTTCAAGTAGCCACACTGGCTGAATCTGACAGAATCTGACAATGAAAGTAAGAACAAATCGCTGATGATAAGTGTCATAACGTCATTTTGTATATATTTTATCTGTAAAAGTCATTCTGATTATTTAATAGAATATAATGAAGCTCTCTTCCTCACTAAGCCCTGCTGCTAGAATGTTGTGCTATTGCTGTATCTTGAATTCTGTTGTGAAATAATAATGCTACTTGAATTATCTCATATTTATTTTGCTGTGTAGTGCATAACGCTGTAATCTTGTAATAATGTACTTTTTGTATATTTTTGGTCTTTTAAATTAGTTGGAGTAATGAGTTTGGTGACGCGACGATAGCTGTCTTTAAGCGCACTATCGTCCACTCACTTCAATATTTGTGAGTCAAACCAACAATCTTTGTTTTTAAACAAAGTCCGATTCTTGTTATGCAGACTATTTCTTTGCATTGACAACAATTACAACACGGTTTCTTGTCACCAAGCTCGCTGCATTACTGCGACGACTTCTTGGCCTGCTGCTAATTGTTTTAATTGTTTCATGGTAATGAAACCAACTCGCAAGAGTAAAGAAAAAATTTATTACAGATCACTTAGGCAGTAAGAAAAGAGAAAAAGAACAACACCTTCTTTCTAGTTTTATGATGGTGTGTTTTCTTTTCTCAACGCCAATATGATGCATCCTTCCTTCGATACCCTTCTAGGCTCGTGAACAAATTTGAAATGATAGGGAAGAACAGAGATATATTACAGTATTAAAGGATCTTTGAGCGCTCAGGAAAGGGAGTGTGAGAAACATACTATTTCTAAAACATATTTGATCAACACTGGCCAGGAGAGATGTCACAAGAGACATCCGATGAAAAAAACGATCAGTTACTGTATGTCCTTCAAGGCATGTTTCGCAGAGTTTCATAAGGTAAAGCTGTTGTTAGATTTATTTGTCAGTCCTTTTCCCGATAGTTGGTTTAATTCATCTTGAAGGCTTAACAAAAGTGAGTGGCGGACATACAAAGCGTACTGGTAGAGCTAAACTGAAACCTGTACAAGGGATGACCTCCTTATGCTCCAAGAAATACTTACTCCTGAAGACGAGTAGACCTATTTTGTCCTTACCTGTCACACTTACCATCGGCGCAGCATACAATATGGATACGACATTAGTTCTGATCCGTGTCGCATTCGCCATATAATTAGAAAAAACAGTTCGTCTGATGATGCAGTCCGAGCGTGAATCTGTGTGCAGTTACTAGTGGGGCTATTTCGACAAGGACGTGTACCTACCTCATACTGAAAATTAAGAACACGCTACACGTAGAGTCCCAGTGTGGGGCTATATTTCGGAATGTCAGTCAGTTTGCGATTGGCCTTACATCAAAAGAAGAAATTTTTCAGCAAGCCAACTTGTGGCGTGCGTACTGTAACCTTCGGTACACACACCATCAGATTATTTGACTTGTCGCTCTAACGAAGTAGGCGAGTGTCAGCAATATGTCTCGTGGTCTCATCATGCCCTGTTTATCTTCTGCCGTTAGGTCAGACGATAGAAATGCCACGCTTAGAATAGCAGATTGACGGTGACCAACTTTAAACAGAACTTGATTAATTTTCACACACATTTATTAAAATAATAAAAAACATAAATATTACGTAACTTGATTCTGGATGCTGTTTACTATTGACAATCTGAAGTTCCTTTGGTTTTGGTACGTTAATCTTATTCTGACATATCTCTGATACTTGACAAAGTGTCTATACATTTCTCTTCATGGTTAGGTACAGGAATATGATAATCTTATTAGATGCAGACTGAAACTTGACTACAGACTAATGGAGACATGCAGACTAATGCAGACTGATTAATCGGAGGTCTGTACACTCGTTATAATACCTCGCGCGTTCAGGTATCACTGCGCGAGTGTGATCCGCGAGGAGAAAAGGTTTTACGTTAGCAGAAATCTCATTGGCTGCTGAGATCATAGCAACACATCACCAGGTAGCTTCAGTGCTAAGAGACATGCAGAACATATTGAACAAAGTAAAACTCAAGTACCCTTTGTGTCGAGTTAGATCAGGACACCAGAGGAAATATTTAGCCTTGTGTTATATTTCTGGAAGATAAAGTCACGAAGTCCTCGAAGATTGAGCATAGCTACAGGTTTTAACACGTCAGAAATATAACGCCAGCTCTCCACTTTACAGGCTGTGCAAGCAGGAGACAATCTTGTTGTGTATCCAATGGCAGGCCATACCCTGAAACCAAAGATGAGATGACGACTACAGTCTGGCAACGTGTTTTGTCCTTGGTGCCGGCCCGCACGGATCTGTCCACCATGATGGTGTGCGCAGAACCTGGAATCGTCTGAAAAGACGACGTAACGCCTGTCCTTTGCCCAGTGTTCTCGATGGCCGTAGCACTGTCTGTGTGCCTCTCTTTGCTCCCGCTTTAAGGATAGCTGCAAAAGTGATCGCTATGCTGATAGTCCGTGGTGCCCTAGAGGCCATCACACTGTCCGTGTCAATATATGTCCAGCTGTAAACTCGTCCATTTCTGGTTCAAGGTAAATGACGGGACTGTACGATCCTAAAGTGCACAGCGAACAATGTATTTATCGCCTCGGGTGTTAGTTATGTAAGGCTGTTGGGATACTACATTACGTTGAATCTATTCTTCCTGTTTCGCAGAAATCAGATTGTGTTAATCCTCTCTGCTTTGTAAGGTTTCGCTGAAACGCCGATCATTTGCTTATGCAAGGTTGTAGTACATTTGATGCCAGTTTCACGTTTGTTACATGCCGCCTTTTTGCTGCTGGAATTTTGGCACCATGGCACAGTGGCGTGCAAAACTTAAGGACGAAAGTATGTTTCAGACAATGTGTCACTGCCAAGCAACACAGCTGAATGATGTTGCACCCCACATAGAAAGAATTGCTGCAGTATGGTACAGAATATAACTCAATCAAATACGCAATGAGACAAACAGAAATTATGTTTTTATTCAAATACAGACGTCCCCTGAACGTAGAAAAGTCAGGACGTGGTTTTAAATAGGGTGAGTGATCGGCACGGACGGCAGTTCATGCTCCACAATGTGCTCCCATTTGGAAGTCAGTCCATGCAACATCATGCCTCTCAACTGGTGAGTGGACCGTGTTCAAAGATTTCGTAGTAAGTGCATCCATGCCACATTACTCTTCCCCACACAATAAAATCTGGGCCAAAGAAAGGATCGTGTTCGACAATGTTCCTCGCTGCACTACGTGCCCTCATATGGTGCGTGATAGGCACATACAGGGAACCAAGCAAAGTTTAGAAACATTGTTGTTTGGTGGCCCAGATGTTACGGTGCCCAGAAATATGATGTTGCATGGAAGTTCTGTCCTCCAAATCTTTGAACACGGTGCACTCACCAGTCAGTGTCATTGTGATCCTTTCTCATGTGCCTTTTCTCAGGGGAACATTGGGCTTCAACTTCCTTCCTGGTGGTATGTTGGGGCTTATGGGCGCTCAACATCGAGTCATCAGCGCCCTGACACGCATTAAAAGGAACGAATGTGGACAGACCTAATAAAACTGAAGCACACACTCAAAGAAAGCAGGAAAAGAAGGAAAATGCTACATAAGAAAGTAAAACCTAAGGAGAGGGAAAACATAGCAACCAGAAATCGATGACAGTGCGCGGCCGCATCGAAGAGCGATGGTGGAGGTGACTTTTGTACAAGAAGAGAAAATATTTGGATAATGCGCTGTCTTACCCCGTTCCCTCGATAAACCCCATCTAGCACGTCAGGGATGTGTTAGCAAGACCTATTGCAGCACTTCCACACTCACGAACGAGCGTCCAGCAGTTAGCTACGGCGTTGGCGAAGGGAACGAACGCCCTGCCACAAGAAATCCCCGCCAATCTTGTGGCCAACATGGGAGCACTTACAGAGCTTACATTGCCGCCCATGTGATCACACACCCTATTATGTATCATGTTTCGCCTTACAGAATGTCCGAGAAAACAACATAAATCCCGGTTACTTCACTGTCATTATTGTCTATGACAAAAACTGTCATTTCTGTTTGTCTCATTGTGTATTTCTTTCAGTTACCTTCTGTACTACACTGCGGCAGTTCTTTCTACGTATAGTCGAAGATTCATAGAGATATGTTATTCGGCTGTGACATATCATGCGAAAGTTGCTTTTGTCCTCAAGTTATGCACACGAGTGTAGAACAAGTGAAGCGTTTAACGTGCTTATCGTTGTTTATACTTGTGTCCGTAACACTGCAGTTTCAATCAATGACGCCACTGTCGGCTTTCAGTACTTCATGAAAAACAGTTTTTGTTCTTTGGACATATTAATGTAGAACTTTATTATATCTTCCCTTGCTATTTCGATTCGTTTTCACGTCGAGTTACGTCTACTGGATAACTAAACTTGACTAGCCTGTTGCAAATACACTACTGGCCATTAAAATTGCTACACCACGAAGATGACGTGCTACAGACGCGAAATTTAACCGAGAGGATGAAGATGCTGTGATATGCCTGTGATTAGCTTTTTAGAGCATTCACACAAGGCTGGCACCGGTGGCGAGACTTACAACGTGCTGACATGAGAAAAGTTTCCAACCGATTTATCATACACAAACAGCAGTTTACCGGCGTTGCCTGGTGAAACGTTGTTATCATGCCTCGTGTAAGGAGGAGAAATGGGTACCATCACCTTTCCGGCTTTGATAAAGGGCGGATTGTAGCCTATCGCGATTGCGGTTTATCGTATCGCGGCACTGCTTCTCGCGCTGGTCGAGATCCAATGACTGTTAGCAGAATATGGAATCGGAGGGTTCAGGAGGGTAATACGGAACGCCGTGCTGGATCCCAACGGCCTCTTATCACTAGCAGTCGAGATGACAGGTGTCTTATCCGCATGGCTGTAACAGATCGTGCAGCCACATCTCGATCCCCGAGTTTAGAGATGGGGACGTTTGCAAGACAACAACAATCTGCACGAACAGTTCGACGACGTTTGCAGCAGCGTGGGCTATCAGCTCGGAGACCATGGTTGCGGTTACCCTTGACGCTGCATCACAGACAGGAGCGCCTGCGATGGTGTACTCAACGACGATCCTGGGTGCACGAATAGCAAAACCTCATTTTTTCGGATGAATCCAGATTCTCTTTACAGTATCACGATCGTCGCATCCGTTTTTGGCGACATCACGGTGAACGCACATTGGAAGCGTCTATTCGTTTTCGCCATGCTGGCGTACCACGCGGTGCCATGGTATGGGGTGCCATTGGTTACACCTCTTGGTCACCTCTTGTTCGGATTGACGGCACTTTGAACAGTGGACGTTACATATCAGCTGTGTTACGAGCTGCGGCTCTACCCTTCGGGTCGGTCCTTTGCGAAACCCTACATTTCAGCAGGATAATGCACGACCACATGTTGCAGGTCCTCTACCGGCTTTTCAGAATACAGAAAATGTTCGACTGCTGCCCCGGCCATCACATTCTCCAGATGTCTCCCCAAAGAAAACGCCTGGTCAATGGTGGCTGAGGAACTGGCTCGTCACAATACGCCAGTCACTGCTCTTTATGAACTGTGGTATCGTGTTAAAGCTGCATGGACAGCTGTACCTGTACACGCCATCCAAGCTCTGTTTGACTCAATGCCCAGGCGTATCAAGGCCGTTATTACGGCCAGAGGTGATTGTTCTGGGTACTGATTTCTCAGGATCTATGCACCCAAATTGCGTGAAAATGTAATCGCATGTCAGTTCTAGTATAATATATTTGTCCAATGAATACCCGTTTATCATCTGCATTTCTTCTTGGTGTAGCAATTTTAATGGCCAGTAGTGTAACTATGTCGCTACAATTCTCCGTTTTATCTCATGGTACAGTGCCGGTATAAAATATCGAAAAATACAGACATGAAAGAACATTACATCGTACTTCTTAATAAAGAGGTACTGCAATTTCATATTTATTCGCCAACGCCACGCTCCCGACTGGCAATAAATATGTCCTTCCCGGACGAGAATACAGGCTGGTTGTGACACGTGGACGATGATGTATGGAAGTTTGGGTCTGGCTTTGACGCTTGTTCGGATGGCCGAACGGTTAAGGCGACCGCTCGCGAAAAGTGAAAAATCCGGTTTCGAGTCCCGGTTCGACATAAATTTTCACTGTCTTCGTTCCAATATACAACCGAAGGTGGTCCGTATTGACAACTAAGAATACATTTCCTACAGAACAACATTACTTTCAGTAGCAATGCAAGAGGTGCACTAGCGGTTATCTATTGATGGACAAGAAGCGCACGGTGGGGCGGTGGCAGCGCGGTGTGAAAGCAGGCGCTGGCGGATGTCGTGCTGAGGGGGCGGTTAGCGTGGCCGGCGTCTAATTAGGTGGACTGGGCGCGGCGGGGGCGCTCACTGGTCGGCGGCACGCGTGGCCCGCCGTCGCCAGGCAACGGCGCCGGATACGGCGCTTTGTCACGAGCCCGCCCAGCCACTTGTCCCCGTGCGGCAGCGCGCGCCTCATTGTCGCCACGGCCCAGAACTGCCCACCCAAGCGCTTCGTTACGCGGGCCTATTTGGATTTCCCGAGGAAGCTCCAACCACTGCCGGTAATCTTATCAGTTACTGTTCATTTTACTCGCCACATTATAACTGCCAAACAAATATGAAAAATAGACACACCCGAAAAATACGGCCCAAGTAAATAAAACCAATAGATGAATGCGCATTTATACATGAAAATTTTCATTATGGTGCAGGAAGATGGGGTACCTACACGTAGACCCATGAGAAACAACTCTTGTGCGATTTCAGTAACAGCGATACAAGCTACATCTGCATCTACATCTCCATACATAGTCCGCAATCCACCATACGGTGCGTGGCGGAGGGTACCTCGTACCACAACTAGCATCTTCTCTCCCTGTTCCACTCCCAAACAGAACGAGAGCAAAATGACTGCCTATATGCCTCTGTATGAGCCCTAATCTCTCTTATCTTATCTTTGTAGTCTTTCCGCGAAATGTAAGTTGTCGGCAGTAAAATTGTACGGCAGTGAGCCTCAAATACTGGTTCTCTAAATTTCCTCAGTAGCGATTCACGAAAAGAACGCCTCCTTTCCTCTACAGACTCCCACCCGAGTTCCTGAAGCATTTCCGTAACACTCGCGTGATGATCAAACCTACCAGGAACAAATCTAGCAGCCCGCCTCTGAATTGCTTCTATGTCCTCCTTCAATCCGACCTGATAGGGATCCCAAACGCTCGAGCTGTACTCAAGAATAGATCGTATTAGTGTTTTATAAGTGGTCTCCTTCACACATGAACCACATCTTCCCAAAATTCTACCAATGAACCGAAGACGACTATCCGCCTTCCCCACAACTGCCATTACATTCTTGTCCCATGCTTGTCTAGTCGAACCTAGTGAACATGCACGAGGGGCGTTCAGTAAGAAATGGAACACAATTTCTTTTTTCCTGGAATTGGGTTAGCTTTATTCGTAATTACAATGCAGCACATCATTCCTCACTCTTTTGGCTCCAAAACCAGGTTTTCTGCCTTGGAGAACGACGTTTGTATTTTTGTGGCGACGGAAATGCTGAAGTGGTTTCTTCAGTTTACTGAGGGTGATCTTTGAACCACGAGGAATGACATCAAACAGAATAATCCCTTCTGAGTCAAAGAAGACCGTCGCCATGACTTTACCTGCCGAGGTTGTGGCTTTGATGTGGGTGGTACCACTCCATGGATTGCCGTTTTGTTTCCGGTTCGAAGTGATGACGCTATGTTTGACCGCCTGTGACAATGTTCGACAAAATATTGTCACGATCAGCTTCGTAGCGCGCAAGCAGTTCTGCGGTCCTTTGATGCTCTTTTACGTCTTCTGTTAGAACGTGGCGGGAATAGACCTTTGACACCCCAAATGGTGGACGAGTGTGCCAGTTCAACGCGTGAGATCAGACAGATTTGCGCTACCTTGTTTGCGATGATGACAACCGCCACGCCCAACGATTCATCGTGCTTTTTGTCACTTCCGGGTCCCCGAAGACATGCTCCAAACGCCTATGAATATCTGCAGTGCTCTGGCTCTCCGGTAAAAGAAACACAGTGACATCTCTCTGCTTGGAACGCACCTCCGTTACAAACACCATTTTGAAGGCTACATATAGCGGCGCCACCCATGGGAACTTAGTGTACTATATGGACTCAAACATTAGTATTCCACGGTGTCCCGCCGACCGGAGTGGCCGAGCGGTTCTAGGCGCTTCAGACTGGGACCGCGCTACCGCTACGGTCGCAGGTTCGAGTCCTGCCTCGGGCATTGATGTGTGTGATGTCCTCATGTTATTCAGGTTTAAGTAGTTCTAAGTTCTAGGGTACTGATGAACTCATATGTTAAGTCCCATAGTGCTCAGAGCCATTTGAACCATTTTTGATCCACGGTGTCCCACAACGAACACCGCATTTTTTCAACCGAAACTGGCCGAGAAAGAAACCTGTTGCATTGGTTGTCTAATGGCCCTCGCAGAAGTAAGGGACAGTGTGTCACTTGAACGACATGGGGAGCAATACCAGTACGTTTGTGCGAGAGAACGGGGCAAAATATTCCATCAGTGATAAAATGTTTTCAACAGAATGACATTTCGGCTCGAACATGCTGTGTTGCTTCGATAGTGATGCATATTTGATACATTGCTTAGAGGAGGGTCGTACACCATGATGAGCGGACAGTGCATATAAAGAAACCGCAGCAGCGGGTGAGTGACAGCTTGTCACTATAGCAGTAACACTACTTAAAACTTCGTCCACTGAGCTTTGTGTACAATGGGGCACAGCGACAGATAGAGACCTCTCTAGACCAGTTGCACGCATTCCATTGCATCGGGTTCAATTGTTCAGAAACCATAATTGCCGAAGTAGTGTGCTGAGCAGACCCACTCAATGGTGTTCTGCAATGAATGCTGCATACTCTGTAGGCTGCACCACCTTTCAAAACAATTTTTATATATGATTATGAAAACAATTTGTGCCCTGCAAACCAAACCCCACACTGTGAATATGACCTATTGATAACACAATCTGACTCCTAAACAGCAAAAGGAGCTGATAAGCTTACATAAAGCGCAATGGAAAGGGGAAGTTACTCAGAAGTAATACATCAGAATACTTGACCCGTTGATGAACTGAAAACCACATACTCCCCAACCTCAAAGAATTTTCAAATCCATCTTTTTTGTGAAATGACAAATGATTTATCCTCTGTTACCCACACTGCCTGACAACCTGATAACAAAGAACTTGTGTGCTGGAATACGACGATTTGCGATTACATCATCTCAGCCGTGAGATGTCTAAGAGAATTGCATCATCATCATCTTACCTGCATTACTGAAAAATCTCTTTAAAAGCAATAAATCCTAGTGAGGCTCGCATGGACAATGTAAATCCTGAGCAAAAGCGACGTAAATGTAAAAAACTCGGTTGTCAGTGACAACATACTTATAGATTCAGAAGGAAAAGCAGAATAAAGCTAGCCCAGATGGGAGAGTGGGGACCGACCGACTCCTGTGTCGTCCTCAAAGCGTCATTTTGATGTGAAATTGAGGGGCAGGGTGTCGTCATCCCGCTCTACGTCGTCTTTCTTGATTTTGTAGTCGCTACTTGTGAATCAAGTTGCTCCTCATTTGGTCTCACGAGGCTGACTGCATCCATTCCAGCCCTCCACCAAGAAAAAATTCCCACAGCCTCAGGAATTGAACGCGGGATATCAAAATAGCAGCCAGACCGCTGATCTCTGAGCTACAGAAGCGGGCGTGTAGATTCACTCGTGGAGATTAATACACATAGTGGAATTCGTAGCTCCAGGAAAAACCTATAAGATCATGAAATGGCGAAGCCGATATGTATCAGAAACTCAAATATACAATATCACCACTGTGGTTACCAACAAACATAGAATCGGACTACCTATCATCCCGTCCGAGCGACATAATTCAAAATTACAAAAGCAATAACGTTTCAGATCGCTTGACAACATATCCACTAGTGAGAAAGGCTCTGTGTAAGGCACTTGAATTTACAAGTGCTTAGCACAGACCAGTCGGAAATGAGAAAAATTCTGCACCTGCAAATAGCACCTCAGCACAAAAAAGGCACAATTTTGTCTAATTTGATTTTTTATCATAGATAAAGAGCAAGGTAGCGTCGGAGATAACTACCATATGAATGCCAGATGTATTGTAATCAGTTTTTATTTACTACACAGGGTGATTGAAGATGAATATATGAGTTACGGGTTTTAAAGCTATGTGACGTTTATTACGTTCAACTTTCATTCATTTATAGTACAACGTATGAGAGAACAACTCAAACAGTTTTGTATAGTTCTTTTAGTCATCAGTCTTGCAACCTACGTCCTCAGCTATTTGCTGGGTGTATTCCAGACTCTGCCTTCGTCTATAGCTTTTACCCTCTACAGCTCCCTCTAGTACCATGGAAGATATTCCCTGATTCCTTAACAGATGTAATATCGTCCTTTTCCTTCTTCTTGTCACTTTTTTCGTATATTCCTTTCCTTTCTGATTCTGAGGACAACCTCCTCATTCCTTACCTTATCAGTCCACCTAATTTTCAACATTAGAACTATCTTAACATCTTAAATGCTTTCATTCTCTTCTGTTCCGGATTTCTTACAATCCATGTTTCACTGTCATACAACGCTGTGCTCCAAACATATATTCTCAGAAATTTCTTTCTCCAAATAAAGCCCTATGTTTTATGTACTCTTTGCCCCTTCGAGCATGGGATGTTTTACTACCTAGGTAATAGAATTCCTTAGCTTCATCTACTCGTGACCATCAATCCTGATGTTTAGTTACTCAATGTTCTCATTTCTACTTCTCATTACTTTCGCCTTCCTTCGCTTTATTCGCCACCCATGTTCTATGCTCGTTAGACCACTCCGTTCAGCAAATCGTGTAATTCTTCTTCACTTTCACTGATGATGGCAATGTCATCAGCGAATCTTATCATTGATATCCTTTCACCTTGAATTTTAATTCTACTGTTGAACATTTCTTTTATTTCCGACATTGTTTCTTCGATGTATAAACCGAACAACAGGGGCGAAAGACTACATCCCTGTCTTATACCCTTACCCTGAGTGCCTTGTTGTTGGTCTTTCATTCTTATTTTTCCCTACTAGTCCTCGTACATGTTGTATATTACCTGTCTCTCCCTACAACTTACAGCTATTTTCCTCAGAATATCGGACATCTTGGGTTATTTGACATTGCCGAAATCCTTTGCCAGGGCAACAAATCATGTAAACATGTCTTGATTTTTCATTAGTCTTGTTTCCATTACCTACCGAACGTCAGAACTGCCTCTCTGGTGCCTTTACCTTCCTAAAGCCAAAATGATCGTCACCCAGTACACCCTCAATTTTCTTTTCCATTGTTCAGTATATTATTCTAGTCATCAGCTCGGATGCATGAGCTATTAAGCTGACAGTGCCATAATTTTCGCACTTTTCAGCTCTTGCAGTCATCGGAATTGTATGGATGGTATTTTTCCGACAGTCAAATTGTACATTGCCAGGCTCATACATTCTACACACCAACGTGAATAGTCGTTTTGTTGCCAATTCTCCCAATGATTTTAGAAATTATCATGCAATGTTATCTATCCGTTCCGGCTTACTTGCTCTTAATCCCTCAAAAGCTCTCTTAAATTCTAACTGTAATACTGGGCCCCTGTCCCCTCCAAATCGACTCATGTTTCTTCTTCAATCACATCAGAGATATCTTGCCCTTCATAGAGGCTTTCAGTGTACTCTTTCCACCTATCCTCTCTCACATCTGCATTTAACAGTAGAATTTCCGTTGTAATCTTAATGTTGCCACAGTTGCTTTTAACGCCACCGAAGGTTCTTTTAATTTTCCTGTATGCTGATTCAGTCCTTCCAAAAATCATTTTTTTTTTTTTTACGAATTGTTCACATTTTTTTTGGAACCATTTCGTCTTAGCTTCCCTGCACTTCCCATTTATTTCATTGCTCAGCGACTTGTATTTCTGTATTCCTGAATGTTCCTGAACATGTTTGTACTTCCTTCTTTCATCTATCAGCTGAAGTGTTTCTTCTGTTATCCATGGTTTCTTCGCAGTGGCCTTGTTTGTACCTATGTTTTTCTCACCAAATTATGTGATTCCCCGTTTTAGAGATGTCCATTCCTCCTCAACTTAACTGCCTATGAGCCATTCCTTATCACAGTATCTGTAGCCTTAGGGAACCTAAAACATATGTCTTCATTCCTTAGCTCTTTCGCATCCCACTCCTTTGTGTGTCGATTCTTCCTCAGTAGCTTCTTAAACTTCAGCCTACTCTTTATTACTACTGTACTGTGATCCGAGTCTATATCTGCTCCTCGCTACGCCTAACATTGCAGTACCTGATTTCGGATTCTGTGCGTGACCTACACTATGTGATCAAAAGTATCTGGATACCCCCAAAAACATACGTTTTCCATGTTAGGTGCATTGTGCTGTCACCTACTGCCAGGTACACCATATCAGTGACCTCAGTAGTCATGAGACACCGTGAGAGAGCAGAATGAGGCACTCCGCGGAACTCACGGACTTCTAACGTGGTCAGGTGATTGAGTGCCACTTGTGTCATACGTCTGTACGAGAGATTTCGACACAGCTAAACATCTCTAGGTCCACTGTTTCCGATGTGATAGTGATGTGGAAACGTGAAGGGACACATACAGCACAAAAGCGTACAGGCCGACATCGTCTGTTGACTGGCAGACACCGCCGACAGTTGAAGTGGGTCATAATGTGTAATAGGCAGACTACTATACAGACCATCACACAGTAACGACAAACTGCATCAGGATCCACTGAAAGTACTATGATAGTTAAGCGCTAGGTGAGAAAACTTGGATTTCGTGGTCGGCGTCTGCTCATAATCCACACATCACGCCGGCAAATGCCAAACGACTCCTCGCTTGGTGTATGGAGCGTACACATTGAATGAATTGAATAGTGGAAAAACGTTATGTGGAGCGACCAATCACGTTACACAATGTGGGTATTCGATGCCAGCGTGTGTAGATCAAACAGTAAAATTCGAAGGCGGTGATGTTGTGGTGTGGTCGTGTTTTTCGTGGTGAGGGCTTGTACCCCTTGTTGTTTTGCGTGGCACTATCACAGCACAGGCCAATATTGATGTTTTAAGCATCTTCTTCCTTCCCACTGTTGAAGAGCAATTCGGGGTTGGCTACTGCCTTTCAACACGATCGAGCACCTGAATGCACGGCCTGTGGCGGAGTGGTTACACGTCAATAACATCCCTATAATGGACTGTCCTACGCAGAGTCCTGATCTGAATCCTACAGAACACCTTTGGGATGTTTTGGATCGCAGACTTCGTGCCAGGCCTAACCGACCGACATCGATACCTCTCCTCAGTGCAGCGTCCCGCGAAGAATGGCCTGGAATTCTCCAAGAAACCTTCCAGCACCTGACTGGACGTATGAGTTCGAGAGTGCAAGCTGTCATCAAGGCCAAGGATGGGACATCATATTGAATTCCAGCATTACCGATGGAGGGCGCCACGAACTTCTATCTCATTTTCAAGCAGATTTTGATAACATAGTGTAGGTGTAATCCAACCGATGCCCTCCCGTATTTCCTGTGCATACAGGGAAGAGTATGAAACGACAAGAGTGACTGGAGAACGTGTAAAACGATTGATTCTTTCAAGTGTAGCCCCAAGAAATCATTTCGGGAGACTATCCGTGAATTAGCAATTCCAATTATGTCTGTGTGGAGACATTTAAGGAGATGGTTACAACTACGTCCTTATCGTCTGCAGCTGTTATAAGCTCTAAAGCCTGCAGACTAAGGTGCCAACTTTGCAAACGAAATGTTTCTTCATGACAATGATGATTTTTCTGATCCTGTTGTCTTCAGTGATGAGTCGACGTTTCAGCTAAGTGGAATATGAACACACAATATGTGGGGTCAGCAAATACCCCCGAGATAGTACAGCTGCAAAGAGACTCACATAATTGAATGCATTTGCGCCGATGTACCGGAAGAAAGATCGTGGGCTTTTCTTTTTGTGTGAAGCACCTTTAACTGGAGTTTGCTGTTTTGATACGCTAGAACTATGGCTCCTTGCTCAGTTGGAAGAAGCTGAACCACAGAACTTTATTTGGCAGCAAGGTGATGTGCCACCTCATGGTACAGCTCAGTATGCGAATGGTTAAACGATGTTGTGCTCTATCACTGGTTTGGCCTCAAGAGTTTTCTTTGTTGCTTGTTTTGAGTAGCCTAAATGTTCACACGTGATCTGACGCCATACGATTTTTACCTCTGGAGTTTCATAGAGGATCTTGCGTTTATGCCTCCGCCACCAACTGATCCACCCAACTTCAGAAATAGCATTGTTGCAACAATTATTCCAGACACACTCATCTAAGATTTGATATGAAATCGCCTGTCGACTCAACGTGTGTTGAATGGTGCTGACAGTGAACACTTGTAAGAAAAACTGTTTGAATTGCTCTTTCATTTGATGTATGATTAACAATTGGAAGCTGAACGTAAGAAATATGACAGAGTCTTAAATAGCGTATATCCATTTTGAAAAACCCAATACATAGTTGATGAACCGAGTGTTTCGATCTGTCCCTTTTGCGACGAGAAATGACGTCATACTGATATCTTGACATCTACAGGGTGACAACGTTGAACTATATGAATTTGGCCGCGGGGCATGGTGAGAATCAGTTTGGTTTAACGACGAGGCCCACTTTCATTTGGATGGGTTCGTCAATAAACAAAATTGGCGCATTTGAGAAACAGAGAATCCGCAATTCGCGATGTAGAAGTCTCTTCACCCTCAACTGGTAACTGTATGGTGTGCAATGTCACGGCATAATCAGTGCGATATTTCTCGATGGCACAATGACTACAGAACAGTACGTGGATGTCTTGGAAGGCGATTACATCTTCATTATCCAAAGTTATTTCAACAAGACGTGGTTCATGTAAGACGGAGCTCGACCGGATCGAAGCAGGAGAGTGTTTGATGTCCTGGAGGAGCCCTTTGGGCACCGCATTTTGGCTCTGGGGTACCCAGGACCCACTGGCATGGGCCTCGATTGGCCACCATATTCTCCAGATCTGAACACATTCGACTGTTCTTTGTGAGGTTATATTAAAGAAAAGATGTACAGAAATAACCCCAAAACCATTTCTAAGTTGAAAACAGCCATTCAGGAGGTCATCGACAGCATCAATGTTGCGACACTTCAGCGAGTCATGCAAGTTTTCGCTAATCGTCTGCGCCACATTATCGCCAATGATCACAGGCGTATCGAACATGTCATAAACTAAATCCTAATATGTGTAGTGACGTTTACATGTTGAACAAAATGTGTGCACGCTGTAGTTTGTTACTAAATTACGTTTCTTTTCATATACTTCAATAATTGTCACCCTGTACATAGTACATAAGCAAACGGTAAGTACAGAACTGCACGATGCGTTTGAAATGTATTATTATTGTGCACATGCTTACGGCCACAGTAAACACTGAAAACACACACAGACGCTACACATGTTTGTGGTCCCTGTGTACCAGTATGGAACAATAAACGCGTCTGCCATGTCACAGACAGCGCGGCCTCTCCCGCCGGAGTATCGAGTCCTCCCTCGGAATGTTTGTGTGTGTTGTTCTTAGTATAAGTTAGTTTAAGTAGTGTGTAACTCTAGGGATCAATGACCTCAGCAGTTTGGTCCTTTAAGAATTCATACACATTTGAACATTTGTAAACGCGTCTGAGTCACCTCCCGGAACACGAACGTGGCCTTTGCGTCAATATATCTCTTCGGAAGTTTTCAAGACCATGGTGATTGGGAAGACAAATGGTACTTGTCCTGACTGCGACTCTTACGGGAAGCAAGATTCTCTGTACATACATCCACCGTCGTAGGTTCGAGTCCTCCCAAGGGCATGGGTGTGTGTGTTGTCGATGGTGTTAGTTAGTTTAAGTTAGATTACGTAGCGTGTAGGCTTAGCGACCGATGACCTCTGCAGTTTGGCCCCGTAAGACCTTACCACAAATTTCCAATTTTCTGTACATGCAAATTAATATAATCTCTGCCAGCAGTGCTAACATCTGATTCGTCGAAACATCAGTGACAGTGAAACTTCGAGTCAGGTGCGGATAGTGTAATGGTTGAGGCGACTAATCGGAACATCACGTAAATCCAATAGATTAAACTGATTCAACGATGGCACGATTTAGCAAGACAATGAAAGTTTGTGAAGAGGGTCGTGCAAGCATAGGTTTAGATCTTGTCGGAACTCACCAAACATCTACATATTGTCTTGCGAAGTCGCCAAAAACGGATGCGACCATCATGATGCTGTAACCAGAACCTGGATTCATCCGAAAAAATGACGTTTTTCCATTCGTGCAACCAGGTTCGTCGCTGAGTACACCATCGCAGGCGCTCCTGTCTGTGATGCAGCGTCAAGGGTAACCGCAGCCATGGTCTCCGAGCTGATAGTCCATGCTGCTGCAAACGTATTCCAACTGTTGGTGCAGATGGTTGTTGTCTTGCAAACCTCTGCATCTGTTGACTCGGGGATCGAGACGTGGCTGCACGATTCGTTACAGCCGTGCGGGTAAGACGCCAGTCATCCCGACAGCTAGCGATACGAGGCCGTTGCGATCCAGCATGGCGTTCCATATTACCCTCCTGAACCATCCGATTCGATATTCAGCTAACAGTCATTGGATCTCGACCAACGCGAGCAGCAATGTTGCGATACGCTACAATCCGACCTTTATCAAAGTCGGAAACGTGATGTTACGCATTTCTCCTCCTTGCACGAGGCATCACAACAACGTTTCGCCAGGCAACCGCCGTTTGTGCATAGAAATCGGTTGGAAACTATCCTCATGTCAGCACCGGCGCCAACCTTGTGTGAATGCTCTGAAAAGCTAATCATTTGCATATCACAGCATCTTCTTCCTGTCGGTTAAATTTCGAGTCTGTAGCACATCTTCGTGGTGTAGCAATTTTAATGGCCAGTAGTTTAGTACTGACGATATTGACGCCGCTACCCGTTGTCACGCCGTGTAGCCTACATGGCCGGCGCGTGATCTGACGAGTGCCTGTAGACTCGTGGCGTAGTGTGGCGTGGCATAGCCTGGCCTGGCCGACGTTAATCGGGCGAGTGGTCCGGAGTGGCGGCGGGCGCGTCATTAGGCGGCCGATATCGGATTAATGGCCGGCAATTAAGTGCCGTCCGTCTCTGTCAGGGCGGTTGCGCCTAGCCCCGGCTTCTCGGATGAAGTTGCCTAATGAGTGCCGGCCGGCGGCTACACTGCCGGTCCGGCGCCGGAACCGCCACGTGCCAACACTTGCTGTGTGACGTCTTAATTAATGGCGGCGAACGGCTGTCATTTCTGCTCCCGCTTCCCAAATAGCTGAACAAGATCTATGCTTTACATAGAGCCAGCTGACTTTGTAACTCCGTATGTCGACAAGAGAAAGGAATATAAATTTCCACCCTCCGTATTATGTATATATGTTATTTGATCATAGAAATAATGTAACAAATTTGGAAATCTAGGACGAACTTAATCTATAAGGTTCCAGGGGTTAACAACAAATATTCTTTGTATTGCACTGAAAATACACTACTGGCCATAAAAATTGCTACACCACGAAGATGACCTGCTACAGACGCGAAATTTTACCGACAGGAAGAAGTTGCTGTGATATCTTAATGATTAGCTTTTCAGAACATTCACACAAGGTTGGCGCCGTTGGCATCACCTACAACATGCTGACGCGAGGAAAGTTTCCAACCGATTGATCATACACTAACAGCAATTGACCAGCGTTGTCTGGTGAAACGTTGTTGTGATGCCTCGTGTAAGGAGCAGAAATGCGTACCATCACGTTTCCGACTTTCATAAAGGTCGGATTGTAGCTTATCGCGATTGCGGTTTATCGTATCGCGACATTGCTGCTCACGTTGGTCAAGATCCAAAGCCTGTTAGCGGAATAAGCGGAATATAAAAACAGTGGGTTCAGGAGGGTAATACGGAACGCCGTGCTGGATCCCAACAGCCTTGTATCACTAGCAGTCGAGATGACAGGCATCTTATCCGCATGGCTGTAATGGATTGTGCAGCCACGTCTCGATCCCTGAGTCAACAGATAGGGACGTTTGCAAGACAACAACCATCTGCACGAACAGTTCGACGACGTTGCAGCAGCATGGGCTATCAGCTCGGAGACCATCGCTGCGGTTGCACTTGACGCTGCATCACAGACAGGAGCGAGTGCGATGGTGTACTCAACGACGAACCTGGGTGCACGAGTGGCAAAACGTCATTTTTTCGGAAGAATGCAGGTTCTGTTTACAGAATCATGATGGTCGCATCCCCGTTTGGCGAAATCGGGGTGAACACACATTGGAAGCGTGTATTCGTCATCGCCATTATGGCGTATCACCCGGCGTGATGGTATGCTGTGCCATTGGTTACACGTCTCGTCAAGGTCACTTCTTGTTCGCATTGATGGCACATTGAACAGTGGACGCTACATCTCAGATGTGTTACGACCCGTGGCTCTACCCTTCATTCGATCCCTGCGAAACCCTACATTTCAGCAGGATAATGCACGACGTATGTTGCAGGTCCTGTACAGGCCTTTCTGGAAACAGAAAATGTTCGACTGCTGCCATGGCCAGCATATTCTCCAGATGTCTGACCAATTGAAAACGTCTGGTCAATGGTGGTCGAGCAACTGGCTCGTCACAATACGCCAGTCACTACTCGTAATGAACTGTGGTATCGTGTTGAAGCTGCATGGGCAGCTGTACCTGTACACACCATCGAAGCTCTGATTGACTCAATGCCCAGGCGTATCGCGGCCGTTATTACGGCCAGAGGTGGTTGTTCTGAGTACTGATTTCTCAGGATTTATGCGCCCAAATTACATGGAAATGTAATCGCATGTCAGTTCTAGTATAATATATTTGTCCAATGAATAACCGTTTATCATGTGCATTTCTTCTTGGTGTAGCAATTTTAATGGCCAGTAGTTTAAGTTACTTTCTGCAGCTCAATAGAACTGAAACGCTTTCCTTGGCTAATTCAGGAAGCCAGAGAAGCATTCCAAGGCAGACAGCTGGGAAGATGATACCCTAGCGCTTCCTGTTGATCTAGCGAGCAGTGCTGCGAGAGTGTTAGGATGGTTACTTCAGGTCGTCAAACGGAGGTATCAGGAGCATAACAATATCTATTTGCGCAGCGGAAAGGCAAAGACACCACGGTCTAGAGGGCCCAGTTATTTCATACCAGGGCCATAGACTTGTTGTGACCTACGCATCCAAATCCGATGGAGTAGCGAAACTACTCACTGAGCTGGTATAAATAGCTGCCATTCCTAGTCAAAATGATTGCAGCCTGAAAACCATTGACTACTGCGATGAACCGATATTGTTGTGCGAGCAGCCACCACGAGACTTGGCCTCCACTAACTGCGGGCCTACTGACGGCCCCAAGTCCGATGCTGAGGAATTAGTGACTTTTAGCTGATGATCCATCTGCAGGACTACTTCATGGCGTTGACAACCGTCTGCCATTTAGGACAGCTGGTCACCGCAAGAGTTGTGCAACTGCCCGAGTAGCTCTGCCTGGTCAGAGGTACTGTCATTGTATACCTACTCTAGCTAGGGAGGGCACTCATGCTGAGGGATGTTTTCCTCTACAAGGAACAACGGTGGGCGGGGGGGGGGGGGGGGAGGGGGGTGTACCATGCCTCTGGTGCGTCGTGGCCCGAGGTGCTCAGACGACACGTGCAATGTCACTCACACCCCACGTCAGCATTTCTGCTGAGCTACGTGTGTTGTAGTTTTTTCTTTAATAAATTATGTGACTGCTAATGAAGTTTCTCTTAAAAACCATTGTATCTCATCCTGACAAAAACCCTCTGCCTCAACTGAACTGTCCAGCCGTAAATGTCATCTACCCCAGGCCCCTAGATTTTGGTGTCGGTAGTGGACGCAATGACGACTACCACCACCAAGTTGGACTTCCGCAGCTGGACCCAACATCACTTCACAGCCGTAGTTGTTGTTCAGCATCGAGAACTACAGTGGGATGAGTGGACGACCTGTTTCGATTCTCCTCTCCTTCCGAGAGGATAGGTACAAAGTGGGAATGTCATATGAACTTGAAAGTAAAATTCGTAAAGCCAGAGGAACAGGTTGTTTGGTCACGATTTCGTGCCAGTGCTATTGAACACTATTTGCAGGTACTGAGGTGCACCCAGTGTAACCTATTAGGTCACAACGCATTTACTGAGTCAGTACTGGTGAAGTGTTTCACTTTCCATCATTATAGCCATATTGATTGGCTATGTACCGAGTAGAGATTCCTCATGATTAGGCATAAGGTTCGAGCTACGGTTTCAGCGACAGGATAACGAAAGTCAACTTACATAGTTACGAAGTGATGAAGATTGTGAGGCAAACAAGATTATTTTCCAGGAGGCGGAACACAGAGTGCTGCTAGCCTGCCTGAGAGCCCAACGTCTGACATATTAAGGAGGGTGTGAGCAGGTACGCCGATAAACCTAAACAATGGCATCATGGTAGCTGTGTAGTTGGAGGAAATCGATTTAGCGACAAGGATGCACTGAAGGAGAAACGTTCTCTATGCTCACATGAGATGATGTAGGTGTGAACGTTCAGATCAAGTTTAGACGCAGTTTCGACAACCAGAATGTGGGAAGTGTAGTGTGGTCATGTACCAGCAGCGGGTTTGTATGAGAGATGGAATGCTCAAGCGTCATACAGCCAATCGTTAAACGCAAACTAGAGTTCCAAGTCTTTCGGGCAGTGTCCCCAGTAATTCTGAGTGCTGTGAAGATGTGTGTCCAGAGGTAGAGTGTTGCTTAGTAGGGGCTATAAAGGGTAGGAGGTATAGATAATTGTTAAACATGCACGTGCATAGGTGCCATATCTGGACATCGTAGGTAGAAAAAGTTAAACCCATCACGGTATACATTGCCTGGGATAGGGGATGGTAACGTGAAGTCACTAAGTTCAGTTGTACTGTTTTCAGATTGGGACGGGGCGCTATTAGGTGTGTGTGAAAACTGTGCGTCACGTAGGTGAATGGTACTGAGCAATCTTAGAGCAGGACTTCCTATTTATCAGATGCCAAAATCGACCTTTGTTGACATATGTTGGAACTCAGAGGTGCAGTTTTCCAGCTGAGGGAAACGGTCGACAGTGGGAGGCTTTTCCAGAGTTCGTCAGTCATGAAGGATAGATCTGTTAAAATATGGACAAATTAATTAATGGTTAATTAGCATGGTATGTTGCCATGAGGCAACAGGATGTTGCATTCGGTGATTGTTGGGCGACAACTGCCTGTTAACATACTATATGTGATAGAGGCACTGGAGGAAAATGATTTTTTGCAAGCATCACAGTGTTTTAAACGGATTAGTATCGCACGTGTATAGGCAAAGGATGGTGAGAGTGTGGTACTTGTTATGCTAGATAACTTCAGTGTCAATGACGTAAGATTAGCCAAATTATTGTTGGTTGCGAACTTATAACATTCTAGTCTCGGGTGATCTGGACATGTGCAGTGTGAGGTATAACAATAACCAACCACTGCTACAGTTGCGTTATGTGCAAAGATATGACATCTGGAGGGAACAGAAAGGTTTTCAATGGACGAATTACGTATTACTGGAATATGAGGACCAGTTCAATCCTCAGGGCCAATTACCAGCGACGCCCATAATGCAGAACAGAATTCTGACAGGAGACGAGGCACCTGGGTATTAGAAACCATATCACAAACACCCTAATTTACCGTCAGTTATGGAAGACTGTATTTGTTATGATGTAAAAGATGTACTGTATGTTGGAAAACCTGGTGATCTTAATGAGAGCAGGTTAAATAAATAATAACAACAGGATGACTGTGTGAATGAGGGGAGCGCAGGGCCTTGGCATGCAGTGACAGTCATTGTATCCAAAGAATCAGTGGGAAAGGAAGTACAGATTTGGTAGCAACTATCGATATACGTCTAACAGTAAAACGATAATATATACTGTACATACGCAATACACAGCATTACAGTAACCCTCGGTAACTCTGGGCATCGCCTGTTCTTCTTTATGACAGATTTAAGGAGATGGTGGCTAAGGACCAACCAAAGACCACTTTATCGATCGCGTTGAGATCGTTGCTAGTATCTATGAATACCATTTGGTTTGAACAGTGTTCCAGACACGTATCCGCGGTCGCGTGCTGGAGTACTGGAAGTCTGTTTTCAGGGGATATGATGGAGAAAATACAGTGTAGTAAAGGAAGTTTTGCAGAGGTTATCTTCCAAAAGTCTTATGTCAAGAAATGCTATTTTGCTCTGGAGGAAATGAGTTATTTACGACATGTGATTAGTCCAGATGGTGTCAAGATCGTCCCTGAATTGTGAGAGTTCCCAGCTCCTCAAGTGGGTAAGGAGTTGCAACTTTTTTTGAGGCTGGTCAGCTACAATAGGAAAATCTTGAAGGGGTTTGATGTCAGCCGCATTTGAGAAGCTGAACGAGGCTTTGTCACTATGTCCGCTGTTGATCTTTCTGGACTATGGAAGAGAGTATGTGCTACCTGTGTACAGAGGATGTTGATTGACAGATCTAGGGATTGACAGGGTCCTACAGGTGAACAACAAAGAAACAGGACATAGGCCAGTATTTCACTAATTGTTTACCATGTGCACAGTGCGAAGATCTGAGCCATCAACATAGGGTTGAGAACTGTTCGGTTCCCCTAAATGGGTCAGATGTGCACTACACATCAGAGGCTGCTACCTCCCATGGGTCCACAACTCTTTTGTGGATATATTTGTGGCGAGCATGTGACCCTGAGCTAGTGCAGCTCTCTTTCCTTTCCAGGCTGCATACCTTGCCTTTCCACATCCCTCCCTGTTCCTGATCCTTCCGCCCCACCCCCTGCCCCTTCCCTTCCTCCTATCCCTCTCCTTGGAAGTATGTTTTGTGCGTATGTCTGGAGACGGACGCTTATGACTGTAAGACGTGGTTTCTCTTCTTTTTTCTCTATACTGTAAATTCTCTGTCTTCACTTTTTCCTTCTCTTTTCCTAGATTCTTCTCTGCTGTGGCGTTTGAGACCTTTTCTCTTCTTTTCTTTTCTTGTTCCTCCCTTTCCCTTTCTTTCCTGTCTGTGCATGTCTGAAGGCGATCCCACGCATACCTACGCGTAGCTGGTGACGGGATAATGCGTAATTCCCCGCCCCGGGTAGAAAAGTAGGACACATACGTACCCCCTTGTAAAGGCCAGGACCAGGGATGGGTGATTACAAGAGCAGGTACCTTCCGAATGTGACGATTGCTTCCTCTGTCCGTTTCTCGGGAGGTGTGGACAATCACCTAAGGCGGGAGTGCCCTCTGAGAGCGCGATCGGAGACGCTGGTAATCACGGAGGATACTTTCCCAATGGTTTCCTCTACTTCTACAACTTCTGACCACAAGAGAAGGTAAGATGAGTCTCAGGCATGGACAATTCTTCCATCAGTGCCGAAGTTCCTTCATGTCTCTCGGTCTGAGGAGGGTCAAGACTTCTCCACAGTCAACCGTTTCATTACTCTGAAACGTGTCGGCAGGTTCAAATGGTTCAAATGGCTCTTAGCACTATGCGACTTAACTTCTGAGATCATCAGTCGCCTAGAACTTAGAATTAATTAAAACTAACTAACCTAAGGACATCACACACATCCATGCCCGAGGCAGTATTCGAACCTGCGACCGTAGCGGTAGCTCGGTTCCCGACTGTAGCGGCTAGAACCGCACGGCCACTCCGGCCGGCCCATTGCAGGTCCTGTAAAGTCTTGTTCCCGGTTACGAAATGGCACCTTGTTGTTAGAAACAGACAGTGCCCTCAAAGCATAAAAATTGCTTCGAACTACACTGCTACACACCATCCCTGTCCGGGTGGAAGCGCACCATACGTTAAAGTCGTCGAGCGGGGTGGTTTACACAAGATCTCACGCGATGGAATATCCAATGAGGGCATTCAAAAATACCTGTCTGATCAGGGCGTAACGGCCGTACATCGCGTCATGAATCGCGTCATGAACCGGGCTGAAAAAGAACTGGTATCGACCCATACTCTCTTCTTGACATTTGACAGAGTTCAACTTCCATCAGACATTAAAGTGGGATATGATATCATTTCAGTTCACCCTTACGTCCCCAATCCTACGCGTTGCTATCGGTGTCAGCAGTTTAATAAGGCCCATGAGGGTGACTGTCCACCTCTGTCCTCTCGTTGCATCAACTGTAGGGGCGACTACGCTGCTTCCTCTAGAAATTGCCCTATTTTTAAAGATGAACGATTTATTCAGGAAACCAGAGTGAAGGAAAAGGTGTCTGTCTTTGATGCTCGTAAGTTGTCCGCCATGAGAAAGCCCCCTGTGCTCCCAGCGATAGAATACAGCATTGTCCTCGCCTCTCTTCGATCTACTAGGGAGGTAGCCATGCAGACTTGCGATCCCACCTTCAGCGCCATTGTCGTCAGATCGGCCAGCGCAAAGATTGCCCGTTCAGCTTCCCCACTATCACCCAGTCACTCTAAGGCTCAACCTTCATCGGCTCCTGCTAAATGATGGTCCCCAAAATCGGACGCCTAGACATCCAAAAAAGAGCCTATTCATGAAGATTTTTTACGTACCCAAATCACACAACCATCGACTCATCCCTCATCTCAACGTCTTTCTTCCAAGAAGGCTCTTCTTATTCACAGAGGAGTGTCTCTTCTACAGCTCTACCCAGTGGTAACCTCCCTCGGCCGTCTTCCGTTTCACCGAGACACACCATTGGAGGCTGATCAACCAACTGCTCACGGGTGACAAGCTGCCCCCAAGCAACCTATGGACTAGGTTCAAATGGCTCCGAGCACTACAGGACTTAACTTCTAAGGTCATCAGTCCCCTAGAACTACTTAAACCTAACTAACCTAAGGACGTCACAAACATCCATGACCGAGGCAGGATTCGAACCTGCTACCGTAGCGATCGCGCGATTCAGGACTGTGGCTTCTAGAACCGTTCGGCCACCACGGCCGGCTATGGACCAGGATGTTCTGCATTTGGCTGAATGCTGTTCCACGATGTCGGCCGCTGCCTCCCAGTGGTCCTTGAGTTGATGGCCACCGTGATGAGATTATTCCCTTTTCTGTCCACCCTACGTCAATTATCCATTGGAATATTCGCGGAACTCGCTCCAGTCGGGATGAATTGTCCATCCTCTTACGATCCTACTCCCCAGTCGTCTTCTGTCTTCAACAAACAAAGCTACATCCACATGATCGCTTTGTCTTTCCTCATCTCCTATCAGTCCACTTTGATCTCCCCTCCTTTGCTGCCATTCCGGCACACGGGGAATTCATGATTCTTCTCCAAGATACTTTCCTTTATCACCAAATCCCCTTAAACCGTTCCTTCCAAGCTGTCACTGTATGTCTTTCCATCTCTGGATACACCTTTTCTCTTTGTAACATATACATTCCATCGTCCACACCAATGGCAAGAGCCAATCTACTTCATCTCCTAATCAGCAGCCATTCCCCTACTTGCTGGTTGAAGACTTCAACGCCCACCATCAGCTTTTGGGATCTCCGCATCGTTGTCCTAGAGGCACCCTATTAATGACCTCTTCCACCAAGCGGATCTCGTTTGTCTCAATACTGGGGAACCTGCATTTTTGTCAACCTCCACGTCAGCCTTCCCTCATATAGCGAAAGCTATAAGGCAGTTTTTTCTATGCAGGAACTCCAACACGTACTCCCTTCCTCTCACTCTTCCGCCCCAGGACTGTATGGCATCCACGTCCAAATCTTGCTGCATTTATCATACCGTAGTCTGTGTTACCTCCTTCGCCTTTATAATCGAATTTGGAGCGACAGTACCTTTCCCAGAAGATGGTTGAATGCTATCGTCATTCCTGTCCTGAAACCTGGAATGGATAGACATCTCCCCTCTAACAATCGTCACATCTCTCTCACGAGTAGTGAATGTAAGGCTTTGGAGCGTATGGTAAATTGCCATTTAGGCTGGTGGCTGGAGCCCCGAAACATTTTAACACCTGCCCAATGCGGTTTCCGAAGAAATCGTTCTGCAGTTGACCATCTTGTTGCTCTCTTCACTTATACCATGAACAATTTTCTCAGGATACGTCAAATGGTAGTTATATTTTTTGATCTGCGGAGGGCATATGATATCTGTTGGAGGACAGGCATCCTCCGCACACTGTTCCTTTGGGGCTTTCGAGGTTGACTACCCCTTTTCATTCGTGAATTTATGACAGAGCACAGATTTAAGGTGCAGGTGAACATTACTCTCTCCCGTTCTGTCTCCCAAGAAAACAGGGTGCCCTAGGGCTCCGTGCTAAGTGTTGTACTGTTTGTCATCGCCATAAATCCGGTTATGGATTGTCTCCTTTCCGATGTCATAGGCTCCCTCTTTGTTGGCGTTGATTGTAAAATCAACTACAGTTGTCAACGGACCAGCCTACTCGAACGACGTCTTCAAGGATATCTCGATCGCCTCCACTCGTTGAACATCGAAACCGAAATCGAAATCGAAATCTTTCATACTAATTCTCTACCGTTCCACTCTCAAATGGCCCGTATGAAGAATGGATACTTAAATTTTTCCATTCATGTTCTAATTTCAAGCATTTTATCACGATGAGCGTTTCTTCCTTTGTACGAGGCAATCAAAAACAGATTTTAACATTCGGAGGAGTTAGCGATTCTAATTTCATGAAAAGAACTCATTGCAATAAAAAAGTCTTTTATTTTAATGATCTCCATCCCAACTCACTTACTATATCCGTAACAAAAAGAGACGTGTCGTCCTTCAATTACATTTGGTGACATCCTCCGCCAGACCTATCTGATAAAGATTTCATGCAGACAGCAGTATTTATAATAGGACGGAGTATTTTAAGCTCCTTCTAGATGTTCTGCCAATAAAATGCTTCTGCATTACCAATGACATGGTTCCAATTTAAGTTGCTCCTAATTTTAATAACTAGGTAGCCTTTAGTTTATGTGATTTATAGTGTAACCGAAATTTAACGCATTATTTTAGTTCGTATGTGAACAACCTCATACATTTTATTGCACAGGGTGAAGTGTCCCTTTTGCAACCACGAAAAGATCACACTTAAATCATTTTGCAAATTGATTTGGTCTTCCGACAAGTTTATAAGACTATAATCAAAGGCATCGTCTGCGAATAAGGCTCGAATAAGGCTTCATGTAGGTTAAGAACAGATGAGAGTTAATAAAGCTTCCTTCTGGAACTCTAAATATAGCTTCGCCTTCACGAGATGACTGCTCGTCAGTGACTACGAACAGTGATCATTGTGAAAGGAAATCCCGCATCCCGTTGCACAGCCGAGGCGATACTCTAGAGACATGCCTTATGACTCGTTCGGTTTGCTACTCTAGTTATTTTTGTTTCAGTGTGATAAGTTCTGTAATATGCATTTAGCGCAACACTAAAGTGTCCGGTTTCTGGTAAATACGTGTGTAAAAATTCAAGTGTCCTGTGATGTGGTCGTGGTAGCTACGGCAACAACTAAGCATAACGTTGTAGTTTCACTCTTCCGTTTCAGTCACTGAACTCATGCGAGAGTTGCATACAGGCCAGCTCATATCAGTACACCTACGCAAACACTATATATATTAAAAAGCATTAGAACGTACCTTGTAACGTATTAACAGATGTCCATGAACTTTACAAGCTTCCAGGCCACATAATTATGTTGCGTCTTTCTACAGTAAGAGGTGGCAAAGAACATCAACTTTGCAGATACAAAACACCACAAATATGAACTGCAAATCATGTTGCGCGGATGTGCTAACGCATTCCTTCACTAAGCACGACAGTATCTTCTGAGCTAGTTCAGACTCATTTGTGCAAATGAGTCTGCATACGGATTCTTACACTGCGGTATTCGACAGTCGATATGCACTCATATAAATTTCAAACTACGTGTGCCACAATACAAATTCTTTCTTCATTCCACTCACATTAATATTAATTTTGACAGAATTAGGTAACGATTATGCATTACAAATTGACGATAACTAATATTTTGGAAAGAAACAGTGTCATTTCTTAAACTGTAAATTCACGATAAAAATAGTGTTCAGATTATTCATCTACGCACAGTATATGCACCGACAGCAATTGACAGAAATGTATCATCATGGTGACATTATTTAAAACATATGGACCACAGTCATTCGTTTACACATTTTTTTAAGAAGAAAAATATAAGATATTGCGGAGCTCGTGGTATAATTCGATATGGTGACTGATGCCTACTCAAAATTACATCCATAGCCAAAATCACTGAAATGTATGTATCATATGGTAAGGAACATGTTTGTTCTTACATAATCACTCTATGACAACTGTTGGGTTTATATAAAAATAATCATCACTCCACACAAAATTAGCTACAGGAAATTATACTTGAAAATTATGCAGTGCTAGGGGTCTTCGTATAAGTATGTCTATTTAAGAAATATTGGTAAGTTTCTAGTGAAGCCCAACAGCGAGCTGTATACAAGGTATTGTGGAGCCTGTGATATAAATTTGGTATACTGCTTAATACCTACTCGAGATTTCATCCAAAGCCAAAATCATTGAAACATATGTACGATATGGCAATAAACGAGACCCTTCGTACTGAATCATTCTATGACTAGATTTACATAAAAGCAATCGTCGCACTACAGGGAAGAAACTACAACAAATTATATATGCAAATAATGCGATGCTTGAGACCTACGTACGAGGAAGTCTCTCTAAGAAATGCGGTAAAGTCAGAATAATGCGCTGCACGAGCCACAAGCTGACATAACAACAATCATAATACATTCGTGTGTAGTCCATGCTCTCCTTCGATGAAAGACTAACAACATGTTATAGAGCTCAAAGTTGGTGTCTGATTCGGTTCTCGAGATTAAGGTTCGTTACAGTACTCGAGGTTTAGTTAGTAACACACCGAACAGTAGATGGATCAACAAGTCATGCGTGAACCATTACTGAAAGACAAATATTCCTTAACGATATACACATTCAGTAAGCCGATCCTATATGCAACTGATGGGCTGTTTGAGGCCAAGAAGTCAAACGTGCTATAGTAGTGGATTAAAATAATGCTCAGATTATTGCTAATTTAAAAATATCCTGCATGCAAAAGTTACGGTGGTCAAGTTCTATATAGTATAATCCAATGACTGTGGTTTACATTGTTTTGCATACAGTTACCATGGTGATACATTTCTGTCAACTTCTGTCGATGCATGTACTGTATGTAGATGAATAATCTGAACAATATTTTTATCGTATATTTACATTTAAAAAATTATATTGCATATTTCCAGATATTCGTTGTCGTAGATTTGTAATGGATAAATGTTACCTAATTCTCTCGAAAGTACTTTTAATGAGAATGGAGTGAAGAACTAATTTTTATGCAAGCGCATATCGACTATAGATTACCGCAATGTAAAAAACTGTATACATTCTCATCTGTGCAAATATCGTTCTGTCTTAGTAGCCATTGTTATGTTAAGTGAATGAATGCGAAAGCGCATTATCGCAACATGATCTGTGTTTTATATTTCTGTGATTTTACTGTTAAATAACGAAACGTAACAGTGCAGCTTGCAAGCTTGTAAAAATATGGACCTATGCTAATATGCTAACATTCTTCAGTAATTTATACAGTGTTTACAAGTAATCATTTATGTATCAGGCAGTTTGACTCTGAATGTTGGTTTATTAAACTTTCAGGCCGCTGATGACAGCTTGATCTATCGAAACCGATAATCAAGAAAAACATTTACAAACGATTTTCCCGAACTTAGCTTTGATAATGATATAACAATATAGATCACGACCAACAGCTGACACAATGTGAAAGATACGTAGATGTTTATAATTCGTTTTAACTGAATCATTCTCATTTACTGTAAATTTAATATTTTACACATGAGTGAGATCAGCTACTATCTTATTGGTTTACGCTTCTACGCTTAACTTCCGTCGTTTTCATTGCCTTTTCGTTGAAAGTGTACGTCTAGTTTCAAGCGTCAATTAACATTTACATTAAAATAAAACGTGGTAATGCATCATGTACCAAAAAATCCCACGTCTATTTGTTTACCTATCTTTTGCGGACCAGTTTCTTTAATTGAACGTGATTACAAAATAAGGCTAAATAAATAATTAAAATTAATTTCTTAAAGTTACTCATTTCGACACAGTCACCCGCTATCGTCTGTGTGCTAAAGATATGCGTTCGTTATGTCAGCTTCAATTAGTCTCTGCAGGTATCACAGGATATCCGGCAAAGTTAATGGGATATTTAACATTCAAATATGGGATTATTTCGCTTTACACATTGTTTCTAGTTGTAGGCGGGATTGTTTTACGTAGGACACTAAGCCTATTGCGTCAAAGAACTAACGGATTCCTTTCGTGCACTCCTTCTTCTGATCCTTTTCCAACCAAAATCTTGGGAACTATGAGTATGAATTCGAGATGAACTACATGTTGTAATGTACAAAGAAGTCCTGCTCGCACGCACTTCTGAGGACTAATCCTGTTAATAATTTGTATGCTCATGTATGCGAAGTTCGTTGCAGCTGACATGCATGCTGCAGTCTATTTTGACATGTTCCGAAGAACAGGTCACAATAGTTTCTGTCGGCAGTGCTCGATGAGGTGTTCCCCAAGAGGGGAAAATTTTCTTCGTTTAGTTCCGTTAGACCGCAATGATAAATTTAGCTACGCATATGCATATATCTTCTTTGAGACAGTTCGCCGGCCGGTCTGGCCGAGCGGTTCTATGCGCTTCAGATAGGAACCGTGCGACCGCTACGGTCGTCGGTTCGAATCCTGCCTCGGGCATGGATGTGTTTGATGTCCTTAGGTTAGTTAGGTTTAAGTAGCTCTAAGTTCTATGGGACAGATGACCTCAGCTGTTAAGTCTCATAGTGCTCAGAGCCATTTGAACCATTTTGAGACAGTTCACTTGAGTTTGCTACTTAATGCTGTGGCTGACTGGCTGCTAATTCTGTAAGAACAGTCAACTGGAAAAAATGCTGAAGTAAGACATTACAACACGTATACTCGTATGTGAGTTAAACATTTATACTCCCCAAAAGACTACTCACGGAGCCCCAAAGCTTTAGTAATGGTCTGCTTAGGTTAGGTACCATTTTCAAGTTTACTGGTTATCTGAACGCTATTTGTCAAACATGTTTTACCGTGGAGTGGTTTTATTTCTGATTGCCCGACTCGTACCTTAGGTGCGAATCAGTTACAGAATCAACATGACTGTGCTTCCGATTATTGCAGATATTGCAGGTGTCAACACGGTGGCCTGTTACGAGTCAAGGTGCACTGTAACTTAGAACATACAAGCAACTTCATCTGGAAAGCTGTTCTCTGAATAGTTCAGTTGCTTTATTAAAGGGGAAGCTGTCCATACATTACGTGTTACCACAAAACAATTTCTCGGAGCCAAAGCAGTAACTAGTGTTACACAATGTACACCCATTCCATGGTTTTGGTAGGCAACCATGCTTTCTGGAATTTGCCAATGTAACAGCAAGGAGCACGATTCTGCTGACAGTCGAATTTGGAAAGAAATTTCTCTAGTTGCCGCATAACATGGTTTGTTAACGTATCTACGTACCTAAAGATGAAACGTAAACTCCAGCTAAAGGTCCTTGAGATTCCATCGTAACCGACCGACCGCCATGTCATCGTCCGCCAATGACATAGTTGGATGCGCCATGGACGGGTGTGGGGTCAATACACCACTCCTCAGGCTGTTGTCAACTTCCGTGACTTGGAGACTATTCGGTCAAGTACATCCTCAATTGGCATTATCCCCTCTCCCCCCTCCCATAAATAGTACTGGGAATCGAACCAGGTTCCACGGCAAAGCAAACAGCTGGGTTGACCGCTTAGTAACGGAGGCGGATGAGGATGCGAGCATAATAACTAATTAAGTTGAGTCAGAAAGCATTGCGGCTCCTTATTAGTCAAAAAGGTTTAACTTTTTTACAAATCTTTTTGGTTTCAATATGATATCGAACTTATCTATTCACTGAATCTTAACGTAGTGGTCACTGGCTATTCCCTTCATACACAACGTTTCCTCATTACTGAACAACTAACCTCTCTGTGAAACCATTTTCTTATACCATGCTCTTCTCTTCATAGCAGTGGACCCAGTGTGTTTTGGATTCTCCACATCGTGTGGTTTCCATGACCTAATGAACTTCTGAGTTACGTGTAGTGGATTGTGGCTAATCTGTCACTGCCTTCGAGCATAGTCAATTTTTTGGGTTTTATGCAAACATAGACTGAATCTTCTCTAGGCTCACTCAGACATTTGAGGGTGACAAAGATGTTGAACGAGGCACGACCATATTTCGGATCTAACTGTCGCTCTAAAAATAAATATGCACTTCGCGTCCAATGAACGCTTGCCAAATTGTGGTCGACAGTATCTCTGGTTTCACTGAAGTAATTTTCACCGCAAAACAGGATGTTGCTTGCTATGAGCTAACTACAGAATAGCACCTGCAACAGTTCTTCTGGTGGCATGTTCGTGGACTCTTCAGACCGCCTTGGAATGTAATTCAGACTTATTTGAGCACGGCTATCTTTATATGTTGCTGTGGAGTGTGTTTCCCATTTGAATGAGGAACAACTGTTTCTCACCTTTGAATCATTCGTTTTCAAATTTATTTACTTGTCTTCCAGTTGGACACTAGTTATTCCAGTGTTTCTGACAAATTGGAGTAGCCTAATACGGTGTTTATATGAGTATTCATGTAGGCTGGCGACGTAGGGGCCAGTACACAATCCTCACCGAACTCACAGCTGACAACGCAGGGATAGGCACGACTGAGGAAGTTGTTTGTGCTTTCCACCTCGCTGTTCCCCCGGCCGGAAGATTTCAGTATTTTGTGGACGCAGCGCGTGTTTGTTCAGAGGGTCCGGCAAGTATTTTCCCGTCCGCCTGAGAGCACGCCCCGCCATCCGCCGTTGTCGGAGGCTCCGCGAAAGCTGCACAGCCAGCCCCATCCGTGTCCACTGGACAGCAGGTGCGCGCCTCTCAGGCTCTGAACACCACGCATTGTCCGCACCACCAATCCTCTTCAGATCAATATCAGAAAATCTCTTTGATAATGATGTGTATCGATCTATCTTGTTCCTACACTGCTACAAGCATCCAAGACGTAGTCAGTTACCTGCCTTCCAGTTAAAACAGTCTAGCCGCTTGTTTCCTGGACATATCGTCTGGTTATAATTAAAGTGCAGGTACTCACGGAGGTCCAGTGCGACCTGTAACTATCGTATGGCAGCGAAACTTGGTAATATGCTAATGAGTTAATGTGAAAACGATATACGTTGAAAAAATTGTAGTTCCAATTTTGGGTACCAGTTGCAGATCCGGCGCTGTACAGCATTTCGTCGCCTCTCCGGAACTCATACTGAACAAACTGTACAAACGGCGTTTAGTAATAAAATCACCGTTACGCCTTTCTCACTTGTCTGACCTTTTATGTCCACTTCGTAATCCATTACCTATGGAAAGATTTCCATACGTCTTTCTTGCATTCACAGGGTCAGATGTGCACATGGTGACCAAAACTGGAACCAATTTTTTTTCAGCCTAAATTGATTTTACACTAACGTATTAGCATATCTACCCCGTTTCGATGCCATACGATAGTTGCAGCCCACACAGAACCTCTGTGAGTAGCTGCACTTTGATTATACCCATACAGTAAATACATTTCTTCATCATGAAAGCTAAAAGTTGCTTCATCCAGGGGACTTTAAATATATAAGTGTCTGGCTTAAGGAAGGCTTCTGATTTCCACACCACTTCCTGTTATCTCTGTGGAGTTATCTTTGACCGATTATTATACTATAGGAAGTATACCCGAATACACTGATATTTTAGTGGCTGTACATTGATATTTTCAGTAATTTGGTATCAGGGACACTTGCACGTCGGCTGCTTATTATAGAGTGACGGTATTTTGTTGGTTTCTTACACCTACTTACTACTGTATCTTTATCGACTGAAAATAGTTGCGAAAAGCGTAAATTTCTACAGTACCCGCTGAATGTCTTGTTTAGAAACAAACTTGTTACATACATTCTCGGTGTTTGCTGTTGAGAATAGTTATGCTCCTTTTACTTCTCGTCCTCAAGCTTAAATTTATGACTGGTCAGTTATATGATGATTTCTTTTCTCGTCATCTTTATTTGTACGTTAACAGTAATACACAGCAGTGGATTCACTGAAGAAAACTTGGCAGAGATGTACCTGTTTAAGAAACGCAGTGGATAACAGAGACTTTGACGCTACGACTATCAATTTTGAAGAAGGTTCTTTATTTACATGACCATTACGGCACTCCAACCCCAGTTCTCGATACCAGTGATATCCTACTACCTTTCTGCGAAGTAACAAACATATTTTTGTGACAATATTCACATTTGGTTTTATTAATGTATAGGTTCTCCGTTGTATCGATATATTACAGTGATATGGTTCCTGTGTGTATTCATCTCTGTGAGACTGTCATAATCTTTGACTTACTTGTAACCGTTTTGGCGCGAACGCGCACGGAGCAATTTTTGTTTCACTTTGCAGAAGTTAAGTTGTTATTTCGCTTTGTAAAAGAACAGTCAAGTCTTGTGTTTGGTTAAAGTGGAAATTAAATATATGAAGATTGATACAAAACTGTTTTCTTGATTATGTGACAATTAAGAAGAAGTATATGTGAATTTACAAGAAGTTTAATAAAAATGTGAATCGTTAACACGAAGTCAAAAATTATTTCTACCATACCACTGTTCTGATCTGGGATTGTTTGATCATTAAGAATTTCTTGAAAAACGCATTTGTTAGCTCTTCAAATATTGCTAAAATACAGAACTGGACCTTCCAGCAGTCAAAGTGGAATCACCGTAGAATCAACAAGATCAACCATAACAACTTCGACGAAATCTACGTGGAAATCCATTCAAGATAAGTGCCAAAATTAATGACTTTTTTATAGTGACTTCATTATTTCCATTCTGGCGATACCATCCACAGTCAATAACTTTCTTGTTGTCCGATAAAGCGAACATATGCTGAGTGAGCAACATTTTTAATTTGATTTCTAACCTACTCTGCAAGTGGTGGTATTGTTAGAGTATGTACAGCGACAGTTCTCAAAGAAGAGTGATTTTCTGTGCTCCAGGTATCAGTAACCTCCTCATCGTCTTTTTTTTGCACTTTCAGACGTTCCTTAGTTGCTTCAAATACGTGGAGGTATGTTCCGTCTATGCAACTAAGTACGAGTAAAAGGCAGTTTGCTTTTTGCCATACGCGTTTCACTTCTTTTGTTTATGAAGAATCTTCATTGGCGATTTCCAGTGTTGTTAGTCCATATGTGTGGTTCTGAAAATGTGTTCATTCGGTTCATATGATCCAGCTAGCAGATTAACTGCGTTTTTTCACCCACATTTATCACAACACATGGCTTAAACTATTCACAAAATGAAAAGCACAAGTAATGTATTGTGATAAATTCCTGTAAAAACACGGCGGAAATCGGACAGTTGGAGCATAGGAACCGAATCAGTACATTTCCAGGACTACACATATGTACTAACAGCACTGGAAATCGCCACTGAATATGCTTCATAAATAAGAGAAGCGAAACGCGTATGACAAAAAACAAATTGCCTTCCATTTAGTTGCAGAGACGAGACATATCTCCATGAACTTCGTGGATTTCCAAATGAAGCTGAAACTCTGAAGCGCTGTACGTTTAAGAGTTAATCGGCAATTTTCTAAAACATCGAACTCTTACAGTAGTCTCATAAATTCTCTGTGGAGGGAGACGATGAAATAATCAAACTTTTAATTATATTACGTAAGAACACAACACTCAAATAGGGTTCTTATCCGCCATTTTTGTGTTGGTTTCGTTTGAACAACAGTTCGATCCATAATTGCGAAGCTAACTGTGGGACTGCTAATGTCTCTTTAACAAGCGCTGTATGGCTTGTGTGTTGTGGTAGTTAATGGCAACAGTTTCAATGCAAATCTCTCTACCAGCTCGTTCTAAATTAATTTCTGTGTAAAGCGAGAACTAATTAAAAACAGGAATGGAAATTCTTTCTGTTTTCTCCCTGTTTAGCTTGTAGCCGTTTCTGCATTCAAGGATTAACTGCCGCGATTAAAGTACACGACATAAGTTGTAAACAGCGCCTTAAGCAAATCGAGAGGTCCGAAGTTTCTCTCCTAACTTCGACATTCGGCGTTTTGTTGATGATGCACTTTACGTTGTGATTTTACATCACGATGTTAAAAAAAGTATGTTGTTTGAAGAGATTGTTCGCTTTACTAATAACTCTCTCTTAGAAAAAGCTGGGAAAATTTTTACTAATCCAGCTTGCCATTCTCGGCAAAATCTCTAAGGAAAAATGTTAAACAAGATTCTGAGAACTGCTCATTCTTAAATAAAGTTCCTGACCGCACTCGCTCGACAAAATCCGATGATATACATAAATGTGTACGAGTCTGTTTTTCAGTTATTTTTATCATAAACTTGATTTCAAGGGAAAATGCTTACTGTACTTCATGTACAATTGTGAAATGATATACTTCTGTGGTTTTGTCGTTAAACGGTAGTTTAAAGAAAATTCGTGAGAAAGGTGTTTCAGTAACCGGTCTTTCGACAAGTGGAGTCGGAGTCGTAATTTGTTGTTGTGGGACCTCATTACTGTTGTCCAACAGCGTCACAAGCTCGGTGTGGTGTCTTACACTGACTCTTCGATGGTGTTGGACGTCTGTGCAGCAATGAATCATAGTTTAATCGCTTATATTTTCTGTATTTCTAAAATTTATAGTAATGACGCTAACGCGAAGTGCACAAAATGACTATCAGGACTGTGAACGGCAATAAGGATTTTTACAGTCAGGTCGTTGGCTGCAAGAATAACTGTACAGAGTGTCTCAAACCATTTGGTTCAAATTGAAACAGGTGATAGTGTGTCCGTAACCGATTGTATTGAGATGGGGAAACAATGGTCGGAAAAGTCTAGCTCATAATTATTGTTCAAAGTGACAAGCTCCAATGTCAATGCATGCATAAGAACGGCGCCTTAAGTTCTGCCGCTCTCTCTCAAAGATCCCTGGCGTCTGTTGTACCAGAAGACAGGCAGCTGGGACCCCAGTAAGCAGGTCTTCATCCGTTTCTACTGGAGTTTCATACACCAAAGTGTTGACGTAACCACACAGGCAAATGTCGTAGTTGTGAGATTCGGCGACAGGATACTCGCCTTTCAGTTTGACTACGAAGGTACGTGTTCTTCAGATTCTCGCAGATATTAACATCGAAGTCGACTGTCGCACTGTCGCGTTGAAACCACTTCCTTGCGCGGACAACAGAGGATGCCGTCTCAAGGAACTGTGGCAGCAGGAGGTAACGTGGTCCCCTCAATCGGGAAGGGAACGAGTAAGGTCTTATTAGGTGAGTTTGGATAACTCCCACCCTTACGTTGCCAGGGAATCGTTGCTGGTTCCAATGTACAACAGACTGAGAACTCTGAGAGGGTGTGGCAGAACTGCACACGCCTTTGTAATACATGCACTGAGACTGGCGGTCGTCCCTTTGAGCAATTACTATGATCTAGGATGTGTACGATGCTTTAGTCCTTAACACAATAGATACACATTTCCAGCCACCGGTTCCCTGCCTCAAACTAAGCAATTATGTACCTATCACCTGTTCAGATTTGACCCAGAGGTTTGGGACACTCTGTATAAACAGGTTACGCTATCCTAACTGAAAAAAATACTGTTGACCGTGACTATGAGTCTATCGATAACTCGAGCAGTTCTTTCCACTAGTGACTAATTACTCTAATATTCAGAGAAATGAAGCAATCTCATTCTACACCCTAATAAATCTTATGTATCATTGAGGCTGTATTACGTACTGACTAGATACGACATATTATAAAGTCGTAAACCTCTGTATTAGTAGGTTGTGAAACATCGTTTCGCAATGTGCCGGGTGTTCACCTGTCCGGAAATTTGAATTGGCGCATTTATGGCACGCGATGCTACTTCTTCAGGACAGCGAGTGTCAGAGCCAGCTTCGTTGGGCCAGTAGGTATTTTCAATTTGAACGTCGCATAGGGGGGTGGATTCCTGTGGTTTTGGGACAACTTGTGTAATTGAGTCTTACAGTGACTTCATTGAGAAACTGAAAGGGCGGTGAAGTAAAATCGTGGACGTAGTTTTAATTGTTTGTCCATTACCTTGGCTATTACCTGTGAACGTTCCTATTGACCTTATTATATCGTTGAACTGCTGTCTTAGCGAAGGTTTTGAGTATGCGGCTCATACGGCTCAGGTTCGGGTGCCCGGTGTGTTCAACTAAAAACGTGGACTTCGCGCTGAGGAGGTTTCTGCGTTGGACAGTTGTTCATTTAACTGTTAATTAACATGTTTACTGTGTGTGTCGGTTCCTTTCCGCTACAAGTTGGCATATTCTTGTTATGAACGATAAGGGTAAGCAATTTCCCCGTGTTTCGCGACTGGTTTGCTACCCTGGCTACGAAGACGTCGCTGCTGTGCGGTACCAGTAGCTTTAATTTCACTCGCCCTGGTGCACTGCTGACGCGACTTGCTTGTAGTGCTCTGCGTGCTGATCGATGGGTGTTTTAGTCAGTTGTGTCCATGTTTGATGATTGTCGTTAGGACTGACGATCTAAGTTTGAAATTGTTGACATACCTGTACGCAGAACGTTGGACTGGCCGTTATTGTGGAGAGGCTGCCCTGTCGGTGTGTCCAGTGATGGTGTGCGTGTTCAGTGACGGCTATTGCGAAGGGCGCTCCTGATGTTCGCTTGGTGACACGTGATAAAGGGTCAGCTGCTGATTCCTTAATTTAAGCTACAAGTGACGAGGCCACATCCAAAAACTGCAAATGGGACTAGAACGGTATTACTAATCAAGCATTGCATGTAGCGGTTTTATCAACTTTAGGCTAGGAAGGTTACTACCTGCATAAGTAATTATTAATTCCAAGGCTAGTGTTAAAAGCCTAGAGCCGTCTATTTCTAACTAATACGCAAGGTGTGCTATCTACTAAAAGTAGTGCTTCTAGGCTGCCACTTCAGTAAACGTTATAGCGAGACGCGGGGTGTCTTTTGTGCGGTTGGTAAAATAGTTCTGTTTTTAACGTGCAGTTTGTGCGAATTAAGTCGTGGCGATATCTTGTGAGTGTCTTCGTGGTCATCGCTGATCAAATGGCTCAAATGGCTCTGAGCACTATGGGACTCAACTACAGTGGTCATAAGTCCCCTAGAGCTTAGAACTACTTAAACCTAACTATCCTAAGGACATCACACACATCCATGCCCGAGGCAGGATTCGAACCTGCGACCGTAGCGGTCGTGCGGTTCCAGACTGTAGCGCCTTTAAACGCTCGGCCACTCCGGCCGGCCAACGCTGATCATTGTACGAGGGACAATCAATAAGTAATGCAACATTTTTCTTTTTAGAAACCGACTGGTTTTATCCAGGATTTCCATACATCATATTATTCCCTGCTCTTTTGGTGAGCAAACCCCTATTTTTCAGCATAATCTCCATTCAACACGGCGTCCTTACGCTACCTTATTGGAAGAACCTGTACACCTGCGTGGAACTCTGTACTTGTTGACGCCGGAGCCAATGTCTTGCAGCATTAGTAGCCTCCCCACCATCCACACACAGCTTCCTGCAAAGAACATCCGTTATTGCGCAAACAGATGGAAGTCGGAAGGTGCGATATTCGGGCCTTATGGCGGATGCGAAAGAACTGTCCAATGAAGTTGCGCGAACTCCGCGCAGTTTTGTTTGAGGCATTGCTTTGTCATGGAGAGGGAAGAGTTCGTTTGCATTTTTATGGTGACGAACTCCGTGAATTATTTTGTTCGGTTCCCTGAGGGCAGCATAATACACCTCAGAGTTACTGTTACTCCGCTAGGGAGAACAGAATAATCCGTTCAGAGTGTAACAAGATCGTAGCCATGAATTATCAACTGAGAATACAGCTCTGAACTTTTTGTTCTGAGGAAAGCTGTTGGGGCGGCACTCCATGGACTGCTGTCTTACTTCCGGTTCGAAGTGATGAACCCAACTTTCATCGCCAGTTACGTAATTCGACAAAAAATTGTCACAGTCAGCCTCGTAACGTGCAAGAAGTTCAGTACAGTTTGTCCTTCGTTGCTCTTTATCGTTTTCTGTTTGGTGGAGCGGAACCCAGCGGCTACACACCTTTGAATACCCCAAGTGGTGGACGAATGTTTCAGGCCTACCAACAGAGACGTCCAGTTGTGCAGCATTCATTTGACTGTCATCCATCGATCACCTCCTCTGACAATGTCTGCAAGTTCCTACATTACAGGAATCACAACAGTGCGCGTCCGGCCAGCACGTGGGAGATCGTACAGGTGCGCCACCTTTTTTCTATGATAACAGACGCCTCGCCCAACGATTCTCTGGGCTTTTGTTCCCTGGCAGGTCTCCGTAGACAATCTCCAAGTGTCTATGAATATCACGATTCTCTGGCTTTCCGCCAAAAGGAACTCAGTGACAGTTCTCTTCTTGGAACGTGCCACGGTTACAGACGCCGTTTTGAAGTTTACGTATAGCTATGCCACGAATCGGAGCTTATGGTGTAAATGCCTATCGCAGGTCGAAAATGAAGAGTTAGATGAAATATATTAGGTTATTAAACGGTAATTCAATAGCTAAATATTATAGAAACGAAAACCTAATAGTCGTGGGGGATTGGAACGCGGTTGTAGGGAAAGGAGTAGATAAAAGGGTTACGGGGCGGTGGATTTAGTACTTGGAATGACAGGAGAGAAAATCTAATTGAGTCCTGCAATAAATATCAGCAAGTAATGGGAAATACTCTGTTCAAGAATCACAGGAGAAGGAGCTATCCTTGGAAAAGGCAGGGAGATATGGGAAGATTTCAGTTAGATTACATCATGTTCAGGCAGAGATTCCAAAATCAGATTCCGAACTGCAAGGCTTTCCAGAGGAGGTACAGACTCAGATCACAATTTAGTAATGATGAAGAGTAGGCTGAAGTTTATGAGGCTATTCAGGAAGAATCAATGAGAAAAGAAGTGGGATACGGAAGTACTAAAGAATGAAGAGATACGCTTGAAGTTCTCTGAGGCTACAGATACTGCTATGAGGAGTAGCTCTCTAGAAATCTCATTTGCAGAGGAGTGGACTTCTCTAAAAAGAGCAATCATAGAAGCCGAAAAGAAAATGTAACCTCAAAGGAGGTAACTGCGAGGAAACCACCGATAAAAGAAGAAATATTTCAATTGATCGATGAAAGGTGGAAGTACAAACTTGATCTTTTGTACTCAAAAATACAAAAATACAAGTCATTTGGGAATGAAATAAACAGAAATCGCCGGGAATCTAAGGCTAAATGATTGCATGGAAAATCTGATGAAATCGAAAGGACCACCACTGATTCACCACGTATAAAACTCACGTAAAAGTAGAAAAGTCAAACCAACCTTCTACGAAATTAAGGTCGAGGATGGTAACATTATGAATGCTATGGGAATACCACTGTTAAATGCAGAAGAGAGAGCGAATAAATGGAAGAAGTACACTGACTGCCTCTATGAGCGGGAAGACGTCTGATGACGTGATAGATGAAGAAACAGGAGTCGACAAAGAATCCAGTGTTAGAATTAGAATTTAAAAGAGATTTGGAAGACATAAAATTGAATAAGGCAGAAGAGGTACACAACATTCTATCAGAATTTCTAAATTCATTATGAGAATTGACAACAAAACCACTATTCGCGTAGGTGTGTAGGATGTATTTGTCTGACGATACACCGTCTGACTTTCGGAAAAGCACCACCCACACAATTCCGAAGATCACAAGAGCCGGCAAGCGAGAGAATTATCGCACAATCAGCTTAACAGCTTATGCATCCAAGTTGCTGACAAGAATAATGCACAAAAAAATGGAAAAGAAAATTCGGGATGTGTTAGATGAACAGTTTGGCTTTCGGACATGTAAAGGCACCAGAGGGGCAGTTTATACGTTGCGATTGATAGTAATGGAAGTAAGACTAAAGAAAATCAAGACACGTTCACCCAGGATTTGTCGACCTGGAAGAAGAGTTCGACAATGCCAAATGGTGCAAGATGTCTGAAACGCTGAGGAAAACAGGAGTAAGCTATAGGGAAAGATGGGTAATATACAAATGTACAAGATCCAAGAGGGAATAATAAGAGTGGAAGACGAAAAACCAAGTACTCGCAATAAAAGAGGATGTAAGATAAGGATATAGTCTTTATCTACTACTGTTCAATTTATACATCGAAGAATGAATGGCAGCAACAAAAGGAAGGTTCAAGATGGGAATTAAATGTAAATAGAAGGGATGTCAATGATAAGACATTGCTGTGCTCATTGTAAGCAAACAAGAATAATGGTAAATTTATTCACCATTTTTACTACTGATTTTGCATGTTGGTGTTATATATCACAACTACTAATAAGTAGAGAGTTAAAGACCTCTAAAAGAAGTCTAAATATTACGGTGATGGTTTATTGTTGTATATTTGGATTCTCTGTTGATTTCCTTGCGGAGAGTTGAACAATAATACGCGTAAACTATGCAAGACGGGAAACGGTATGAAGTAGTACTTTAGAACAGGTCTAGATTCTTAAAGAGAAAGAAACTCTGCTTTCATCAAGACAATGAATTTATATAAGATGTTTCGTAACATTAAACTTACGGAAGTTTAGGTATTACTTATCGGAAGATTTTCTTTACCCAGAAGCTTGTACATTCTCTCACGTACTCCTCTATCTGCATAAAAATAAATCAGCGGCGATCGTTGAGAGTAGAACGAACAGGTATTAAAAAAACCATCTATGAGATATGAGACTTATTTATACACAAACACGTTATTATCCCTATGGGGATCACACGAGTCGACAAATGTCTAAATCATGGGTAGTAGATCCTCATCTCTTTTTAAGATGATTTGGGCCGTTATGAAAATTCTGTCTCGTATTTGGTGTTGTCTTACTTTGATGTAACGATGCGCCCAGTCTGCACAAAGCTTTATCACAGTTTAATCTCCTTACAAAATGTATAGTGTTTTTCATTCTGGAATGTTTACGCTGTCAGCCGTTACACAAACATGTTATTTTACATCATCCATGCTCATACAGTCTACTTTGTGATGGTTTCATGTTTCACTATTTACATGAATAATTTAAGTCTGTACCGATGAGTTCGAATTCAACCGAATATTTCTTAACAGTAAAGGAGGAAACAGTAAATTAATTATGACCGAACCATGGAGTGTTGATTATTCGAGAGGACTGGGGTTCAAATCACAGTCCACTCTTCCATATTTATGCTTAACAGGAATACCGCGTTGCGTCCTTTGTAAAAGACATGTGGTGTTAAATCACCTATCTTCCATTTTTTGTAAGCTGAGCCGTGGCTGGCTCGTGTTATGCTTTCAATTAAACCTTCGTTGCTTTTCTGTGATTAGTCTCCCGCAGTTTTCGTGATTATGCTGTTATCCTCTCTCTCCGCGAGTCGCAGCAGCAGCGTGTATCGATATTCGCACTCTTGTACTATCTTTGGCCTCGCGCAAATAGTTTCCGGCTGTGCCGTGTGCGGGCAGTTGGTCGGTTGGCGTCAAGCATCGAGGAAGTGTTCATGACGCGTGTCTGTCGGGGCAGCTGGCGGCTTCTACGCGCGGTTGGAGATTTGATGGGCTGTTCCCATTGCTATGAGGTCAGTGGCTCACCGATCTCGGACACGAAAGTTAAGACTTTACTTAATCTGCCAACCAGTCCCAACTGTTCAATTTGTGTCATTTGTATTTCGTTGTGGGTTATTGGAACATTCCCGCGAGAAACAACGTGTGTTTTCAAGTTGCCGAAATTCTAGCCACCCTTCTGTGGAGTTTAACTTGATTATTTTTGAATTGAAGTGCACCAGCGGAATCTCCTGCTTTGTGGCCGTTAACATTCCGGTTACCTGCCCTGGCCGTTGACGTACATTCAGGCAGTGACTTTCCTCGTCGTGTTGTGGCTGTCCAACACGGCGTGTAGTTTGACAGCTGAATGTGTAATTCTTTGTGGGCACCGATACCTTCTGCGTTGATCCATTGAACACCCTGTTGTGTGTTCGTCTGGTGGAGCAGAAGTTATCATGTCGCATGTTGACTGCCTGTCGGTTGGGCTGCCGTCGGATTGAGAATTGTTGGGCCGACTACCTGTCCGGCCTAAGCCAGTGTTAGTGTTTTAATTCCAGGCCGACCCTTGAAAATTTCTGAGCGCCGTTTGATATGCTGCCTTTTCTTATTTGTTCTTGTTGTTTGTTTATGTATGGCTTCTAGCCGATTTTAAATGAAAGTTGTTTTGCCCTTAAGACGTGAGATTGCTTGTACCTTCAGCCTGATTTAAAGAAATTTTAGGATGAGGCCTTCTGCCTTTCAAAATTCAAATTCCTTTTTTGAGCCTTAAGTTATTGGCCTTCAGCCGATTTTAAGTTAAAGTTGTTTTGCCCTTAGGGCATGAAATTGTTTGGGCCCTCAGCCCAATTTAGAGAAATATTTTAAGATGAGGCCTTCTGCGATTTAAAATTAAAATTCTTGTTTTGAGTCTTAAGTGATTGGCATTCAGCCGGTTTTAAATTAAAGTTGTTTTGCCCTTGAGGCGTGAGATTGAATGGCGCATTTAGGGGGGAATTCAGTTCCAAAATTAATGTTTGGCTCGTTCTGTTTCTAATGTTTTCTTTACTCTTGTAATGTTTGTCAAATGAATAAAGCAGCATTTTCCAGCGCAACTGATAGCCACTCATTTTAGTCCTTTCCACAAAGTAAACTATATGCCCTATCCTGCAGGTATAGCAGGATATGTTATAAGCTTTCACCAGTTCTGAATAATTGTTTATTAGCGTCAAACCGTGGAAAGTAAAGAATAATACACACACCAAAGAAAGTTTGGCGTCACTCCGGTTCCCAGAACACCTGAAGACAGACGTTGACTGTGGATATTGTATCACAGACACAGAAGATGTAAACAACCATGCATGAGCAGCGCCTATTAGATGGAGGTGGTCCGACAGTCGATCGTTTCCAATCATTCCACCAGAAACACTGCTCGTGTTGTCTGTAGTTCAATCATACCTAGACGGCCAATACCGCGGTTCGATCGCGTCTGCATTGTTACATTGTGCCAGGAAGGGCTCTCTACAAGGGAAGTGTCCAAGCGTCTCGAAGTGAACCGAAGCGAACTTGTTCGGACATGAGACACGAAATGTCGATGACATACTTCGCTCAGGCCGCCCAAAGGCTACTACTGCAGTGGATGGCCGCTACCTACGGATTATGGCTCGGAGGAACTCTGACAGCAACGCCACCATGTTGAATAATGGTTTTCGTGCAGCCACAGGACGTCGTGTTACCACTCAAACTGTGCACAGTGGACGGTATGATGCGCAACTTCACTCCCGACGTCTATGGCGAGGTCCATCTTTGCAACTAGGACACCTTGCAGCGCGGTACAGATGGGCCCAACAACATGCCCAATGGACAGCTCAGGATTGGCGTCACGTTCTCTTCACCGATGAGTGTCGTATATGCCTTCAACCAAACAATCGACGGAGACTTGTTTGGAGGCAACGCTGTCAGGCTGAACGCTTTAGACACACTGTCCAGCGAGTGCAACAAGGTTGAGGTTCCCTGCTGTTTCGGGGTGCATTATGTGGGGCCGACGTACACCGCTGGTGGTCATGGAAGGCGCCGTAACGGCTGCACAGTACGTGAATTCCATCCTCCGACCGATAGTGAAACCATATCGGCAGCGTATTGGTGAGGCATTCGTCTTCATGGACGACAATTCGCATCCCCATCGTGCACATCTTGTGAATGACTTCCTTCAGGATAACGTCATCGATCGACTAGAGTGGCCAGCACGTTCTCCAGGCATGAACCCTATCAATCATGACTGGGATAGATTGAAAAGGGTCGTTTATGGACGACGTGACCCACCAACCACTCTGAGGGATCAACGCCGAATCGCCGTCGAGGAGTGGGACAATCTGGACCAACAGTGCCTTGATGAACTTGTGGATAATATGTCACGACGAATAAAGGCATGCATCAATGCAAGAAGACGTGCTACTGGCTATTAGAGATACCGGTGTGCACAGAAATCTGGAGCACCACCTCTGAAGGTCTCGCTATATGATGGTACAACATGCAATGTGTAGTTTTCATGAGCAATAGAAAGGGCGGAAATGATGTTTATGTTGATCTCTAATCGAATTTTCTGTACAGGTTTCGGAACTCTCGGAACCGAGGTGATGCAAAACTTGTTTTGATATGTGTATATCAGCATATTTCTCCAGAATATCTATTCGAAAGAAATGGGAACAAAACGTATACGGTCAAAATCAGGTCGTACTTTCCTAGAACTGTAACGAAACTTAATTCAGCAAATGAAAATCACTGACATTAATGGCATCTCTGTGAGAGTCCAAGAACTTTTCATCTCCTGTGTCACGAACCGAGTCGATACCTGCCCTTGAGAATTTTTGAAACTTCAGTACTTTGTTTCTAATATTTTTCGCACATTGGATTGGTGCATGCTGTTAACATCTCTGACATAGAGCTTTGTAAGTACAGTTTTGTCCAAGGCTTTAAATTTTGGACTAATGCAGTGGTTAACAACAGAAAGAGAACGTCGAACATGTTGGAGTAGCTGTGGGTCAGCAACTTCCGTTAATCACTACAATGAAAAACCAGTCGTAAGTTGCAAATTTTACTTTTCTTATTCATTCAATAACTATTTTTATATACGCTGTAACCGTTTGTTGCACATCTTTGATACAGTTTTCACATCTTCGAAAATACCATTTTTGACCATGTTACGATTATTTGAAAATGGATCTCGGCCCGGAACTAGTCATTGGCTGAATAAAAGAAGTAAAATCTGCAGCTTCAGACTGGTTACTCGTTGTGGTCAATAGAAAGCGACACACAGTACTTACTAAATTATCTCCAGACATGTTTAATCAAGTCACAGATGCTCAGATAGAACTAATATCTATCGCCGATGCCAAGTTCTCTGTCCCCGTAGCTCTAAAGGTTATAACACATTCAAACATTTGCTAATAGTTGTGGGTGGTTAAGGAGAGCTCCAATACAGAGTGCCTAGTGCATGTTCGCTCGGCATAGAGACGTCTATACTATCATACATATCCTGCTCTGTGAAGTAGATGGCAGAATGTACTTCCCAGTCTACCTACTGTTAAGGCTTCTTCAAGTCCCATTCACGTAAACAGCACGTTCGTTTGTTTAAAGACCTCTCTGTATGCTGTAACTACCCCCCCCCCCCCCCTTTCATGCCCTTGCGGTACAAACGCGAACAATGAGTAGGAAGTTGTAGTGTATCACTAGATTCATCATTTAAAGTTGATTCACGACTCTTTCTAAGTAGCGATTCTGGGAATGGTATAAATTTATCTTTAAGTTTCTCTCAATTCAGTTTTTCAGCATCTCCGTCACACTCTCCCAAACGTCAGACAGTGACCATTCGTGTTTCCCTTTTCTGTATAATTTAGTCCTATTTGGTACGGATTCAACAGTCCCATACATATCAGCAATATTCTATGATGAGTAGCAAGAGTGTTTTGTAAGCAGTGAGAGACGATAAGTCACTAACTCACTTATTTCCATATTCAAGGCTATTCTTTAATATTGTTATCATAGGCTAGACATCATTTTCTTTGAGACAACGGGGAGTTATCAACATGAGCAGGCAGTGATTGGAGCATATACATTCTTAATGTATGCGAGATCATTATGGTAGATCTCCTTCGAATAGTATTTCCTGGAAATGAGGACAAGTACGTGATATGGTTATTAATAGCAAATATTGAAGTTGACAGTTCGGGCTTGGTAACCATGTACAACTGTTAGGGAGAGGAACATCTCAAAACACTTACTGGGGACATACTGCTGGTCCGAAGAACATCTCGCAACGCTGTGCAGTTAATGCTTTTGGCCGAAGACAGGAAAAACTGTTTACCTAGATCTGTCTGTTAGGTGTTTCTGGCAACGGCAGGAACAGGGGTGCAGGACAGAAAGTAGGTCACCCGGCAAAGGCGTTTTGACAGTCCTAAACGCCCACTGTATTAAGAGGTAGCGTCCATAAAAGTCAGCGAGTTTCCATGTTCGCCTAGGACTGGACACCACAGACGGAGCCATCGGGTAGTGTTGTCTCTCTGCCTGTGGAGTTTTTTGGGAAGCCCCGATCCTTCTGAAGAATTTTAGGACAGAGCAAAACATTTACGGTGTCTCTGAAATAGTCTATGTTGGAACACAAAATCACTTCTCTTAATTTAGCCAAGGGCCCTGGTCAGATGTGGGTAACGTTTGGCCTGTCGAGATAATGATCTTTGTGATAAATGTGTTGTTCACTTTTTCCATAAAAGAAAACTCTCAAAACACGTAGCCTAAAGTCACCGGGAGAAACACAATTCAGAAGCGTAAAGTCTTCTACCCCCTGCATGGAAATTTACGAGTCAGAGATCGGCTGCTTCCGTAGTGATGAAAGGAATATTATTAACTTTGGTTAGTATTGCCCAGGAGATAGAGCAAATGAGCTGGAGGGGAGACGCGACACTCGTGGAGTCATACGATTGCCACCAATCGGTGTGGGGGCAGTTGCAATTGTGCATATTTGGAGTGTATCGAGTTTTAATGGAAGGGGAAGAGCGGAGAAACAGGGCTTCATATTCAGACTCTGGTCTGGAGAGAAGATTCTATTCTTGACTCTTTTTACATGTGCGCTGCACTTGGGACACTCGTCCTGAGCTTGACTTTGCGGTGGCTGTGGCCTTGACTGGGGAGCTTGTGGTGAAGACTTAGCTGTACCAACAGTTTATACCACAGTCACCTCGGACAACTAGCTGTGCTGAATACAATCTTATACGTATGAGGTCTGCGTCCTTGACGTCTGATGTACTTCGACACACTGCAGTGTGGGTGAGTCTAATTGGTCCATGGTATGACCAGTGGAAGAAAGTATCGCACACTGGAACCTGTCGAGATTTCAGGGCTCCATTAGAGAATAATTGCGATCCATCTAACATATCGCCAGCCCAGAACTTCGTGTATTTAGTACCCGCGATAACTAATTGTAAGTGCCGCACATCGCTACTCTGCAGACGTTTGCGCCACGGAGATCACCTGAGACAGCGCTATACATGGAGAAAGTGGTACAGTATTGTTGCTGCCGCTTGTTTTGGCAAACAGAAACGCAGTATCACCACTTGTTCTCAGCTGCACCGACGTAGTATAATTTATGTGTAACATAAATATATCAAGGTCTATTAAGCGTTAGATAATTTCTGATTGCGTTGTCCATGTTGTGAGCCATGGCAAAAGATATTATGTAGATGAACCTTAGTCTTTTCCAAGTCGATACCATCCATTTAAGTGCTAATTACTCGTATTTGTTGCTTCTATTTGTGTTGCCCACAGTTCATGTTTGTCTGTCGTCTCGCTTGACTTGTGTTGCTTGTCCTACTTTATGATTAATAAACTCTGGCCATTTTTATGCAAGATTAATCCCGCGTTGATATATTAATCATCCATCAATAGTCGACTATGACAATGATGTGGCACCTTTTCATTAAATTTTTCTAAGCATTCAAGTTTTACATAGGAATCAGAGAAAAATGGTAACCTCCAGTGCTGGCCTGCAACAACAACCACTGACAGAGAGCAAAATCAATTTGGCACACACATGGCCAGGTATGCAAGTGGAAGGTGTACAAATTAACGTCACTGCTGTCAGGGTGTGAACTTACAGTCTATGCATCTACATCTACATGGTAACTCTGCAATTCACACTTAAGTGCCTGGCAGAGGGTATATCGGACCTTTTTCGTACTACTTCTCTACAATTCCACTCACGAAGGGCGCATGGGAAAAAGGAGCACCTAACTCTTTCCGTTCGAGCTCTAATTTCTCTTATTTTATGATGATGATCATTTCTCCCTACGTAGGTGGGTGTCAAAAAAATATTTTCGCAGTCGGAAGAAAAAGTTGGTAATGAAAATTTCGTGAATAGATTTCACCGCAGGGAAACCGGCTTTGTTTCAGTAATTGCCACCCCAACTCACGTATCATATCAGTGACACTCTCACACTTATTGCGCGATAACAGGAAACGAGCTGCCCTTCCTTGCACTTTTTCGATGTCCTCCATCGATCCTACCTGGTAAGGATTCCACAACGTGCAGCAATATTCCAGCAGAGAACGGACAAGTGTAATGTAGGCTGTCTGTTTAATGGGTTTCTCGCATCTTCTAAGTGTTCTGCCAACAAAGCGCAGCCTTTGTTTCGCCTTCCTCACAATATTATCTACGTGGTCTTTCCAATTTAAGTTGCTCGTAGTTGTAATACCTAGGTATTTAGTCGAATTGACAGCCCTTAGATTTGTGCGATTTATCGTATACGCAAAATTTATCGGATTTCTTTTAGTGCCCATGTGTGTGACCTCGCACTTTTCTTTGTTTAGTGCCAATTGCTACTTTTACCACCATACAGAAATTCTCTCTAGGTCATTTTGTAATTGCAATTGATCGTCTGATAATTTTAGTAGACGTTAAATTACAGCGTCATCTGCAAACAATCTAAGGGGCCCCTCGGATTGTCACCTAGATGCTTTATGTAAACCTGGAACAGCAGAGGGCCTATGACACTACCTTGCGGAACGCCAGATATCACTTCTTTTCTACTCGATGATTTACTGTCTATCACTACGAACTGTGACCTCTCTGAGAGGAAATCACGAATCCAGCCACACAACTGAGACGATTCTCCATATGCACGCAATTTGATTAATAGTCGCTTGTGAGGAACGGTATCAAAAGCCTTCTGGAAATCTAGGAATATGCAATCGATCTGAGATCCCTTGCAGAAATCACTCATTATTTCATGGGAATAAAGAGCTAGCTGTGTTGCACAAGAACGATATTTTCTGAATCCGTGTTGGTTATGCATCAATAAGTCACTTTCTTCAAGGTGATCCATAATGTTCGAGTACAGTATACTCCCCAAAATCCTACTGCAAATTGAGGTCAGTGATATGGGTCTGTAATTCAATGGGTTACTCCTATTTCCTTTCTTGAATATTGGTGTGACCTGTGCTACTTTCTAGTCTTTAGGAACAGACCTTTCGTCAAGTGAGCGGTTGTATGTTATTGTGTGGTCTTTCAAAACAAACCGCAAGAGAAGTGTAGTCTTACAATTTGGCGACCGCTGCCAGGATCCAGGATCCTGATGGCACCTTATTTGACAGTCAGATGCGATTCCTGCTACAGGAGTTCTGTTTTCCCATGTTAAAATCCACTTGGTGCCCTGGAGATGAATTAGACTGAATTAGAATTCCTGGCGTTAAATACATTGATAAAATGAAACTTTTTGGGTTGTTTGCTTGTATTTTCATTCATTTGTTGTTGTAGCTTCTGTGTCACTTGTTTACTGTTTCTGACATAGAAGGGCGTTGTGTTCACATGTGGGATGGTAGATTATTTGAGGGTCATATATTCTATCGTATATTAAAGTTTCAGGGATTAAGAATTAGTGGCTCGCTAGAGAAAATTTCACGGTTGAACTGTGTGACACTGGGATGAGTAGCAGTTGAAATCTATTGTCAGTAGGAACCTGAATGCATGCTTATTTGAAGGACGGCTCGTTTGCGCCAAAGTAGTGAGGATGTTCGAATCTCGTCACAAATGGGTCAACGTCGGACCAGTAGAATCGGTCATGAGAAAGTTGCGGCGAATTCTCTGTCGAATATAGTTGGTGACCTTGCAGATATGTCGAACAAAGAACGTTCCCATTATGACGAGTCAATTCAGCCAGACAAAGAGAACTAAGGCGAAAACGCAGCAGAGCGCCGTATAGGCTCTGCAGCAAAGGCGAGACGCACCGTTACTGAGTGTGGCAGATCAGACTCACGAACAAAACATCACAGATCGGTGGAATCAAATGTTCAAATGTGTGTGAAATCTTATGGGACTAAATTGCTAAGGTCATCAGTCCCTAAGCTTACACACTACTTAACGTAAATTATCCTAAGGACAAACGCACGCACCCATGCCCGAGGGAGGACTCGAACCTCCGCCGGGACCAGCCGCACAGCCCATGACTGCAGCGCCTTAGACCGTTGGTGGAATCGCTTTCATCTGGTCATGGAGGTATTAATCGAGAATCTATATTTAGTCCATCGTGCGATTCATGCAGGAAGCTGAGCAGAAGAGACGTGAAGCGGAGAAGAAGATAGCAAAAAGCAAAGAAGAGGCAGGAGAGAGAGAGAGAGCGAGAGAGAGAGAGAGAGAGAGAGAGAGAGACGTTCATCACGAAGGAGATGAATGAATTGTTCACTAAGGAGACGAAGGAGATGTGAATGGAAGTGAATATATAGAACAGGTTAAAATGGAAGTCGCGGGTGATAAATAATAAGCAAAAAGCGTCAAAAAAAGATCAACAGTGACGCGAGAATTAGCCACGGGGGCAATATGAGATGCTACGACGGCAAGTTTAGTATCTCAAGGTGCACGCAAGGACGCTTTGTTAGCTGAAGTACAAGTAAAACAGCCCAAAACCGGAAAGTGCAAAACCAAAAATATTCCTTCCACATTCCAGAAACGCAAGGAAAAATTAGGCAGTAAGTAAAGCGCATCGAACAGATCGAGAAAAAGCACGCAGTAATATCAAACGTTATGGACGAGCAGATCCGGATCCCTCGCAGCAAAAATAGCTATCAAAAGAAGTCCAGCAAGCATCTCAGAGGTGCGCCCAAATAGAATCACAGTCAGGTACAGCAACACCCACCTGTGATAACAGAAGAGAAAAGAGCATGTATTACGATATTTCGAGACGCAACATGAGGCTACATCAACAGCACAAAAGCGAATGCCACAGTAACACACATGAGCCTCCATAGGGCGCACAACAAAGCGCGAGCCGTTGGTGACGCGAAGTACCGGGTGGTTAAAATAAATATATTTGATAGGTTATAACGCGGAAACTATTTACCGTACGGGTACCAAACTTGGCAGCATTAATGTCCAGAGTGTAGGGTGCTTGATTTTCAAGCGTCACAGCTTGCCTCCCAGTTCCAAGTATGGCCACCAGGTTGCGTGATCAGTCATAGTGATTCAGTCTCACACACCTGACCAGTTGCAATGCTCTTGTTGACGTGCCAGTATGAGCTTGAGCAAAAGGATCAAGGCATTATTGGTGAAATTCTGTTATAAAAAGAAGAGTAATGCGGTAGCAGCACTTCGAGAATATCGAGGGCTGAAAGGATTACCGAAAAGTCCTCTTTCTCCACCAGCTGTGTGGAGCATGATGTGGAAGTTCATATCAACTGGAAAACTGGACGTCATTCCGGAAAGAGGCCTATGACCGGTTGCACAGCAGTTGGTTGAAAAAATCGCTGTTGCTATGGCAGATAACGCTGCGCTTAATTCCCGAACGTCAGGCGGTGCGTGTACTGTGTCACGACAGTTGAGCATCCGTGGTCTACTGTATGGAAGGTGCTTCGGCCCATTCTCAAAAGAAGGGCTTATTTCAATAGTGGTACAAGTCCATTACCTCCACTTTTCTACCTATAATGCTTCTGAAATTAATGAACCAAACAAACAGAAAGAATGGTTCATCTCCAGTAAGAAGCCATATGCTTGAATATTTCTGGTATCTCAACTGCAGAATTTTAGGATTCTGTATCTCAAAATGAACAAAAATGGACTTATACCACTATTGAAATAAGCCGTTCAAATGGTATCCCTACAAGATTCATATTTTACAGGAGCTTGCACCACAGGACGCACAACAACGTGTTGACATCGCTCTTCACTTTCTGGAAAGGATTGAAGTTGACGAGGGCTGGCCCTGGACCGTCCTATATACAGACGAACTCGGCACGATTAGCTGATTTACTCCCTGTGATTTCTGGTTACGGGGCTACCTGATGGACAGGGTTTACCAGGGAAACATTCACACATATACCGATCTGAAACGCAGCATATCAAGAGAGCCAGCCAGCATACCTACGGACATACTTCATTTTACTGTGCAGAATGCAATGCTGCCCTTTCAGACTCTTCTGGACACGAATGGGCGCCATTTGAGCCGCTTTTATATCAGTAATGGTACCGGAATGTAATGGCATGATGTACTGTAGCAGCACATTAAAAGTGTTCCAATTGAATTAATTCTGCATTATTTCTCCTCCATATGTCCTTGATATTAATGCTACGAAATTTGATCCTCGTATGGTAATTAGTTTCCGTGTTATGACGTATTTATTAGGGAAAGATCAATTACAAGCCACCAGTATGGCAGGAACGGAAGCAGAACACAATTGTGCAGGTCTTCGGCCGTCGGAAACATTACTCCTTGAATCTGACGACACAAGATGAGGCCTTCACGTTGCACAAGGATCATTCGAACACCGATTTGTTGATACGCATGGTGCTGAAGTGAGGGAAAATTCGTTCGCAGGTAATGTCGCACCATTCGACCACAAACATTTCTTATACATTCAAAATCCTGAGTGTAAAAAGAGAATAACAATAGATTACATCCAAAAAGTTTGATAGCTCAGTACTATGAAGTGCTACCGGAATCATGGCTGCAGAAATACATGCTGGAAATTATCTATGGATTTTTAGAAGGCTCGAGCGCGGAAGATATGAACGGTGTTGTTAACTGTTGTCACAAATACAAAGAGTTCAATGATGCATTCCTTAATATATATTGGTCGCAGGACACGTAAGAAAGAATCACGTGGTAGATTATAGTGGCCAAAGACCTAGAAGCGTCAGTCACCGGGGGAGAACAGAGGCAGACGAGGCAGTAACAACAATAATTAAAATGAACGGCAAAACGGAAACTGCAAAGAACAACGAAATCCGAACCACTTCCAGCGGGGTACTGGAGAACCATAGCAGCAAACAAACAACCGGGAGAACAACAGTCGTCGTCAGCAAAATAACCAACAAGATCATAATATCCAGATTAGGCAACCTAATCCGTAGCAGAAGTCTACATAGCAACTGAAGCTCGGCAGCTGCGGACACAGCTCGAAACAAGCCCGAAGAAATTATCAGAACGAGCGACATCGACATGTTAGGATATGAAGACACATGAGAGCTTTTGCTTGAGGAAAAAGAAGTTACGACACAACAGGATCTACATCCTATTTATCACGTCACTGTAGGCAATGTCAGTAGGATTGTTGAGAATGGAAATCTGCGTACAAGAGCTGTATTGCGAGTCACCCATGGTCAGCACACACATGTTGAAGAAAACTAAAATCACTGGCACACTCAGAGGAGAGAATGCGGAGGTGCGGATATAAACCCGATTAATGTTCAGCTGCCAAGAGCACACATTGGAAGTGAACTTTCTGGTCGTCCCTTCTCTCGCATTAGAAATAATATTCGGTATGGATTTCTAGAATCAAAGCCCGCATCTCGTGGTCGTGCGGTAGCGTTCTCGCTTCCCACGCCCGGGTTCCCGGGTTCGATTCCCGGCGGGGTCAGGGATTTTCTCTGCCTCGTGATGGCTGGGTGTTGTGTGCTGTCCTTAGGTTAGTTAGGTTTAAGTAGTTCTAAGTTCTAGGGGACTGATGACCATAGATGTTAAGTCCCATAGTGCTCAGAGCCATTTGAACCATTTCTAGAATCAAAATAGATAGTATTGGTCATGAGACGAGAGTAGCTCACATTGCAAAAAGATGGTGTCAAATAAAGTTTACATTTACTGACGTAATACGTGGGCATATTCCTGCCGATTGCCATTACCTAAATTACATCACAAAACGGGAAAAATCAGTCATAGCGTCATGAGCATGGATGCAATATGCAGGAAGATGAACAAATTCGACGGAAAGTGTGCTGTGCTACTGGTAACATGCGATGGAGCTTAGTAAATAGTCCAACTAATGACAAGCGGATGTATTTCTGCCGGAAACAACAATCCGCAGTGTCAAATATGCATTCCGTGTGCGCGAGCACACAAAACTTTTCCTTCCTCATTATCGGATTACACACACCTACAGGCCCAAAGTTTTGTTAGAGATCAAGAGGTAGCTAGATAACGACACCATGGTACGTGCAACCTCCATGTACGGAACACCCTCACGACAGTAAAAAAACTCCGACAGTTCAATCCATTTGGTGCTGGATTCACACCAAATTAATATCATCATAGAACGAGACACACATCATCCCGAGATGCTGGAGGAACTCCTACAAAACTTTCAAGCTGTAACAGCATTCTCGCCCCTCGACATGGTGGTCCATTTTCTGCCAAATTACACTCCACCCTGACTGCAGGCAATACACTGCCTACGGTAGGTGTTACCGTCTCATACGGCTACCATTCGCGTCAGTCATTTCTTCAGCTGCATTTTATTAGGGGACTTGATAATATCTTAAAGGACTCCTTAAAAGAATCACTCCTTACGTAGACTATCCCTTGATTGTGGAACCGACGCGGAGAGGACGCAATATGATCTTCAGGGAAATACTACAGATTTTCAAGGAATGCCGCATAACTGCCAACATCACGATGTCTTGCATTGGGAACTCACAAGTAAAGTTCCTCTGCCATATCATCACTGTAGCAGGAATCTTACCAGATCCGGATAAGGTCGAAGCAATAGCAAAATTTGCAACCCCAAAAACTAAGAAACAACTCTGTGGCTCTCTCGGTGTCGCAATTCTACAAGAGATTCATTCATGTCAAGAAACTAGCAACTCAGCGATTATGTCAGCTCATTGGGAAGAGGGCGCCGTGGGACTGGGACGAAGTAGCGGAAGGTGAATTCCAAATCCTCAAAACCGCACTAGTAAATGCACCGATTTTGTTGCACCCTAACCTGGCAGAGGGATTTTGCATCGCGACTGGCAGCTCATAAACTGGGCTTGGCGTAGTGATCTTCCAGAGATGACAGCAAGGGATAAACGTGGTGGATGAGAATATCACTTTTGTAAACCATGTTCTGAGTAAATGCGAAACTACTCTGTAACCATGACGGAAGCTTCCGCGGTCGTGTTTGGCTTCGAAAAACTTCAACTTCTTTTTTTTTTTTTTTTTTTTGGAGAAAAACAAGAGTTCATCGATCACAAAGCCCAAAGCCTTGGAGTTCTTACTCATGGGGAATCTCCACAGTAAGAGAATCACTAGAAGGGCACACACTCTACAGGAGTGTGATTTTACAATTACACACGTACCAGGGCACGAGGACACCACTGCTGACGCTCTGTCAAATTCTACTGTGGGACTGGCAAGAAGTAGCACAAACCCACCAGAAGAAGAACACTACAGTACGTATTATACACTGAAGAGCCAAAGAAACTGGAACACATGCTTAACATCGTGTATGAGCCCCGCGAACACGCAGAAGTGCCGCAACACGACGTGGCATGGACTCGACTAATGTCTGAAGTAGTGCTGGAGGGAACTGACACCATTAATCGTGCACGGTTGTCCATAAATTGGTGAGAGTACGAGGCGGTGGAGATCTCTTCTGAACAGCAAGTTGCAAGGCGGCCCAGATGTGCTCAATAATGTTTATGTCTGGGGAGTTTCGTAGCCAGCGGAAGTGTTTAAACTCAGAAGAGAGTTTCTCGAGCTATTCTGAAGCATTTCTGGACGTGTGGGGTGTTGCATTATCCTACTGGAATGGACATGAATGGATGTGGTTGATCAGACAAGACGCTTACGTACGTGTCGTCTGTCAGAGTCGTAACTATACGTAGCAGGGGTCCCATATCACTCCAACTACACACGCCCCACACCTTTGCAGAGCCTCCGCCGTCGTGAACAGTACTCTGCTGACATGCTGGGTTCATGGATTCACGAGGTTGTCTCCATACCCATACAGGTCCATACGCTCAATACAATTTGAAACGAGACTCGTCCGACTAGGCAACATGTTTCCAGTCATCAACAGCAAAATGTTGGTGTTGACGAGCCCAGGTGAGGCATAAAACTTTGTGTCGTGCAGTCATCAAGTTAATATTAAATGATGTGTGGAGGGAGAATGTTTGAGTGATGAGTGGTTGCAGTGCAGGCCTAACATAGGAGTGGATATGACGGGAGATGGTACTAACACAACTCTCACACACGGACCCTGGACCCTCACACCATATTTTTAAGACAATACTAACTGTTATGTATATCATGTTAAGGCAGTACTATAACACATTTCTTTTCATTTTATTACAATCACACAAGTAATAATATATATGTTCTTGCTATATTTATTCAAATAACTCACTCATTTTTGTGTGGTCGTTCTAATCATAAGAAACTATTTGTAAATAAAAAAGAAAACGATTTGAAGACATGGCACTGAAGCATACTGTGAGGACGGTGTGGAACTTGGGACTTAGGACCTGTCCAACTCGATCTCATTGACTCATGTGAGGCGTCGCGAGGCAACACCTTGCGGCCAGTGACGGTGACCACAAGGCAGCTTGAAGAAACTTACCTGAGTGTGGGCAGCCGAGAGCTGCCGAGTGGAGGGCAAGTCGGCCACGGTGAATGAATGCCGGAAGAGTGGGGAGCCAGCCTGCCATCTTTGCAGCCAAACTGGATTGAAAGCAGAGAGGAAAAATTTTAGCGGACCCCAGGTGGCTATGAATAGAGGCGGGCCGCCATGGATGTTACGGCTCTCTCTCGAGAGCCATGCGAACGACCTGGCGTTGAGTAATTGACAGCCGACAGTAGCCATCCACTGAGCGGTTGTGAATGGCACCCTACAGACAGGAGGTTCAACCCTGATGTCACTCTACAACCTTGAGGAAACCGCAGACAAGCCGGCGCCGCAACAGGTACTGGAGGAATACCCGAGGTGGACATACCACTCTGCAGACGGCATGCAGTGTCTGTCGGTCACAATCCGGACGAGTTGCACTATGCCGCAGATTGAGCACTGGCGACTGTGGAGACATCACACCCACCGACACATTGAGAGATAAGACCTTGTCTCGTCACTAGGAGATGGGTTGTGCACGAAATGCAACGCTGTCCCACCGATAACCGAGGGAAGACTTCACTCCTTCAGTTACTGGGTCGGGAGACAAGATGGGAGCTGGGATGTCACTTTCTGACCTGGAGATCTATGGTGCCATCCATGAACACCAGTCTCTCAATTACTCCCACAAGGTATCATATTTGTCACACCCGACAGTGCACAAGATTGCCAACTGCTTCCAGGCTGAGATGATGACAACACGACAGCTGTCTTGCTGATGCTGCCATGAACAAGATGGAGTACCAGAGCCATCCACTGCTGCCCCTGCATGAGGCACTGAGTGAAGGGCATCCGTCACTTTGGTGCAACCTTGCTGCACCTTGATGCTCCAGTCAGTTTAGAGAGAATCTGTGTGTGTGCTTATTGTCTTATCCTCTCTACGTGACTTTGTAAAGGTAAATTGTCTCCCCAGGGATCCTTGCAGAGGGAGTGATATAATGTTTCATATAGCTCTTAATTTCTTGAAATTCTGTATATTTTCTTGCGAAACTAATTTAGTTTTTGATTTAGCCATATTTGTAAAAATAATCAGTCAAGCATTTATGTAAATTCTATTTATAAAGCGTGATGTGCAAATGTCTTGTGGGCAGTAGGAACAATATTACGCTGCCCTGGGAAACAAGCACAACATATGATTCATATTCAGATTTTGAGAACAAACGTGCTTCTTAAATTATAATTATTGTCCGTTTATATATCATATGTGACTGAAATCTGATAAATGACTGAGCAGGGGTAGAACACTAAGGCAGTCAACGGCTAGAATTCCATGTAATTATAAGATTATTAGGGACTTTAGTCGTCTTTGACCTCACAAATTGTATGAGTGAGAAAAAAATACTGTTGCAAGGTGTCTTAACCGCTTAGTAATTGCTCATCTCTAGGCCGTGGTGTGGAAACGACTGTAGGGTCCACATGAATAATACTAAACTCAGCAATGTACATATCTTCTCCTTGCAGGCATGCAGCTCTGTGTGAGTGAGACATCCCTCTGCTGAACGAGGTCCAGATAGGATGTATTTTTCATTTACATTTCTGGGTGGCAAAACCACGTCTATCAGTTATCGTATCATTGTGAGATCTTAATACTATCTGAGGACTTCCTCTTTTCTGTGCACACTATAACATTTTGAAGTGAGACACTACACATGCGGAAATCAACCCTAAAAAAAATGGCTCTGAGCACTATGGGACTCAACTGCTGAGGTCATTAGTCCCCTAGAACTTGGAACTAGTTAAACCTAACTAACCTAAGGACATCACAAACATCCATGCCCGAGGCAGGATTCGAACCTGCGACCGTAGCGGTCTTGCGGTTCCAGACTGCAGCGCCTTTAACCGCACGGCCACTTCGGCCGGCAATCAACCCTAGGTTGGGGCCAGTGAGAGAACACTAATCACTCTCTTACTTATTTTCATATACGAGGCTTTCTTGAATTTCGTTATTACGGCCTGGATTTCATTTTTGTGAGGCAACAGGAAGTTGCCGGCACCAGCAGGCACTGATGGGAGAGCATACATTGTTACTGCATGGAGTATTTTTATGGTAGATCTCTTTCAAATAGAATTTTCTGGTGTTGAGAACAAGCATGCTACATCTACATACATACTCCGCAATCCATCATACGGTGCGTGGCGGAGGGTACCTGGTAACACACTAGCATCGTCTCTCCCTGTTCCACTCCCAGACAGAACGAGGGAAAAATGACTGCCTATATGCCTCTGTAAGAGCCCTGATCTCTCTTATCTTATCGGGTTCCCGGGTTCGATTCCCGGCAGGGTCAGGGATTTTCTCTGCCTCGTGATGGCTGGGTGTTGTGTGCTGTCCTTAGGTTAGTTAGGTTTAAGTAGTTGTAAGTTCTAGGGGACTGATGACCATAGATGTTAAGTCCCATCGTGCTCAGAGCCAGCCTTATCTTATCGTTCTGGTCTTTCCGAGAAATGTAAGTTGGCGGCAAAATTGTATTGCCGTCAGCCTGACATGCTGGTTCTCTAAATTTCCTCTGTAGAGATTCACGAGAAGAGCGCCCCTTTCCTCTAGAGACTCCCACCCGAGTTCCTGAAGCATTTCCGTAACACTCGCGTGATGATCAAACCTACCAGTAACAAATATAGCAGCCCGCCTCTGAATTGCTTCTATGTCCTCCCTCAATCCGACCTAATAGGGATCCCAAACGCTCGAGCAGTACTCAACAATAGGTCGTATTAGTGTTTTATAAGCGGTCTCCTTTGCAGATGAACCACATCTTCCCAAAATTCTGTCAATGAACCGAAGATGACTATCCGCCTTCCCCACAACTGCCATTACATGCTTGTCCCACTTCATATCGCTCTGCAATGTTACGCCCAAATATTTAATCGACGTGACTGTCAAGCGCTACACTACTAATGGAGTATTCAAATATTACGGGATTCTCTTTCCTATTCATCTGCATTAATTTACATTTATCTATATTTAGAGTTAGCTGCCATTCTTTACACCAGTCACAAATCCTGTCCAAGTCATCTTGTATCCTCCTACAGTCACTCAACGACGACACCTTCCCGTACACCACAGCATCATCGGCAAACAGCCTCACATTGCTATCCACCCTATCCAAAAGATCATTTATGTAGATATAAAACAACAGCGGACCTACCACACTTCCCTGGGACACTCCAGATGATACCCTCACCTCCGATGAACACTCACCGTCGAGGACAACGCACTGGGTTCTATTACTTAAGAAGTCTTCGAGCTACTCACATTTGCTTATTAACAGAAAATCTTGCAGTGGATATTTGGGGCTTGGAAACCATGCACAGATGTTAGGGAGAGGAACATCTCAAATCACTTACTGTGGACAGAATGCCGGTCCCAAAAATTTCTCGCAGTGGTGTGTAGACAGAGTTCCCGGCGAAAGAGGCGACAACCGTCTACTTGGATCTACCTGTTGGGCGTTTCTGGCCACAGAAGGGACATGGGAGCAGGAGAGAATGTACGTCGACTGGACAAGGCTTTCCGACAGTGTCGTAAACCCCCATTGTGTAAGGAGCTGGCGTCCAGAAAAATCTATGACTCTCTGTGTTCGCCTTGGCCCGGAGGCTAAGGATGGAACCTGCTGAATTTTTTTGAAAGCCTCTGGTCTTCGGAAGAATTTTAGGATGGAACGTATCATTTATAGTGACTCTGAAATGGCCCAAGGCACACAAAACACTTCTCTTCAGTTAGCCAAGGTCCCTGGCCGGACACGATGTAACGCTTTGCCCATCAACATACTGGTCTGTGTGATTAATGTGTTGTTCACTTTAGCCTAAACTCTCAAACACGGTGTCTAAAGTGGCCATGGGGAACACAAATTGGAACAGTAGTATCTTGTCATCCCTACGCGGAAATTTACGAGTCAGGTACTGGCTGCTTCTCCAATAGGAAAAGAATATTATTATCTTTGGCTGGGACTGTCTGGGAGGTAGAGCAGATGAAGTAGAGGACACACCGCGCTCTGGAGTCCTGTGATCGCCACGAAACCTATGTGGGGGGCAGTCATGTTGGTGAACTTTCGGAGTTAATCGAGTTTTGATGGAAGGGGCGCGTTGAGAAATGGGGTTTCGGATTCAGACTCTGGTCTGGAGAGGAGATTCTGATTTTAACTCCTGTTACGAGCGGACTGCACTTGGGACACTCGTGCTCATTTTAGTTTTGCACTGGCATTGGACTTGACTGGGGAGCCTTTGGTGAAGTCTTAGCTGTACCGACAGTTTTGACCTCAGTCATTTTGGACAACTTACTGTGCTGAGTCAAATTGGTCCGTGGTATGATTGACGAATGGAAGTGTCACACGCTGCAATCTGCCGGTATTTCAGGTTTTCATTAGAAAGTAAATCGCGATCCATCTAATGCACCACCTACCTAGGACTTCACATATTTCGTGCCCATGGTAACTTATTACAGTTGCCGCAAATCTCTACTCTGCAGACACTTGCGCCACTACCGTCATGCTACGCATTGAGAAAACGGTATAGTATTGTTGCTCCGGCTTGTTAGGGCAAACAGAAACGCACTTGTTCTCAGTTACACTAAAATAGTGTAGCTTCTCTGTAGGATAAATCCATCAGTCTATTTATCGTTAGATGGTTTCTGATTGCACTATCCCTGTTTTGAGCCAGGGTGAACGGATTAAACAGATAAACCTTAGTCTTTGCCAACCAAACGCCACCTATTGGGGTTCTAATTATTTTATTACTTCTATTTGATTCCATGATTTATTTGTCGTCTCGCTTGACTTGTGGTGTTTGTCTTACTTTATGATCAATAATTTTTTGCCATTTTATAAAAGGTGAGTCTCGTGTTGATATATTAACCAACCATCAATGACTGACTACAATAACGACAGGGCGACCATTACATTAAATTTTTCTCATCATTCAAGTTTTATTTAAGATTCTGGTTAAAGTGCGAACCTTCAATAAGGGCTAGCAACAACAACATTGTTAGAGGACAGAATCAGTTTAGCAGACACATGGCCAAGTAGAAAAGTGAGACGCTTACAATTTAAAGTGTTTGCTGTCAGTGTGTAAACTTACAGTCGCCTGTAGTCTTTCAGATCAAACCGCAAGTCCAGTGCAGTCTTGCAGCAAACTCTTTTGTAGACTTACTCCATTTCTCTGGTATTCTACGAGTGAACCGAAGTTTGCCACTTTAACTAAGACTGAACCAGACAATCTTTCCATTTCATGTCCTCAAAAACTGTTACACCCAGCTGTTTGTAGCTTTGATTCGGTGACATTTTATTCAAAGTGAATCTCGTTTCTTTCATATTGTGATGTGGGGAAATTTTGCATTTACGAATCTTTAAAGCCAAGTTTCCATCTTCGCACCTCTTTTACATTTGGTCAAGATCCGCTTAATATGTGTGCAACTTCTTTCAGACAGTCATTCATTATAGATAACTGCATCCTGTGCCAAAAGTCTGATGTTAATGCTGCGAGGCTATTAATACACAAAGTAAACACAAGAGTCCCGACACATTTCCCTGGTGCACATCTGTTACTTCTATATCTGTCGATGACGCTCCATCCATGATAACATGCTGCATCTTCACTATCAAGAAATCGATCCTGAAACAAATTTCGCTTGATAAACCATACAGTCATACTTTCGATAAGAAGCGTTGGTAGTAGGTGTAGTACTACTTTTCGGAAATCAAAATGTAAATACTGCATCTGTCTGACTGCCTTGATCCATGATCTTGGGAAGACATGTGAGTAAAATGCGACTGGCTTTCACATAATCAATGTTTTCGGAATCTAGGTCAATGCTGGCTGGCAAGTTTCGAGTTCCCTATTAAGACACGACAGTATAGTCTGTTTATCCAGTTTCCTTAACATATAAATACTTCTAGTTGTTTTAGTTTTCCTTTGTACTTTAGTAGTCATTGTTCCTGGGAATTACTACTGATTACTCATACTATCTTCAGTGTGGACATCCACAAGTATGTCAGCTCTATTTGCACTTGTTAGATGCAATATATTTTCATTATAAGTGGGTTTCTAGATAATTTGCTCTACGTAGTCCTCAGAGGAAGCATTTAGTAATGTTTCACAGGACACCATGTCACGATCACTGCTTACAGAGCTGTAATTTTCCGATTTGGTTGTGGAATGACTGAAGTCTTCTCCGATAATGAGAGAATGCTTGCGGAATTTGTGTATCAATGTTCTTATGTTTTCTCTGAAGTTTTCTTTTACATCTCGAAATGAGGTTGGTGGTCGATGGAAGGGTCTGATTATAAGTTAACGCTCAGCCATAATGCAGAGCTTGTCCAGACTACCTTGGATGAAATTTCAATTTTTGTTTTGATGTGTGTCTTTCTTGTCTACAGTGACAGACAACACTTCCAATTACCGTTAGCCTATCCTTTCGATGTAACATGGATTTCTCCCAAATATCACACTTATATCAGTTCCGAATCTTAACCAGCCTTCTTTACCTGATGTTATGTGACTTCCACTTCTTTTTATGAGCACTTTAAGCTCTGGAATTTTGTTACGAAAGCATTGTCAGCTTATCTCTAGGGCAATTAATTCTCTTCCCAGCAGGTATCGTTATCTGGCCTGGATGGATATCTAGTCTAAAAGCCTTTTATGTACACTCCACACACAGTCAACTAGCTAGGTAGCAGCTTTCGACGTGTATCACACTCATTTGAAGGGTCGCAACAATTGTCAAACCTATAGTCCACTCGACTTGAGCCATGGGGACACGGTCAGTCCTGAGGATAATACTCCAAATTGTGAGATTCGTAGTCACTCCGTGAACAGCCCTCCCAGGCAATCGCTAGAATGATTCAAGTATTACCTCAGAGCGCAGAGGACGGGCACAGTCTCTTCCAACGTGGGGCACAATTGTTTACACCGAGTTCGCTCAGTAGCTCCAGAAATACACTCTTGAATAAGTTGAAAGAGCCGCCAGTCACACAGACTGAGTGCACTTGGTATTCTTTCGTAGCCCTGGCTGCTCCCTCCCTAAGAAGTACCGTTACTCGCCGTACGTTAGAACTGCCGATGATTAACACACAACTACACTTTTTTGTTTGCCTGATCTTGACACTGGATACTGCAGATTTCCCATATGATGAAATGAGTCTCAATGAGTCAATTTGGATCTCAGTGGAAGACCTTATACGATACGGGTTGGGTATGGGTATCAATATAACACGTTGAGTTCTACTTGGCCCCTGTCTCCCCCGTGCGGAGCGCCTATCCCTACCACTGACGCGGCACTAACAATCAAGCGGCCGAGTGATGACAGGTCTTGTGCTTCCTGCAGAAGAGACAGAGTCAACAGGAGAGGATATTACTTGATTTACCTTTGGTGTCTCTGGCAGCTCTCCCAAAGACATACTGTAGCAGTGGATTCCAGTCATTTGACAGTAGTCGGGACGATTTCCAGCCGCTTACAAACATCAACAATGTTATCCTGAGTTTCAGAACTGCGCATGCAAGGGGTTGGGGGGAGGGGGGGGTGGCGTCTGTATTGTGTGTGGTGCAATGTTTTGCAGAGCAACAAACAAGTAACTTCAAAATAATTTTGATGATTCTCTTTTAACTTCTGGACCTGTCAAGCTAGAAGTATTACTAGTATGTGCTACAGTAACTGAAATCGCAATCGCCGATTTACTATAAATGCGACCAAGGAGATCTATACACAGACAAATCATATTAAATGGGGAAATAATTTGTGTGACGTCACAGTGATACTTTATTTGACACCAACGAAACGCGCTTTTCATTTTCTCTTGAACGCAGTCTGCACCTTTGCCCTGAAAACACGCCATTTACCACCATGGGTTGTATGTACCTACTGCAGAGTCCTCTCTGAGCTTCGCAGAAGTTCTGGCGTACCCTCACTCCCCTCCGAGTTACCTAGGTGCAGCCTTGAGTCCATTAACAGTCACTTCCAGCATGAACTGCAAATCCATAGTTAATACGAAAGGACCTCGCAGGACTCTTTTCACCAGATAGTCTCGTGCTCCGTCCTCAAGCCTCGAAGAGTTTGAACTTTCGTACGGGAACTTCTCCGTCTTTACAAAGTCTTCTTCCTCTACATGTGTGCTCCTCCAAGCCTCTCTGGTGTTCAGTATTATACTGAGTTACAACGGTGACTGTTTAAATGTCAAACCGCTACTCTACCAGCTTCGTTACTCTTTACTGGTCAGATGCTATAAGATAGCTCTCGACTCAACCAGCTTGTTCTCACGTAATGCTACAGTACGTGTCTACTTCTGCGACTTTACGACCACAATCTAATGATATTTTGTCTATAACGTGTTCTGCAGCTAAATAAAATTTTATTTTGGGATGTGAAATACGCTAAAAGGGCTGAATATGTAGCACAGTGATCTATAATCTGGACAGAAGTTGTCAGAGTCTGTAAGAACACGCTTTAGCGACATGAGGAGGTAACAAACATGAATACTGAAAATCGAAAATACCGAATAAGATCTCTATCTCTCTTAAACAAATTGTAACCAAATCCACCCGTCCCACTGTGGCCAACGATCAAGGCTCGAAACAAAATGAAGAACCATTGTTTTAAGCAAATACTTAATACACTTGCAAAAGACGTCTCAGTTTACACAATACACATCCTAAGATACGACGTGAGAACAGAGGACCCCATATAATTTGCGTTTCATGGCTTTGTTTTCATTTCACTCAAACTACTTCAATGTAGAACAAAGAATGGGACCCTAATTCTCAAGCTCCAGAAACCAGTGTATCTTGCTTGCAAAATTTCGTTAACTTCATCGAGTCCACATTTTTAGTGTTCACATATTCATTTACTACTGTGGATCACGGCCTGATGAAAGCCTTCCAAATTTATGTCACCTGGGCAGCATGCATGCCAGATGTCGTAACTGGAATAAGAGTTACGATGTGTCCCGGACTGCTGACGCAGTAACACTGAATGTGAAAAAAGTGATGCCGCTCTTAATTCAAGCACATTTGAAAAGCGACCACAGTCCCACTACATGCAAAATGAGGAGAGGCTCGAAAATATATGACACATTACAAGATGTAGAGGTCACACAAAGAAAACCGAGCTTAATGACTCATGAAAAATGTTTTCAGCAGTGAAAATTGTGGAAATTGGACGTAACTCTGCTGTACTGGAAGGCGGGCCAGTGCCAGCGACAAATGACAGGCCTTCTTCGATACTAAGTTATGACCTCAGGAAGATTAGTCAGAGGTTTACTGTAATAAACAGTAGCGGATGTGCTACTGACGCGTTTGTACCATAGGCAGTCCAAAATTAAAGTGAGAGTGACCTGTTAAAGTCACTGAAAGAGGTAACTTAATGCCACTTATAGTTGCAATTGTCAGTCTGAACCTCTCCATGCTGTCAAATTGTCTTCTTCACTGTGTAGCTACTGCAACTGGCGTCCACTGAAACCTGTTTACTGTAGTAGAGCCTTATACTCAGTTTACAGACACAGTTCATGAAAAACGATATAATACCAACTGAACTCTATATGCAAACTCGTTTCAGCTGTTCCATATTTAAGTCGTGAAGAAACCGTTAGCAGGTAGCTGAGGAGTCATTCAGGTCTCTTATGAGGAATTATTCAGGTCTTGTAGGTAGCACTGCGTAATAGTTCAGATCTAGTTATTTGTCCACCTAAATTTCCTCTTTTCATCTTACACATAAAAATCTGTGCTTGCGCAAACGTATTTCACAACATCTCTCACATCACAATATGAATAATTAATGGGATTTTGAATAGTACGTGATGAAAAACTGAAAAACAGTCACCTATAATACTGTTGTTTTGGTAATGGTATCTGAATTTTACTTACAGTCACTCTTCAGAGCGACTTTACTTCTCTCTTACCACACTGTTGACATGGAGATATTAACAGGAACAGAAAGCGTGACTCGGCCTTTGTTTTACTATCATAAGATAAGGTTGCCATTCAGGACTTTGTTGTGAAATTACCATTTCTTTTGGAGTAATAGTAACATCTTGCGCTTGACTGTACCCCTCAATACATAACTGACATACGTATGCTGGCAGTAGTCATCCATATTATCAGTAAAATAGTGAATATTGTTGGATTCACGTTAGGTTTCACTGCAAGTCACTACGGACATTTTACGACTAGCAACTAGTTAATAAACAGCACCTCATCGCTCGCTAAGTTTTGATGGTAATTCCACCTGTTAAGTTCATGTCAGAAAAGAACATGTCATAAGAACTTTCCTAAGGAATGCTCTTACTTGATGTCACGAATGTCTTACTGTTTGGCATATCTGCATTTCAGTTTTGTTTCGTAAGTGTTGTGACTCTCCACTTTGTACTGTCATTGAAGGCAATAATTCGTATGGTCGGATGTCATCTTCCAATGGGCACAATGGGTTGCCAAATTCATATGTGTTGATGAACAACTCAGCACATCCTGTGACGCAGGCATGGCGCTTGCAAAACATTGTATTCGTGGGTCGCAGGTGTCAGAAAGCATGCCAGAGGCTTCTTCACTTGACTAATCTGTTACCTACGCTCAATTTTGCATGTGGTAACTCAAAACAACGAAGTGATGAATGTAATTCTTCAAATCAATTGCTAGCATCGTAGGAATTGATGGTTTAATTATTTAGTTCTTCGCAACTTATCTGGAACGTTTAATGGTGCAGATGATTGAGACGAGCACCATATATGAATTGTAGCCAGTATGCCGTACTGTCGATAGAAGTCCTAATATGAGGTTGGGATTCAAGTTCACTGACACAGTCTGTTGATTCGTCTATTGAAAAAAAAATGAATGCTATTGATTATATGAATGCGTGGTGTCTGTTCTTTCGGACAAATCTGCGTTTTGTTATGTCGTGAGCATGAGACATTACAGTCAATACATATTTGGCACCAGTTGTTGCTGGCCGCGGTGGCCGAGCGGTTCTAGGCGCTTCAGTCCGGAACCGTGCTGTTGCTGTACTCGCATGTTTGAATCCTGCCTCGTACATGGATGTGTGTGATGTCCTTAGGTTAGTTAGGTTTAAGTAGTTCTAAGTTTCGAGTAACTGATGACCTCCGATGTTAAGTCCCATAGTGCTCAGAGCCATTTGAACCATTCTTGCACCAGTTGTAAGACCGAACATTCATTTCCATGTGGTTAAATATCATTACTCATATTTCGACTTGAAGCTGTGCTAACATTTCTCGTATTATGGAAAAATGTGATAATGTGTATTTTAAGATAAAACTGTTGTGATCTACCAAGGTGCAGTCGCTCTCAACAGTACATTCGGCCTCTACTTTATAAGTGATGTACTGAAATCTGTCTAGTAAACCGCCAGGACCATCCACTCTGCCACCCCCACGCTCCCTACCATTTCAACTATCTTCGTCCGTCATCTATCAACGAAACAGACATGTAATTAATATTTTAAGAGGGATGTGTTTGATATGCTTTTAATAATGATGGATTAGATGCTATTGTCTTTCCCGCCACTGAGACAACTTTTATTTGGTAATCGCATGTTTAATTTGCGATGGATGGACGCTCATGACTCAGAATTAGCAACCAGTAACCGTACAGTCTTAAAACGAGTGTGTATGCCAGTTCAACTGCGAATAAAGTGAATGGCGTTACAAAGTCTTAAGGTGTATGTGGCGATAAAGAAATTTCCGTACGAAGGCCGTACAGTCTACAATCGGTACGCCAGTCAGGAAAGGTCCTCGTGAGCAATGAAGCAATCATCCCATCGAAGCGCCAGGCCGAAGATACCCGTTTGGTGAAACACCGTGCCTTTAGAGTGAAGAAGTCTGTAACTGACAGCTTCACAGTCTCGTCTGACAGGAAACTTCGACCCTTCAAGGTCCACTTTAAGGGACCAATGGCATGATAATGGCGTGGGAAGAGATTAGGACAGCAGAGCGGGTGCTCGAGCGTCTGCCATTTGAGTTGGCACAACTTCTGTGGCCGGCCGTTGTGGCCGAGCGGTTCTAGGCGCTTCAGTCTGGAACCGCGCGACCGCTACGGTCGCAGGTTCGAGTCCTGCCTTGGGCATGGATGTGTGTGATGTCCTTATGTTAGTTAGGTTTAGGTAGTTCTAAGTTCTAGGGACTGATGACCTCAGATGTTAAGTCCCATAGCGCTCAGAGTCATTTGAACCATTGGATCCAACTTCTGTTTAACTCCTGAATCGACCGGCGACTTGTGTCGAATCATGACCAGCACGGAGCACGGCGCACCATTCTACAAGGGTGGTTTTCGACAGACATGCTGCCCCATACACATTCTCCATTCTCTGATGGATGTCTACCAGTGCTTGTCATTCGGCAGGCAATAAAAGAATAACATGATTGTTGGTTGCTTTTGTGCTCATTTGGTAATAACATCGCCATAGTTCACATTTCTGTATTTCGTGCACGCACTTGGGAACGGCACGAAAGCCACACTGATCTGTTGCCTACATATTGATGCTTATACACCGGCATCGTGTTTCAGCCACGTCGCATATACCTTGCAACAACGCCCTCAAATGCAAACTTTTTCATTGCCCCTTATATACAGGGTGTTAGGGATGTAGATACAGATGTTGTGATTATTGGTACCTTAATATATAACTACATCAGTCTGTCAGTTGTTTTTTCTCTGCATCTGACAGCCTTCCCGCAAACACATCATTTAATTTACTACCTGGTATTTTCTGCACGGTCGTAACTGCGCCTGTCAGTATAAACGATCCGCTTTGCATCCACACTTCCATACTCAAGTACGCGACTTGTCGCCCAGGATAAAATAAACATTTATGGCTTGCTTGTGCCAAATGTATTCTGTGGTACCACCGTACATAGAAACATTACTAGCAGCAGCTATAATTACGAACTTACAAATAAGGTAAATACTTACGTAATGTTGTTTGGTACACTGTCTTCATTTATCAATAGAAATACCTGCACTTATACCCTTAACGCTCTGTATGTACATCACCATCTCATATGTTAACAATTACTTCTCTTACCGCAGCCGAGGGGTAATTTCATAGTGGCTTAATGTGGCAGGACGATGTAGAATGTGCAATAAATTCCATAATTTTGAAGATAGAAATTCGTCAACCGTCGTCAGGGAAGCAGAAATTCTCGCATGGTACCGAAATCCGGCGACCTGCAAGGAGACAAATTTCTTACAAGGATACGTTAGCAGAGTCTTAGGAGGGTTCGTGACTTAAAATTTAAATAGTGCCTATTATCTATAAGTCTGCTTTAATCTCAGGTGACGAAGTGCTACTGTGTGTCACCGTAGGGTTCTGCAGAGCACGAATATTGAAGTTGCAACACTCATGCAGGGCGTGCATTTCCTGAACAATACAATGGTTTTCGTTTCTCGTGCATAGTGACGACTGTTTTCCTCCTTCTGGTCCACTGGCTGAATCCACTGTACAACTCTTGGTCCCTGTCTCTTGGATAAGTGAAATGAGCATTCCACATCTACCCACTGCGAAACCTAAGAAATGACAATGTAATCCATGGACAGACCACCGAACTTTGGGGTCTTCAAACAAGTAACAGGCGAACGCTGACGGCAGAAGTGTGTAGTATAAGCAAAGCACAAGCGTCTTCAGCTGTGATTAGTCAAAGCGAATACAGTGATTTTCTCCATAAAGTTCGATGCAGTCATCTGAGTGGCCAACGTCTGTAGATACTCCAAGGTACCTGAGGTCTGCAATGTAGCCAGTTAATGTTCATCGCTAACGTTGATTTTACACTATCCGGTACCCGTAAACTGACAGCAGAGAGATGCGGCATGGATCTCTGGGGCGATTAATCAAATCCGGGAAGACTATCCACGAGATGAACAGTACTCTAGTACGATTACCAACACACAACTTTTTGGCGCATATGCGCAGATAAAAATATTACACTGATGAACACAGAGTTACATGTAACAAAAGACGAGTAAAAGTGAAACTAAAAACTGTGTATCATTGTGGAAGAATGTTAAAACCTATGTAAATGCCTCATGAATGAAGCAATATGAAGACAAAACGTGCAGCTTCATATTTTACGTTACGGGTGAAGGCATTTGGTGGCAAATGAAGTTTCAGTCTAATGTTCTGAAATTACTCAAAGCTGTACAAAAGTTTTGGTAATAAATTTACTGATATTGATAACTACAACGAGAAGATGTACATGTAAATCAAGAAAAGAATGATACATTTCTTATCTAAATCTCTTTTAATAGATTTAAGAGACAGTCAGAAAGACTGACAGAAAAGTCTTAGCTGTCTGAAACAGCGTGTAGACATCGCACAGTCGCGGAACATTAACTGTATGCCTATACAGTAATCCATATTACTAACAGGAACTGTAACCGTACTCTCAAAATGGCAATTTATATCACAGAGCAGCAGAATAAGGGTTGTTAACAGTATCCTTGTTGACTCAAATAATTGTAGCATACAATGTAGAACGAACGTAATTCTCGCAGAACAAGTATTATCTTCACATTGATAAGTAAACATTTCTTATCACTGCTCGAACTTTGTAGGTTTTACATTAGTGAGTCCAGTTGGATGGAGACGTAATCAAAAAGTGTACTAACACATTTCTAGCTTAGGCAATATTTCATAGCAAAGTCAGTGGCGGCGCGTAACCACATTTTGGCAATATCTCATAAAGGGCTCACTTGCAGGCCTATGTATACTGGAATGTAATCGTCTGTGTTATCGTATGCTTCCCACCGTGTTCGCTTTCGCTATTAATTACGAAACATTCAGTACCATGGAAAACAAATCTGGTTTGTCATAGTTCTGGAATGCCTAGGAGCTAGTTACTTGAACCGATTTCAGTCCCTCCAGTCATCCCTATCTTTCCTCCATTCTCTGTATTACTTTCCTTTCATTAAAACTTTTTCTTCTTTTAAAAGTGTCACGTTAGAATAATGTGATGTTGGATTTTGAAACCGATAAGGTAATTATCTATATGAGAAGGAAACGATTATACTTATGTACCGCGAATCGTAAAGGAATTAATAATAACTGTAAATATATACATAAAATTTTCACTGCAGATAGTGCGGAAATGGATATAAATGTGCGGTTTTCACAGAGTGGGTTGGTAGACAAGGGCTCGCGTTGTTAGCAAAGCAATAGATTGCAACAATACTTAGAACATGCATTTTTCGTGCAAATATACACTTTTTTAAATGTAACAATGCCTGTTGACATTAACAGACTGAAAGTAAGGTAAATCAGAATATCAGTGGTGTTTGTTGCAGGATTCTGGTGCGAGTCGTTTCGTTTATGAGATTTTTTTTGAAAAGTTCCTAGACAAATACATGTACAATGCCTGTGGTAGCATACACTAAAGAACAACACAAGTGCATAAACTACTTATGTGAATTCTGACCAGTAACGAAACAAATGACCATTAAAAGTTGTGGTCAAAATGACCACCGGCAGCGTCGATAACAGCATCTAGTCTGGTATGGGACGTCTGCTGAATACGTGCTAGCATTTCAGCGGAGATGTCTAAGCAGTCTGCACTAACACGTCGTTACTTATCATCGGGTGTAGTTGATATTTCCTTGCAGACAGCATCTTTCAGTTTTTCCAACAGCAAAAAGTCTACAGGCGTCAAATACGGGGAAAGGGCCGGCCAAGGTAAAGGTCCCTTGTGTCCTGTGTAACGATTTGGAAACGGGTCATGAAGATATTTAGTGGTACTTCGTGCCCTACGGGCTCGACAGCCATCATATTGGTACCACAGGTTCCTCATAGGCTGCAGAAAACGCCTTCTATGACACGTGGAAGATGGTATGTTAGGAGGCTGTGTTACTTGAGCGTGTTCTGTGTTACGTCTGTGAAAAACACGCCTATGAGCTAATGGTTCCGTAACCCACACCACACGTTTATACACCATAGACGCCAACGTACATGTAACGATGGCAATGGGAATTGTCAACAGACCAATAGCGCAGGTTTCGGCGATTTACATGGCCATGATTAGCAAATGTGGCTTCATCACTAAGCAAGATACATAATACGCCTGGAGTATCGTGTCTTAAGGCCGATGCCCAGAAGTTAACATGCTCACAATTGATGGAGACAGATGTGATGGGTATGGGATCTATGTCGATGGAGAACGCATTGGACACTTGCCTGAATCACGCCACTTCCTCGTGCGTTTGCGCGAGAGCTAACTTGCGGATTAGTTGTAACTGCAGCAAGAACTTTAATTTCCCCCTCTTATGTCATGCTCGTTTCCTTCTGTTACGTTGTATGTGTGTTACACTACTACTTTCACGTAACTCGTTGAAGAGGTTGAAAAATAATTGCCGAGATGGTTGACGTATAACTTGGATATCTTGCAGAATGCACCGCACAAGAACAAACTGCATTCTTCCTACGCTCTCGATACACCATGAGCATGTCGGTTTTTTCTGCATTGGTAAATCACATCGTCTACACACGACCTATTGCTTGGAATGTCACCACTATCTGACTGGCAAGTCGCAGTATACTCAAGGAACAAACAACCACACTGTAAGCAAATATACAACATCGTTCTTAACAACTACGCAGGTTCAATGGCACAAACAACTGTTGGTGCGAAAACTTTTCACAATACGTCTCGTAAACAAGTCGCATTTCACTTCTCCAACAAATATCCCTGACATTCTGTTTCACACTACTTTCAGTTTGTTAATATCAATAGGTATTGTTCCACTAGAAAATTGTGTATCTGCACAAAAAATACATTGTAGGTATTATTACTATCTGTTGATTTGTCAGCAATACTAGCACCTGGCTACCAATCTGTTGTGTGAAAACCACACATGAATAGCACTTTGCGTCGAAACTTTTAGGTGATTCACCCTCGGAAGAGTTGTCGGGCACTTTCCCTATGGTTTTTCTGCCGATATTCGCAATTTCGTTTTTGTTACTTGTAACTGGCGTCATCCCGAACAAATATTGCTTATGCGAAAATTGTCGATTTGTTTCCCGTTACAAACAAAAGTCCGCTGCTCGTGGTCTCGCGGTAGCGTTCTCGCTTCACGAACACGGCGTCTCCGGTTCGATTCCCGGCGGGGTCAGGGATTTTTCCTGCCTCGAGATGACTGGGTTTTGTTGTGTCGTCTTCATCATCATCACTCATCCCCATTACGGTCGGATGAAGGCAATCGCAAACCACCTCCACTAGGACCTTGCCTAGTACGGCGGTGCGGGTCTCCCGCATCGTTCCCCTACGCTCCGTCACGGAGTATGGGACTTCATCATCATCATCATCTTACAAAACAAAATAATTTTTGAAGTGGAATTTTACGTACCCATACGATAGAGAGGCCACTTGGGCTGGTGTGATTTTCGCGTTATCGATATGTATTAACACGGACAGTAAAACAGAGAATAGCCAGCACTGCAGCAGCGACAGCACCGTCCTCTCTTGCGTTGACTGCTACCCCAGTACATCAGCAGCACTGCTCAGTCGCTGTTGCAGTACCCGCTATTCTCCGTGTTTTACTGTCCCGGTTAATACACATCGATAACACGAATATCGCACTAGACCAAGTGGCCGCTCCATCGAATGTGTACGTAAAATTCCACCTCAAAAATAATTTTGTTTGTAACGGGAAACCAACCATCGCTTTCCGGGCACACTAGACGGCGCATAAAGACGTTATGACCAGTACTTTTTTGGTCTGACTACAGCTATACAATGAAAACACGAAATTGCAAATAAGTGTTTAGACACCAGAGAAAATGAGGCTGACGACTCTTAGGCGGATAAAACTATATATAATATGTGGGTCGTTGCTTTGACAAATCGGTTACAAATCTCTATTCTTTGATGATCAATTATTAACTATTCAGGGATAAGGTATTGACCTCTTAGGGTGATCTGCTACGGTGACAAGATCGTCACATCCACAAATCAAATGGAGCTAATCAGAGAGATATTATGTAACACTTGAAATTATTCAAGACTATCACTGTATTTGGAAACTTCATTACTTTCACATTATTATTATTTTATCTTTCATTTGGGATAGCCAGTGTTACGGAAACCAATTGTCAACCTAAAAATCGTTGTGCAGCTTCCTACGATAGTTAGTTACGAAGTATTTCCCTAGTTATGCGTCAGTAAACGGCGGGTAATTCGTATTTCGATCGTTTCAGTTTATTTGTGACTCAGTTCTGTTGTTAGACATCTGTTGTTAATAAAGCTTCTAGGTGGGGCTGTGCATCAAAATGTTTGCTGGCCTTAGTTCTTTGTTTCGCGGGTAGGGATATTGCGAAGCGCTTCACGGCAATGGCGGCAGCGGCGCTGGCAGGGAAAGCCATTTGTCTGCTGGCGCTGCCCCACCCCGCCTCAGCCCGCACCGCTGTGGGGGTTGATACAGCGCGCCCGGCTTATGGAATTAGCCCGCGACGGCTACGAGGCTGCCTCATTTTTCCGGCGGGCAAAAACCTCCACCGGGCGTCACGGTGACGTACACGTTGCTTACAGGACAGGGTGTCGCGAATTTGCCTCATATGACACACATGCGGGGAAGTCGGTCTACAGCACAAAAACACTTGTCTCGTTTCAAGCAGATCTCTCCACAGACAAAGAATAGGTTAGTATGGGTAAAGGTTATATTAGACAACCGGAATAAATTAACAGTTGATTCCTTTTTCTGAACCTCTGACTCAGATGATACATTTGCTGAAAGGGTCAAGGAAAACCTGAGTATCATTTGAAATAGGTACCCCACACATTTAGTTATAGTTGCTAGTAATTTCAGTCCACCCTTGGTATGTTGACAAAAATACCTGTTCAAACCCGGTGATAGAACGTCGTTCGCAATTGTACTAAATACTTTCTCTCAAAATTATTTTCAGCAGTTAGATCAGGAGCACCCGAGAGGGGTAAATGGTGATAAAAGCATACCTAACCACCAAGAAACAAATAATCCTTAGAAAATAGGGAGCATCATCACGGATGCAGAAATTAGTGACCACAAGTACATCAAATTAAAATGCAAAACTTGTCTATTTCAAACAAGCACATATAAATTCGCTTGATGCTTTCCTGAGAGACACCCTCCACTAGTCCGAACTAAGTACGTAAGCGTAGACCAGAAGTGGTACAAATTCAAAGTTGTAGTATCGTTAGTAGTTGATATATACCAAATAAATTAATAAGAGGGTGAACTTAACTTCCAGGTTACATAAGAAAGATCAGAACATTGTTGCAAAAGCAACGAAGAAGAGCATGCCAAAATCGAAATAATGCAAAACACCTAAAATTGTTTTTAACGTTGAACAGGAGCTGGAAAATTAGCTCCAATTTATACGCGAGATGCTTTTAATAAATTCCACAACGAAACTCTGTCTCGGAGGGTTTCAGAAAATCGAAAGGGATTGTAGTTGTATGCAAAGTACACCAACGGCAGGACACAATCAGTACCTTCACTGCGCAATAGCGAAGGTGCTGTCACCGAAGACAACTCTACTAAGAAGTGGACCAACCCACTTGTCAACACCGATAAATGGTTCAAATGGCTCTGAGCGCTATGGGACTTAACTTCTGAGGTCATCAGTCCCCTAGAAGTTAGAACTACTTAAACCTAAGTAACCTAAGGACATCACACACACCCATGCCCGAGGCAGGATTCGAACCTGCGACCTTAGCGGTCGCGCGGTTCCAGACTGTAGCGTCTAGAACCGCTCGGCGACCCCGGCCGGCCAACACCGATATCGTCGGAATTTATGATATATGCTGGACTTGGTCCAAAATGAAAGTGGCAGAACTGGGAGCTCCAGAAGGTCAAGCGTTAAGAAAACACAGCATTTTTGGTGCGGGTCAGGCGAGGCATGTGCCATTTATGTTAGCATTGTTTTCGGGCAGCGACTGACATAGCGAAAACAGAAAGCAGCAAAGAAAAGTTTCGGTTGCAAATATACAAGAAGAATTGTATTTGCAGTGTCCACGAACGATCTGCAAATAACTTGCCAAGAAGCGATTGCAATTAGTATAGACCTTCGCGCTCCGTGAGTTTAGATTTGAGCCTCGAGCACCCCACGGCAGTTGCATGCAAACAATAGGTAAACTCAGCCCGTCTGTTGATGGGGACAGTGATAGCTACGGCTACGGAGCTAATGTGCTTGCTGTTTCTCGATCGAGTAATGTCAAGTTCTAGAGGAAACAAGGCTATGCGGTCAGCGCGATAGAGTGCTAACCGAAGGGGTCCGCGATCGATTCTCGGTCCTATCGGTGATTTTCTCCAAGACGGAATTCCCGTTGCGTCCTCCTTACATTCGTGACGTCGTTAATGACAAGGAAATCGTTTCCAATGCGCTATCGTGTCGCCTTTACATTACTGACATGACTGAGTGAGCGCGACCCGAAACAAGTAAGTTGAAATAATAAAAAGAAGTCGAGAACAGAATGAAAAATTGCTTTCCTATTGCAAAATTTAAAATTATGGTGTTTACAACGTGTGCAAGGTATTTACGAAATTATTGCTTCTCCTGTTTTTGCGATTAATATCACCCGAGCACATATAAATCATCAGCCGTAAAATATTAAATGGTTCTGATTTTACATACGAACTTCTCGTGTGCGCCATTAATCCCTTCTTGGGATTTTATTTGCAATTCCAAATTTTCCTCTGCCTTTCCTTTTCACTCCTTTTATAAATAAATTAATAAATAGAATACTATGAGCATTAATTCGATTTATTTACAGTGTAAGTAACGAAACAAACCATAAATCAAGGAACAGTTTCTGCTAAATCTACGCAGCAAAATCCAACTCGTTTTTACGACTTCTTTATTCAGCAAACTAAAATAAACCACCAAGAGTAACACACTCTCCAGAACCAACAAAACAATAACGATCCTTTCTGCGGAACAAGCAAATAATAACTAATTCCCATAATCCGAGTTCTCTTCGACTCTATACCCGTATACTGTTCCGCATCGAAATCGGCTGTTAGCAGCTGGTAGACAGCCTAACAAGACGGAAGCGATGTCTCACAGTGGTTGCGGAAGAGAGGGAGGATGGTCGAGGTGGCACACCGCTGTACTGGCCGATCTTCTCCGCACTCGGCGAGTCGACAACTGCTTTCTGAACGGTCGGGCGCTAGCTGTTCTAGCCCCAGAGGGAAAGATATTTCCAGGACTATTTGCACACACGTGATTGCCAAGAATTAGTTCGTTTATCGTCGCGCCCTCTTCCTCTGCTGCTGTTTGATGCCCTCTGATAGACGTGGGCCGTACCTACGTGTTTGTTGTCAACTGTGGTATTTGCTTGTAAACACTCTTGCATCGGCCAGACTTCGCAGCAGAGTCGGCAACCCGCGTTGCTGGTCTGTCTGCGGAGTCGCCGCTGCAGTAGGTGTATATGGCGACTGCAGCAGTTACAGGACAGGGCTTAGGCCTCATGACCCTCGGATTACCATTCAGTAGTCTTTCAACCGCCCCAGCCACTGCGTGGAAAACATTTACAAGATAAATGTCTCATACTCAGGCTGGCCTACGCCGAAAATACTATTTTTTCTTGTAAACTATAGGTTATCTGTTGGTACCATTTCTGTCACTTTAATTTTTGGCCAAGCCCCACATATACCATAAATCTGGACGAAATCGGTGATGAGGAGTGGTCACAGTCCCATTGTAAAGAGGTGTTACTAAATACGGTTTTCCGAAATTCCTTCGCTAAAGAAGGAGAAGTACATAATCCAGAAATAGAATCAAGTACAACGGATGACTCAAGTAACTTAGATGTAGATATCCTTGGTGTAGCGAATCAGCTTAAATCACTTGATAAAGGCAAGTCCTCTGGTCCAGTCTGTATACCAATTAGATTCCCTTCAACTATGTCAGTGTAATAGCTCCTTACCTAGCAGTCATATAGAACTGACCACTTGTCTGTACTTAAATACTGGAAAGATGTATAGGTCACAGCAATATTCCAGAAAGGAAATAGAAGCAATCCGATGAATTACTGACCTATATCAATGATGTCGATTTGCGGTTGGAATTTGGGGCATATACTTTGAGCAAACGCTATGAATTATCTCCAAGAAAACGATCTATTGGCACATAGTCAACACGAATTCGGAAATAGAGTTCTTTTGTAACACAACAAGCTCTTTACTCTCATGAAGCAATTAGTGGTATCGACAGGGGATCTCAAACAAATTCCATGTTTCAGGATTTCGAGAAGCATTTCGATATAGTCCCTCACAAGCGGCATCTATTGGAATTGTGAGCCTATAGAATGTCCCTTCGGTTGTGGGAATGGATTTGTGATTTCCTGTTAGAAAGGTCACAGTAGTAGATAGAAAGCCAATGAGTAAAACGTAAAGTGATACGTGGCGTTCCCCAAGGAAGTCTTATAATATCTTTGTAGTACCTAAACCATATGACTGATTTAGGAAACAGTCTGAGCAGACCTCTTAAAAATGTTCTGTCATTTACGATTTAATAAAGTCATCAGAATACCAACTTCTTCTTCTTCTGTGACGCTACAGTCCAGGATGAACCTTGGGCTTCCCAACGAGCTTCCGTCATTCATCATGGTAACAAGCTACCCGCCTCCAGTTTCTGCATTCGAGCTTCCGGAGTCTTCTCCCTCTCCATCCAGCCATCTTGCTCGAGGTCGCCCTCGCCCTCTTTGTCCTCCTGGATTACCGAAGAGAATCTTCTTTATCCATTCTTGCTTCAGTGCCTTCCCATCTTATCCTTCCTGATCTTATGATTTTTGTTACAGAAGTATCGGCATATATAGTGTACAATTCTGCATTGTACTGTTTCTCCATTGTTCTCTCTCATACACAGGGCCAATTATTCTCCTCAAAACGTTCCTTTCAGATCCGTCGAGCAGCCTTGCATCAGTTTCCGTCAAGGGCCATGTTTCCGAAGCGTAAGTGAGACCTGGTATAAGAAAAGTTTTAAATAGTGAATTTTGTTGGGCAGCTGAGGAGTCTTGACCGGAATATATTACTCAAGGCTAAATATGCCTTATTTTATGATATCAACCTAATCTTAATTTCAGTTGAGATGTCATTAAAGCAAGTGACTGTGGAACCAAGATACTTGAATCTATCAATTATTTCCAATGTATATCCATTCACCCTAAAAGTTGACGGCAAATTTGGTTGATATGCGTTGCCACTGGCCATGTATTTAGTTTTATCTTCATTTATCATTAGACCCATCTTTTTACTTGTTTAACTTTGGGCTGTAAAAGCTTCTTTCAGTGCTGATACTGTACATGCTGTTATGTCTACGTCATCTCCATATGCTAAAATCTCTAATGGCTTGTAAAAGATGGGCCCCTGGTCTGTAGGCCTGCTTTCCTAATCACCTTCACGAGTGCTCAATTAAATAATAGGCATGCTAGTGCATCTCCTTGACGTAGCTCTTATTTTATTTCCAGTGGGTCTGAGTAATTTCCTCGAACTCTATTGCAGCTTCTTACGTTAGACATAATCATTTCAACCACACTCAGGAGATTTCCATGTATCCCCATCTCCTGTAAGGCATGAAACAACTGGTTACTATTAACGCTACCGTATGCACCCTTAAAGTCAATAAAGAGGTGATGTGTTCCATTTAGAAGACCAACACCAATTGCAAAAATCAATCAGAAAAGATATCAATAAGGTACGAAAAGTGGAAATTGACTCTAGATAATGAAAAGGCTGAGGTCCTCAATATGGGTATTAAAAGGAATCCCTTAAATTTCGGTTACACTATAAATTGCTCTTATAAAAATGGTGTCGCTTCAACTAGATACGTATTGACAACTATTATGAACTGTTTAAATTGGAACTATCACATAGATTATTTTGTGGAGTCACGGACCAAAGATCTCTTTATATTGACAGAACATTTAGAAGATACAACAACTCAACTAAAGAGACTGCCTGTACTACACTTCTCCGACATCTGTTAGAGTACTGCTGTGTGATATGGAAGTCATACCAAACAGGGTTGACAGAGAACACCGAAAAAGTTCAAAGAAGGCCACCTCGTTTTGTACTATCGCGAAATAGGAGAGAGCGTGTCACAGAAGTGATACTAGGATTGGGGTGGCAGTCGTTAAAACAAAGGCGTTCTTCGTTGCGACAAGATATTCTCACGATATTTCAATCTCCAACTTCCTCCATCGAATGTGAAAATATTTCGTTGACGTCCACCTGCATAGAGGGAATTGATCATAATAACGAAATAAGAGAAATCAATGTTCGTACGGAGAGATTTAAGAGCTCATTTTTTGCGGACGCCGTCCGAAACTGGAACGGAAGAGAATTAATCTGAATGTGGTTCGATGAGCCCTCTGCCAGACACTTAACTGTGAATTGCTGAATAGTCATACAGATGTAGATCTAGTGGTCCTTGATATTTCGTAATATAAACATGGGGGGATTCGATTTAAAGTATGTTAGTGGACTCTCCAAGCTGGTACGTAAATGGTTAATAAGTTTATTTTTGAAATTTGGAAGTTTCTGGTAAGGTCTTACTGGATCCAACTGCTAAGGTCATCGGTCCTTAAGCTTACTTACTGCTTAATCTAACTTAAACTAACTTACGCTAAGGACAACACACACACTCATGCCCGAGAGAGGACTCGAACCTCCGACGGGGGGAGCCGCGCGGACCGTCACAAGGCGCCTCAAACGGCTCGGCTACCTCGCACGGAAATAAATTTATTAACGTCGAGAGGAAAAGGAGATTATGCGAAGAAAACGTGATTTCGAAGGGCTTCATAAATTTTAATGTTGTGTAGGACGACGATGCGTCACACACCTCTCGTAAAAACGGAAGTAAGCGACACGGTAAAGGAACAAATTAAAATTACTAGTGCAGAAATGGATACCATGACCATCGCAATGGTGCTACTTTTATGTTTCCTATAGAGATGCTTATGATACGAAGCCGCTAACATCTATGATCTTGTAAATGCCAACAGTTTGGGAACTTTAGAGGTTTCGTTGCACAACTTTGGACTCAAAGGAATAGCAACGAAACAACTTTAGATAGTATTCTCAATTCGAGTTTAGGTTATAGTAGATGATGAAAGCGACGAGTGGGCAAATGTGAAAATATGTAGATTACATTTATATTTCTGTTTATTTATGAAATCAAACATCTTCACAATGTCTTAAGACATTTTTTTGCTTTTGTTTTTGTCACTGTTGGCAACCTTATTACTGATACGTCAATTTGGGTTAAAAGAAGTATACAATGCAAGGAGCACCTCACATGACTGTCGTAAGGTAAGATGGGCCAGAAAACATGCAAGGCCAGAAGCATTCATAGTTACATACAATTATTTTATGACCAGATTACATAAAATTAATAAGAGTATACTCTAATACAATAATATTTTGCCTCTCCCCTCCCTAAAACTTTAAACAGTTCAGAAATTTATCTCAAAGTAATTAAAATTTAGGCTAGAGGCATTGAAATTCCCAATTTGGTTAATAACTAATAGTACAATAAATGAATACATCTACAAGAAGGTGGTCTCCTTCTTTCAGGATGACGACAGTGCTAAAGAGAAGAAATTTTCACTCAAAAGAGTCAGATCTCAAAAAGAAAAATCTCAATCCCAAAAGCAGTTAAATTTATACTGTAAGTTTCTTTAGCCCAAAGCGACGAAAATAGTAAGAATAAGAAAATCTTACTCAAAACAATGAAATGTTTCATAGTTAAATTTCTCTCTCCAAAGTAGTTAAATCTGCTGTAAGTTTCTTCCCCATGGAATGGCAATAACAATGCGGTAAGAAGATTTTACTAAAACAGTCAATCTCGACTAGTTAAAATTTTACTCTCAGGCACACTGTTGACATTAGATATGCTTCGCCCGAATTAGCAACAACAATAAAGCTATAAACATTTGTACCCTAAACAGATTCTAAAAGGTTAAATTTTAATCCCAGAAACACCTAAATTTCTACTGCAAGTGTCTCTGGCCTGAAATATCGATAATAGTAACAATGCGAAAACTTTACTCAAAACAATGAAATCTTAAATAGTTATATTTCCATCCCCAAGCCAATTAAATTTTGCAGTAATTTTCTTTCGCCCAGTCTGGGAAGAATAATAATGGTAAGAAAATTTTTTTAATATAATAATTTTAAATAGTTAACTTCATATCTGATAAGAGATGTTCAGAATGCTGAGGAAAAGAGGAATAAAGTACAAAGACATCCGTGTGATACTCAGTTTCTATAAGAATGAGGCGGCAGTGATTAGGAACTATCACCAGGAACAAGAAGTAAATATTATAAAAGGGGTAAGACAAGGATGTGCTTTCTCTCCTCTTATATTCAACGCTTACATCCAGGAAGCTATAGACCAAATTTGTGAAACTACTGAGGTGAGGATAAAAATTAATGGGCGGAGGATAGACATGCTACATTATATAGATGACATTGATATAGTCACGGAGACAAAAGAAGATCAAAAGGAAGTCCTCAGAACAAGTGAAAAAATTCTATGCCATCTGTATGGAATGAGAATATAAACAAGGAAAAGACTAAAGTGATAGTATGCAGTACAGGTGCAAAATATGAACCTCTGAGAACTAGAATTGGAGGAGAGGAGCTGGAAGTGATAGAGGAATTTACTTACCTTGGAAGCAAAATCACAAGGGATGGTAGAAGCAGAAAAGAGATTGCGATCAGATTAGAAAAGGCCTAAATTGCATTTAATTGGAGAAGGAACTTACTGACCAGCAACAACATCAGTCTGAAAATAAGGATACGTATCGTGAAAGGTTTCGTTTGGAGTGTGACCCTATACGAATGTGAAACTTGGACAATTGGATGAGAAGAGAGAAAGGCCCTGGAGATGTGGTGCTATAGAAGGATGATGAAGATCAGCTGGAGAGAGAAAGTAACAAATGAAGAGGTGCTTAGAAGAGTACAGGAAACCAGATCTCTGTGGAGGCACATCCAAACAAGAAGAGACAAACTTTTAGGGCACATCCTACGACACAACAACATCACTGAAGCAATAGGAGAAGGAGCTATTGAGGGAACGAATCGGCGGGGTGACCAAGGATATCATACACGCAACAGATCATAATGACGTTGGATGTAACACATACGTGGAAATGAAGAGGAAGGCAGACAAGAAGAGAGGAATGGCGCTCTGCTGCAAACCAACCTCAGGGTTGAACACTAAAAGAAGAACTCTATATCTCCGAAACAATTGACTCTTATATGTAGGCATTGAACTCGCACAGCTATCTGGCAGCAGTATTACAATAATGGATGTAAACGAACTAATGACCACATCCGAAGGCGAACCAAACACTTCGCCACTAAGACGAGACACTGTCACAGCTCTGTCCTAGACCGGCTATTGGCGGTGAGAAAACCCAAAGAGGTGCCACATATATCTCACACTCAGGTTTCCCATTAGCGACCAGCAATGGGCAAGACACAATACCAAAATACAGGTAGATGTACACTGAGCTGACGAAAATCTTGGGATGGTGATGTGCACGTGTAGAGATGGCAGCAGTATCGCGTAAAAGAGATCTAAAAGGGCAATGTAGTAGTGGAGCTGTTACGACAGGTCGTAAGGAGAAGTCGTGCTAGCGATGTGAAGACGTGCTGATTTGCTAGCACTCGCAGCCGAGACAACCTGCCTGGTCTTTTCGGAGCCACCCGATCGCCCAAACGCCGGATTGCCCCACCAGCGCCCGCATTGGCCGCTCCAATTACGACGACCCAAGCCACATAAGGAAGACTCGCGAGGACGATGACTTTGGTTGTGAATTCTTACTAAGAGACGAACACAAATTCCCAATTTAAAGACACCGATAGTGCTCGTAATACAGTGCAACAAGAGCCCAGAGTATCAAGGACTCTGTGCAGTTAGCTCACCAGGCACGAGCACGGCTGCCAACTGAGGTTCAGGCGCCATCAGGCGACCTCTCTGTGGAAGAGGCATTCAATGACGACTTTTCTTCGTCATCACCGAGCGACACGGACGTGGTTGAAGCAAATTTAGAATCAACTGTTCAGGACAACAACTTTGTCACGGTACAATATGAACAATACTACTGCCGGCCAGCGAAAAAAAAAAAAACGAATTCGTAAAGCTGAAGTAGAAACAGCCAACCGTTTTGCACCCATTGCTCCACAAGAAACTACACAGTGGTCTCCATCGGAAGGACAAGCCACGACCTCTATCAGTCAACCGGCACCTGCGAAAGAACACTCGCAGCCACGCCTATTGCTACGTATTACACGGACTGCTACATTCAACTCAACGAATCTTGAAAGCAGCTTCTGCCTGGGTCGAGCGATTTTTCAGAGGAATCGCATAAAATACCATCTACACAGTCATAAAGACTACCATCGAAGTTTTAAGTTTTTCGAAAAATTCAACATCCCGCTGTTCATACACCAGACCGTCGAAGAAAAGTACCTTACAGTCGTTATCAGACTGCTTCCCGCGGCGAAACAGCTGACGAAGGCTCCATATGACAAAGGTTACCCTGCAGCCAGAATACATCAACACAAAAAACCCGACGCCAAACCAACAACCTGGTGTAACTCCTTTCCTGAGTCTTGTTGAAGATATCGTCAAAGCTGTTGCAGTGCCTTAAATGGTTCATGGGCCTCCTACGAGACACTTGAAATTCCTTGTCTGGAACGCAAATGGCCTGTGAATGAATAAAACTAACGACTTTATTTTTCGATATCGCGTCGATGTGGCACTTGCGAGCGAAAAGCACCTGAAGGACACAATATCGTTCTGCCTTCGAAATAAGCACGTCTATCGCAATTATCGATTCGGCAGACGAGGTGAGATAACGAGCGTCTGTATCAAACAGTCGCTCCGCCATCATCTCGAAGCGCTACCCGGTGCTACATTTAGTAGAAACAACGGCTGTCACGATCAGCATGGCAATGGGTGATGCTACCTATTGCGAAGTTAGATATTGCCTTCGAAGCAGCTTACATCAGCCTCAAGATCTTATCTACATATTAGAACGCCTTTCACCTGAATGCTAAGCACTTCTTCTGACATTCGCCGAAAACTAAAGCCAAAAGACAAGCACTGTTCGACATGCAGGACAAGCTGCAATGTGCCATCCACAGGCCATCTGATGCTACACGAATTAGCTACTTCCACCGACAGTAAACGACTGTTACGAATAGCATCCACCCAATATTCTTGTGCGCACAATCATCGATTTGTCTTGCAACCAACTGCTGGTTGTGAGCATCCTGGAACGTGGAAGTATCCTCCTCCCACCTCTCCACCGATCGGACATCAGCTGGGACCGATTTAAATGGTACTTTGATAACAACGTACGCCCGACCTTCCGAGACCGCACTCAGGAAGGAATCGACATTGAGGAAGTGTACTTACAGACAAGATACAAAGAGCTATTAAGCGAGTGGATACTACCAGTGTCCTTCCTGAAGCACAGTTTCACATCTTCTTAGCGACTCTACAGGCACTCAAAACTTATCGCAACAGCTACAAATGACGTTGACAGCTCCGGACGGTTGGGAGGTCAAATGGCTGTCGCGAGAACTACATAACCGTGTCACTTAATGGCGGCAACAAACATGGGAAACATGGATGTCACAGTTGCTACTGAGGACTCGTGACGAATGGCAACTGGTCCGACGAATGTGTCAACCAACGCCAGCAAAGAAGGCCATCATTGTCCATGATGATTCTGTCTTCGGCTCCCTTCACCAATCCAGGGTCTTCGCAGCTATCACATCTAAGAAATGACGAACCTCGGATAGGCCGATGGCGACCACACGTGTCGCCATGAAATTTGTTTCCAAGAAGTTGCTGCAGACTCCCGAATGACAACTCTACGTGACAGACTGATTCTCACCACAATGTGGAGGGTGCAAAAATAATCCAAAAGAGCAACAACTCCGCTCCCAGGTTCGATTCCATCACCAATATAGAATTGCGCCACCTTCCATACAAGGCAGTTGCCCTCCTTACTCGGATCACCTCACATAAGCTTAGTTCCCCATGGCGTGGGAGGCGGTCAAAATATTGCCCATCCCTAAACTGGGAAGAGACGTAGCCCAGCCAATGTATCACCGTCCCACCAGTCAGTTGCCCACATTGGAGAAGGTCCTGGAGAGGGTGCTGCTGGAACGACTAAAACATAACCCGTGAAAGCACATCATCATCAGACCAGACAATTTGGGTTCCGACCAAAGGTCTCAGCCAAATACCAGATTATACACCTAACTCAACATATTCGACACCACTTCAATCTTCGATAGTCTACTCTGGCTGTCTTCCTTGACGTTGAAAATGATTATCATAAGATTTAGCGCAACAACCTGATCGTGAAATTTCACAAGCAACGCCGCTTCCTACTGCTTCATCCACCTCATAGACAGTTTCCTAAGGAACCTGAGTTTTCTGTGTCCGCGGATGGGTAACGTTCTACACTAAGGTCATCACAGGAAGCCGTTCCACAGAGATCTGTCATTGAGCCGTAACTGTTCAACCTTTATGTGATCGACCTACCGACCACTCCCTGATCGCCTGCAATCTCTATGCTGATGATTCTGCTTTCATGATACACCGATAAGCTGACAGCCAGGACACAGTGCAAGATCGACGTGATGGAGACGTGGACCTTCAACAACAAGAAAATCCTCAACCCCGCCCTTCCTTTAGTGAGAAGCTGCACCGGACCTTCGGACGCGACTACAGGTCCTTCGACGTGAGATCGCGTGGTAACCAGCCACGAGATATCTGGGTGTCGTCCTCGAGAAGTCCCTGACGTTCACAAAACATATCCGAGAACGTAAGCAATGAACACAATAATTCTTCCCTGGTAAATATCTGGCGCTGAAGACGTCTACTGTCCAGCCCAAATTCCTGTATGACTACGCCGCGTGGGGTACGACGTGCGCTTCGAACGTGTTTCTGGTGGGCGTTGGGAGCTCCGCAGTGGGCCGGAGTCCGAGAATTGCACGCCATTTTGGAAGAATAGTACATCCACGAGAAGATTCAGAATTATGCCGCATCAATCTTCCAAAGAATCAACCCATCACCCGATTTTGTCCATCAGCTTCACCACGTTGATACAGTTCATCCACAACGATGGCATAAATCTAAAGTTCCGCGGGACTTTCCGTAACGACGTCTGCCATAAGCAACTGGTAGCCAACTCCAACTGTTATCTTCACCCAGCATCCCCACCACGCAGCTGCCTCCAGAAACTCTACCTATTCTTATTATATTTGACTTGTACAGAGGTTCCATGGACCCATTTCAATGCCCACAATTCCTCTCATTGTGTCATTAAATAAATATAGTGGTGATTTAGCTTGAATCTTACACACAACAAGATCAAACCATCAAATATGATCACTCTTAGGTCTACACCAGAAACTAAAGAAAAGTAGGTGTCGTTTATATTCAGGTGATTCATGTGAAAAGGTTCCCCACATGATTATGGCCGAACGACGGGGATTAACAGGTATTGAACGCCGAGCGATAGCTGGAGTTAGATGCATAGGGTATTCCATTTAGAGAATTCAATATTCCGAAGTCCGCATTGTCAAGAGTACGCCGAGGATACAAAATTTCAGACATTAACTCTCACCATGGATAAAGCAGTGGCCGACGACTTCACTTAACGACCGAGAGCAGCAACGTTTGTGTGGAATTGTAAGTGATAACAGACAGGCAACACTACGTGAAATAACCGCGGAAATTGACATTGCAGCGAAATTTGTCATTAATGGGCTATGGCAGAAAACGATCTACGTGGGTGCCCTTGCTAACAGTGTAACATTGCATACAGCGTCTCTTCTGGGCTCTTGACCATTTCGGTTAGACCCGAGGCAACTGAAAAAGCGTTGCCTGATCATGTGAGTCCCGATTTTGGTTCGCAAGAGCTGATGTTAGGTTTCGATAGTGGTGCAGATCTCACGAAGCCATGGACGCAATTTGGCAAGAAGACACTGGTCGCTTCATAACGGTGTGGGCTATGCATACATGGAAGAGGCAGTCAAACAAGGTTCTTAAAAGGCCCTCGCTCATATGGGCCAACGTAATCATACAATTTAAGTATAAGAGTAAGGGCCGGCCGGTGTGGCCGAGCGGTTCTAGGCGCTTCAGTCTAGAACAGCGCGGCCGCTGCGTCGCAGGTTCGAATCCTGCCTCGGGCATGGATGTGTGTGATGTCCTTAGTTTAGTTAGGTTTAAGTAGTTCTAAGTTCTAGGCGACTGATGACCTCAGAAGTTAAGTCGCATAGTGCTCAGAGCCATTTGAACCATTTTATACGAGTAAGGCGTTGCGAAAGGAACAGCGAATCAGATTAGGCCAAACACGAGTGAAACATCAAAATATTAACCCAAAGGGCCGCTGGTCCCTCACCTGGTGGGCCAATTTAACAATCGAATACAGGCAAAGGCAGCACCGACATGCGGGAAATGTTGAAGTCGAGCAATAACACAGTCCCTCCTGTGAAGTCAAAGCTACGCTGCAAAAGCCCACAGAGCCTTACACCCACAGAGCTACATACACGGCAGAGCTCGAACAACAAATTCCGTAACACAGTACACAAGTGGGTGGCTGCAACGTTCAATATGAAGTCTTTATCCACACTAGCTCTACAGGAAAAACGTCCACCAACACCAGGCGTAAGAAGTATACACTGCCAGCGGAGCACATAGCTGGCCTTCTGAGAAGTATGGTCATGCCACACCACACACACACACACACACACACACACACACACAAGGCACAGTCTCACCGAGACGGTGGCGCGAGAGTCTCTCTCGCTGTAGCTGCCCCATTGATAACTCCGGTGGAATAAACAATAGACGCCACTCGGAAGAAGGAAAGACCCGTTGCTCACTGATGTTCGTTGTCAACGTACCTTCGGTTCCGAGCCTTCTCCCGGCTGCGCGCATGGGTCAGCAGGCGGCGCTGCAGACCCAGCGTAGTGCGCAAAGGAAAGGTAGCAGAAAGTGACTAATCGAAATACTGCACGTGAGCCACACGGCTCAATTATTTTATTCGTTCTTTGCACTTATCAGGTCTTAGATCTCATCTCTGGTCATTCCGTTGTTTACAAAGTGCATCTGATGCATTTGAGCTGACACGACAGGAACAGGAACCTGTGAACACTGGAGGGAATTTTGTCTTTGTCCTCTTTATCATGAAAGACGTCCACGAAACTACGTAGGTGGGCTGAAAAGTAACTGCTCTGACTCTTTTATGTGAAAACTCTTACGTTATGTACCGCCATGTTACACGCTGCATTTCGGGGCCATCTAGTGGCAGTGTGCTTCAAATATGTAGACATGAAGAATAGAGTTGTAGAATGTTAATAACGTTGATTTTATTTAAAAATCTTAAAGAGTTTTCCCATAAAAAATTGGAGACCTCACATTGCACCTCGCCCACGTATGAGCCATGTATTAAAATAGTATTGTGTTGTCGTCTTGGCCTACTAGAAAATTGCCACAAGTTAAGCCAAAGTCAGTAACGCAAAACATACTCGTACATATCGTATTAATTCACACAAATCGAGTTGATGATGGAGTTTTAAATCCCTGAAGCGGGTAGTGGAAATAGAAGAAATTTTGACTAGTTGTAAGCTTGATCTTTAGTTGAGACTTAACAGACCAGGATTGTGCGATACTACTGTAAACCTTTGGTAGACATTGAAACTACGTGTCAAACATTTACTCTAACCCGAAACCGTGCTGGCGAAGCTCTTACCAAGTGAGTTTTCTACGGAGACCTGAAGACCCACCCTTTTCTTCGCTTTTGCGAGTACGGTCCACTAAATTTCTGTACGTCATTTCTGCTGTTCTGCATATCTACCTAGACTAGCAACATTTTACGAAAGGATTCAGCGGTGAAATGGTTTATCAAAAGCCTAGGAGTTAATTTTCAATCTCATAATTTCACTCTCTAGAAGACAGTGCGATATCTTTTAACCTCTTGACAGACAAAAACTGTCTTCGGCACTGCAACTCGAGCCACAGACATAGGCTGTCGAGGGCAATGTTCTTACCTAGGCTTGTGCAGGAATATTCTCCATGCTTAGAAAAGTAAAATAATAATGATTACTCCTACGTTCTGGATCAGTATGTACACACAGCTGTGTTTGGTACTTCTGTATCTCCTTGCTGAACTTTTGTCTGTACAGACTTTGGTTTCACGATTAAATTATCTTGCAAATCGGCTTTATGCTTAGGCGTAGATGGTCACTGAAAAGGTAGTGGACTTACGAGACACAAGAGTCACTTACCTGAAAATCCTAGGAGTGTGACAGTTCACTGATACGCACTGTGAGAACCCTTGGAAGCCCCGGGTTAGCAGTACAAGTCTCTGTCTCGTTCTTCAGCAGCTGGCATGTTAGTTACCCCCACGGAATTTGCTTCTTTCCGGTGCTAAATACCATTCTTGGTTTCTGCACGTAGAGAGCATGTTTCCACGTTCACTACATCTCATCAGATACATATCTAGTAGTTTCTGTTTGTTGACTAGGCGTGTGGCGTCGGTGCTTAGCAATAAGTAAACGACGTTGCGTGGGAGGCACACTTCCATAAACTGAGTGCCAACGCTAGTGTAAGGCACGGTGCCGTTAGAGTAGACAGTTGCAATAAGTTTGACTGCAAAGTTAGAAGTGTGGAAGCGATTAAGGGATTCTGAGGGATAATCCGAAACCCAGTTTTCGTCATATTTATGTGTACTTACACTATGAGGCAGAAAATGATGTACGTACGGAATATGGGAATATGAACTTATCTCGCTCCTCATTTACAGCATTTTACAGTGTGTTTATTGGGAAATAATTGTATATAGCTTTGAAATGTTCTTTTAACGAGTTAATAGCATTGTAAGTGACCAGTTACTGGCAAGAAAATTTTAGAATGAAGATAAAGCCCCTATCTGTGTCTTTAATTCCGTCCACTACCTAGCTTTGCATCTAACAAAATAAACTAGCAGAAGTAAAGCTATGCAGGCAGATCATGAGACGTGCTTGGATACCTCAGTCGATTGAACACTTGCCAGCGAAAGGCAAAGGTCCCAAATTTCAGCTCTAGTTTTAATATGCAAGAAAGCTTCATCATTAAACAAGGAAAACACCTCTGAAAAATAGGGAGTTTTTAACTGAATATGGAACAGAGTATTTATCTGAAATATCAAGCTGACATCCCACTACTTATTCATACATACCTCTGCTACATAATGGAGAGGAAGTTTGTTTATAATTATAGTTAAGTAATAAAGTGATACGAGCCGAAGCTTTAAGCGAAGTCACAACGGCTCAAACGAATGAAGTCATTAATAAACAGTCACAGAACAATCAAACAAAAACCAGCAATCATAACCGTGATACTTATTTTCAAGCTGTACGTTTTCGTTACATTCAACGCCAGCCAGCCTAAAGCTAAATGTTCAAATGTGTGTGAAATCTTATGGGACTTAACTGCTAAGGTCATCAGTCCCTAAGCTTACACACTACTTAACCTAAAGTATCCTAAGGACAAACACAAACACCCATAACCGAGGGAGGACTCGAACCTCCGCCGGGACCAGCCTAAAGCTACACTTGGTGTTTCGGAAGTAATGGTCAATAATTCACACATGGAAAGTACAGGCCGAAAGTAGCTAAAAATCTCCAATAAACATGAATCCGCAATTCAACCGTTGCCGAGGTATCGCATTAACTCGAATTGGGAACCAACTGTACGCCCCTGGATACCGCGGTATTTACGTTGGTATCTCAAGGTTTTAGACCGACTATCTGTTTGTTTACGCTTACACAACTACATCCTTTTCCGCCTCCGTGCACTGTGGCGTACCGGCCTCACAATCAGTTACGAACGTGAAGACACCATGGAGAGAGGTTACACCAACGAAGAGTACGCTGACGTGCACTTCATGTATGGCATAGCAAATGACAGTCCCCTTGAGGCTGCACGATCGTGTGAAGAAGCTTTTCCTCTCCTCAGGCAGCCCGCGAATTGCAAAGGTCCCGAATTCGATTCTCGGTCCGGTACATAGTTTTGATCTGTCAGTAAGAATCATATCAGCGCACACTCTGCTGCAGAAAGAAAATTATTTTCCTTGGAGTTTCTTTGATAGAAAGCGGAAAAGGTGAAAATCTGAGGGCGCAAGATTACATGGAAATATAGGTGCGGAATGCCTTACCAACCCAACTCCTATACAGCGTTTTTTGTCACTTTAACAGAATGCGAGCAGACATTATCGTGTAGTAGAATTACGTCACGCAGTCTTCCTGGTCGTTGTTCTTAGACTCCGTTTGCAAGATGTCTCAGCTGTTGACAGTAAATGTTAGCAGTGATGGCTACACCCCGAGGAAACAATTTGTAGCACGCCACAGTGTTGCTTTGTTTGGGCTCAACCATTCCTTTCTTCTCCTTACGTTAGCATAAACACAGAATTTCCCGTCACCATTAACGTACAGGTTGTTGTTCACGACTCAAATGATGACCAGCAAGCATAGTTGCATATATGGCCACACGCCGATTTTTTTATTTTTTATTAGTGCATGTGGTCCTCATACATCCGATTTCTGAACCATCCCCGTAGGACACAAATGTCGCACGATGGTGGAATGATCACAGTTTATCACATTTGTCGGTTCTCCAGTACAATGACGTTGATCATTGTGGGTTAACGTGTTTAAACGGTCTTCGTCAAACCTCGACGGTCTTCCTGAACTTGGAGGATCACTGCCGAAACGATCCTCCTTGAACCGAAAAAACCATTTTTTTGCCGTGCTCTGTGAATGGCGTTATCCCCATGCATGGCGCAAATCTTTCTGGCTGCCTCAATTGCTGTCACTTCTCTACTGATTTCAAACAGAAGTGCGGTATTTTCGAAAATGTGGCAATCTATTTTTTGGCGTCCATAGCCCCACTCACCACCTCCAAATCAAAAAAATGACAATATGTAAACGCAAGTAGCAACAGTAGAATACGAATAAAAAATGACGCTAGTTATCGATAGTAGCCGGAAAACCAACATTCAAAATAGAAACGCTAAGAACTTACGCACCAGTCTAATATATCACTTTAACGTTAGGTACTGTAATTGATATTCGAACGGTGGTGCTTCCTTAAATTCTTTTAATAAGTAATTCTGCTTCATTTACCCAGTTTAAGTATGGAAACACAAGTAGCAACAGCGAACTATAAAAATAACAATAGTTATCGATATAACCGGAATACCAACATTCAAAACAAAAGCGCTACGAACTAATGCACCAACCTAATATATTATTTTAACCTTATTGTAATCTATATTCAAGAGGTAGTGCTTCCTTATGTTCTGTTAACAAGTTGTTCTTCTTTATTTACCCAATTTAAGCAACTGTAGAGCTCCTCTGGGATTGCTGAGAATAGTTTCAGTGAAATTTAATCTCTTTGCGTTACTTACCCCTCAGTTTTGAACTCTTCACTGCCCTGATAATGTGTAATAGATAGACGTACAGGTTCTTCAGTATATTCACATCGTTTACTGATGCTGCATTTATCAAGGGCTTTAGGTACAAATTTTACTGAAACTGAGACGGAATCTTCCTCCAATCAATGAAAGTCAGACGAACTTATAAGTCGCATCATTGTCGTGTTCACGAATTGCCAATAGCCTATAGTGCTACAGACACCTCCAAAGCCAGTTTTTGGCCTGACAGAATTACTTATTTCTGTACTGTTATTAATAATTTGATTGGTTAGTATGGCGATGGTGGAAGTACGATTCTATTTTCCGTCTTCTCTGTCTCATGAAGAGGAATATATTATCCACGTAAAACGTTTCCTTGTCTCTATCTTGAATTATTTTTGCTAAACGATTAAGTCTGACTCTAACTGTAAATCACATTTTGAAGTTTTGAGCCATGGATTCTTTTAACATTTTTTATGTCACCCAACGTAACTTCCGTTTGAGGCGGTTCTTGATGCCTCTGAAACTTGTCTAGCCACCCGATGTTTCGGTGGATAGAACTATCATCCCAGTCACTTACGACCCGAGGCTGTGAACAACAGTCTTCAGAGCAGTGACGCTAGAGGCAGTTAATGCAGGGAAATATACGAGGACGTGCTGAAAAGTGATATCTCCGAAATTTATAGGTAGAACCTCTTAAAACTTCTTAGATAAAACAGACGTTCTAACGTTCTCCGTGTTTATTCTTCACGTCTATGTATCTACAGCCTTCTGCCACTAGAAGATACTTAACTGTAGAGTGAAATATGGCAGCGTCTAACGATAACCATGTCCGTGCGTGACAAACAGCGTGCTGTAATCAAGTTCCGAATTCGAAGCATTCCTACACATATGAAGCATCCTCTCCTTCGGCATGATAATGCCAAATCATATATGAGCGCTGCGACATCTGCAACAATCTGACGCCCTGGGTTCACTGTCATCGGTCACCTTCCATTCAGTCCCGGCTTGGCCCCATCCGATTGTCATGTGTCTCCAAAACTTAACGAATACCTTCGAGAATATAACTTTGATCGTGATCAAGTGGTGCAAGCAGAGGTGAGGTTGCGGCTCCAGCAAGAAAGTCAAAGATTCTACACTGACTGTATCAACAAACTAGTGTCTCGTTGAAAGAAATGTGAAGGTCGCCAGGGTGATCATACCCACATCAAAAAAAGTTTTGCATCACCTTCCTCCCGAGAGTTCCGGAACCTGTACAGAAAATTGGAATATAGATCAACATAAACACCATTTACGTCCTTTTTATTGCTCATGAAAACCACACATTTCATGTTGTACCACCATACAGCGAGACCTTTAGAGGTGGTGATCCAGATTGCTGTACACACAGATACCTCCAATACTCAGTAGCACGTCCTCTTGCGTTGATGCAAGCTTGTATTCGTCGTGGAATACTATCCACAAGTTCATCAAGACCTTCTTGGTCCAGATTGTCCCACTTCTCAAAGGCGATTCGGCGTAGATCTCTCAGAGTGGTTGGTGGGTCACGTCGTCCATGAGCAGTTCTTTTCAATCTATCCCAGGCATTGTCGATAGGGTTCTTGTCTGGAAAACATGCTGACCACTCTAATCGAGCGATGTCGTTATCCTGAAGGAATTGATTCAAAAGATGTGCACGATGGGGGTGCAAATTTCCGTCCATAAAGACGAATGCCTCGCCAATATGCTGACGATATGGTTGCACTATCGGTCTGAGGATGGCATTCACGTATCGTACAGCCGTTACAGCGCCTTTCATGACCACCAGCGACGTACGCCGAACCCACAAAATGCCACCCCAAAATATCAGACAACCTCCACCTTTCTGCACTCGCTGAACAGTGTGTCTAAGGCGTCCAGACTGACCGGGTTGCCTCCAAACACGACACTCATCAGTGAAGAGAATGTGATGCCAATTTTGAGCGGTCCCTTCGGCATGTTGGTCGGCCCGTCTGTACCGCGCTGCATGGTGTCGTGGTTTGAAAGATGGACCTCGCTATTTACGTCGGGAGTGAAGTTGCGCATCATGCAGCCTATTGCGCGCAGTTTGAGTTCTAACACAACGTCCTGTGGCTGCACGAAAAGCATTATTCAACATGGTCGCGTTGCTGTCAGGGCTCCTCTGAGCCATAATCCATAAGTAGGCATCAGCCACTGCAGTAGTAGCCCTTGGGCGGCCTGCCCGATGCATGTCATCAACAGTTCCTGTCTCGCAGTGTCTCCTCCATGATCGAACAACATCGCTTTGGTTCACTCCGAGACTCCAGGGCACTTCCCTTGTTGAGAGCCCTTCCTGGCACAAAGTAACAATACGGACGCGATCGAACTGCTGTATTGACCGTCTGGGCATGGCTGAACAACAGACAATACGAGTCGTGTAACTCCTTCTTGGTGGAATGGCTGGAAATGATCGGCTGTCGGACACCCTCTGTCTAATAGGCGCTGCTCATGCATGGTTGTTTACATCTTTGGGCGGGTTTAGTGACATCTCTGAACAGTCAAAGGGACTGTGTCTGTGAAACACTAACCACTGTCAACCTCTATCCTCATGGGGCCGGCCCTTTTGGCCGAGCGGTTCTAGGCGGTTCAGTCTGGAACCGCGTGACCTCTACGGTCGCAGGTTCGAATCCTGCCTCGGGCATGGATGTGTGTGATGTCCTTAGGTTAGTTAGGTTTAATAGTTCTGAGTTCTAGGGGACTATGTGATGTGTTGGCAAATGTGCCAACACCTTGTAGATAGAGGCGGCCTAAATGCACGCTATCTAACGCAGACGGGCGTGAATTCTGGAAAAGGATAAATAGTGAATGCTAATAAGAAAAGTATGCAGCTCCTCGAATACTTAACTTTGTTCTATCCTTGTGGTACATCGCTCTTGATAATACAAATAAGACTATCTTCAGATACGGTTAATGGCGCCTTGCTAGGTCGTAGCCATGGACTTAGCTGAAGGCTATTCTAACTGTCTCTCGGAAAATGAGAGAAAGGCTTCTTCAGTGTAGTCGCTAGCAAAGTCGTCGTACAACTGGGGCGAGTGCTATTCCGTAACTCGAGACCTGCCTTGTGGTGGCGCTTGGTCTGCGATCACACAGTGGCGACACGCGGGTCCGACATGTACTAAATGGACCGCGGCCGATTTAAGCTACCACCTAGCAAGTGTGGTGTCTGGCGCTGACACCACACTATGTCCCATAGTGCTCACAGTCATTTGAACCATTTATCTTCATGGGTTCTGGAAACTGGGGTGATGCAAAACTTTTTTGATGTGTGTGTTTAGAAATAAATAAGTAGACACCAAGAATAAGGACTTAGAAATGTTAACGACGTTAGTTTTACTTAAAAAACTTTAAGATTTTTCAAACAAAAAATTTGGAGGTTCTGTAATACTTTCCAGCATTCCGGCTTCTCCTGTAACCAAGTGTTCAGGAACTGAAGACGGTGAAACTCAAACGAAGATGACAATGCGCTTCTGTGAAATGTGCAACCACCAATAGACAATATCTCAAGGATGCTCGACAATATGATTTTAAGACAATCCTCTGACTATCACGGAAGTCTAGTTGTCTCGGCCTGGCGTCTACAGCATTCAGCGCTGAGTGTGGGCTGCGATACAACCGACAGATACATAGCTGCTTTCAGCAGTGCTGCTTGGAACGCGACAGGTATCCACACTAGGGGTAGAAAGAGAAATCAATGGTCACTCAGCACACTTTGGAAGAAACCTGCATTTAATTCTGAATATACGATAGTGCTTAACAGGGCCAGTGGATTTTGGGACTGCGTAAGAAAGGAAGCCATCGAAAGCAGTTCTAGCGATGACCTAGTAACCAGAGACGGCTGCTACCAGCCAAGTTGTGCTTATGACACTTTAATGGTAGAAAACTCTGCAAGTGCGCATAGAGATTTCTAGCCGTTAGACATCTGTGCGACATATGAGGTGGAGTTTTATTGACCAATATTTGTTTAGAGCGCGGCCTCGACCCACACGCCCACATGCCTTGAAGCAAAAGGTAGGGGCGGCTCTGCAGCGCCTGTGGTGGCATAACCAAGAAGGCTTCTCGAAACTTTTAAGAAGATGATGGGAGTGATACTCATCGGAACGTCCCGCCATCACGACGTACTCGGCTGGAAATCCGAGAGCTTGATATTATTATATACTCTGAGGAGACAGAAGTCATGAGAACCTTCTAATATGGTATCGGACCTCCTTTTGCTGGGCGTAGTGCACCAACTCGACGTGGCATGAACTCAAGAAGTTGATGGAGATGTCCTCTGCAGAGATACTGAACCATGCTGCCAGTATAGCCCTACGTAATTGCGAGCTGCCAGTACACGATTTTGTGCGCTAACAGACTTCTCGATTATGTGTCATAGACGTTCGATGGCTGACCAAATCATTCGATCGAACTGTCTAGACTGCTCTTCGTACGAACAATTGTGGCCTGTGACATGTCGCGTTGTCATCGTTGTTTGGAAACAGAAAGCCTATGAATGGCTGTAGATGGATTTCAAGTAGCCGAACATAAGCATCTCCAACCAATGAGCGGTTCAGCTGGACCAGAGGAGACTGTCCATTCCATGTTAACACAGCCCACATCATTATGGAGTCACCACAAGCTTGGACAGTGGCTTGTTGACAACTTGGGTCCATGGCTTCGTGGAGTCAGGACCTCCGTCGAACATGACTGTTGTGTCGGCTACCGTGAGAGTCAGCATCGACACAAACAAGGAAGGAGAGAAACTGCGATGGCCGGTGGCAGACATCCAAAATCATCTGTACGAAAGTTGAAGATTAACATAACTCTGCATTTCTGAAAAGAAAATTGTCAACTTAACTTGTTTTGATTCCTGTGCCTCCTAGTTACAAGTACTGCATTCCCTGTTACTGCTCGAGGACCGCAGGCTAAGCAACGTCTTCCTATGACTCCGTATTGACGCTCTCGAAGACTGCAATCGAAATGGGCCGACCAGCGATGGGCGGTTGGTTAAAACAGTGTTGACAGGAGGCGCTGAACTCTGTCTTCCTGGAAGTATGACGATGCCTGCTCCTTCCATTGGTGTGCAGGGCAGTGCCTTCTTCATGCCGTTTCGCGGCGCTGCGCTGGTCGTTGTGCAGTCTATGCTTTAGGACTGCACACTTACCATCAGCTCTCACCAACTGAAATCGGGACTCGTATGACCAGGCCACTATTTTCGAGTCCTCTAACACTAGAGTCCATGCCCATAAACACTCACTGAGGTCACACAAGGGCTACATATATAGCCAAACAAAATTATGGCCGGCCGGGGTGGCTAAGCGGTTCTAGGCGCTACAGTCTGGAACCGCGCCACCGCTACGGTGGCAGGTTCGAATCCTACCTCGGGCATGGATGTGTGTGATGTCCTTAGGTTAGTTAGGTTTAAGTAGTTCTGAGTTCTAGGGGTCTGATGGCCTCAGAATTAAGTCCCAAAGTGCTCAGAGCCATTTGAACCAGTTTTTGAACAAATTATGTTATTTACAAATTATGATATAATTTAAGGAAAACACCTTGTATAAATACCAAACATCTTTACTTTTATCACTTTTACAAAAAATTTAACTTTTTGACCAACTTAAGGAAAGAAATAAAAACCACTTTAAAAATATATGTTCAAGCACGGATTTTGATGATGGTCACATAAATTTAATATAAAAAATAATAGTTATTAGTTTTTTGATTTATGGTCTTCTAATGGAATCAATAAACAATATTGCACGATCATCTTCATTCAATTGGTATACATTCAGGGAGCAAGACAACCTGATGTGAACTTCAAATTCGTTTCGTACATCTGCTGCATTTCCTTCGCGTGCTGATGGAGAGCTCTTCTACAAAAAGAACAACGAACGGCCATCTCCTCCAAGAGTAAGAGTAACAGGGTGCATGGGTTGTTCTGGAAGTTCAAGAAGTAGTGCCTTTTAGTACGATAGCTCTGTTATATTCCACGTTGAAAAGAAATTCTTACTGGCGTAAATCCAACTTCTTTTATATAGCGACGGAAGACGACTTTCGTTTAAGAGTTGTTCATTTGATATATCACAAGACCATTTTTGGCTACCACAATGACAAAACTGTAAAAAGTGCGAGAGGCCACTGGCAACTCTTTCGAGTAACGTCGTATTATTTACGCTTTTTATTAAGAATATCGAAGCCACGCTTTGTCTGGTTATAAAATGTGATGATTTCTAGCAGCATCGATTTTGTTATCGTTGTGACGTGTAAATAACAAGAAAACTATTTTATTTCGTTGTGGCACATAGCTGACTGGCAATTTAATCAGGTTGAAATCCAAAAATGAATTCGTTTATTTCTCAGTTTTGTGTTCTTTGAACAATTCAGGTGTTCCTGGTTTACTCTTTCTCAGTGCTCCGATGGCCGCACTCTTCTGAGTCAATAGTTCTTTGCATCTAGACATACTAGTAAACCAGCTGTCCATGGAGATATTGCGTCCTAGGCCATGCAATGGCTCGGAATTTGATGGACATCATCAGGCACTTTATTTAATTCTCTAAATGGTTCTTCTGGTTGCATGTCTACGTAAATCTCAAAGTTATTGGCATATTGATACTTGACATCCACCACTATAATAATCCTGATACCGAACTTTGCTGGTTTGTTTGGATTCTACATCCTGTAACCGCAACGTTCCTTGAAAGCGACTAAGTGCTCATCAGTCATAAGATTTTCGTTTGGAGTGTCATATTCCTACAGTTCTGAAACCTTATGTTAGCAATTTGGCGTACTGCAGCGAGTGGGTGGTTTGCTTGACGAGCATGCCTGCCTCTTACTTCACCAAACTGGAGAGCTCACAGTAGGAATCGGAATCCACTCTAAACTCAATGCAAGTACCTTTCGAACTATCCCAAAAGTCCATCATATTTCTTTGCCCTGGACGGCAAGTTCCACTTACCAATAAAATGCCTTAAAGAGCCTTGATTTCTGTCAGGTCAGAATGAGATGCATATCAGTCTCTGTGACATCTTTTTTTTTATGCTGGAAATGTAGATGTTTGTCGAATCAACAAGATCATTAGAGACATCACTATCGAAAAATATCAGAAATGATAGAAGAGCTGTTTTAGCGTCCTTAGCCAGACCTATTGGGCCTCGTGGACGAGTCAAAATGTTGTGAGATCTTCTTCTTGAAGTAGATGGTGGGAACTTGTTCCATTTCATGCCATTACGAGATTGAAAGGTAGCCAATGGCATATATCCATCAGCATCGTCTTCCCAGCCTTCGTGCTCTGTATCAGACTTGTGACGATACCCAGGCGGTACATTTTGTTCCACGAGCCCTTTTTCCTCCTCAGTTTCACTCAAAATGTCACCATGTTCATCATCCTCCAATAGTCAACTCTGATTCTGTTCATCCATCTTATTTTTTTAACGCGCCATCTAAAAATTCAATATAAAGAATAAGAATTTACTCTTACTGCAGAAATGCATACAAACGACAGTACTATAAAATGCGCAATTCTTCTGTAGTATTTATTACATTAATTGTATCATATTTACCTCAGTTTCACAACTTGTGCAGTCAGAAGTTCAACTTTCACGAGTGCTCGCGCGGTTTACAGACATAGGCCACATACTTCAACGACATTTTATTGACACATCTTTGCCCCGCGGGAGTCGGCACGCTACTAGCGAGAACTGATATTCATACCTGAGGAATACACGAAATGGTGGCGTTGTAGCACGCCAATTGTTGAAAGTAAACAACTGTTTTCCTCGCTGCGCTACACATGTAGCCCGTGAGGGTGCTCTAGTGCTAGGGTCCAAAAGAGCCAAGGAAAGGCGCTATAGGCAATGTAGTGAGCAATTTCCAAAAAGCAGTCGCCTAGGCCGTCTGCTGCCATTGTCCACTAACGCCAAGTTACGCTGCACTGTCCTAACAGGCTCCCACGTAGATGCCATTTTCCTTGACACCCGGAAGGCGTTCGATATAGTTCCGCACTGTCGCCTGATAAAGTAAGAGCCTACGGAATATCAGACCAGCTGTGTGGCTGGATTGAAGAGCTTTTAGGAAACCGAACACAGCATGTTGTTATCAATGGAGAGACGTCTACAGACGTTAAAGTAACCTCTGGCGTGCCACAGGGGAGTGTTATGGGACCATTGCTTTTCACAATATATATAAATGATAGTGACGGAAGTTCCATGCGGCTTTTCGCGGATGATGCTGTAGTATACAGAGTAGTTGCAGCATTAGAAAGTTGCAGCTAAATGCAGGGAGATCTGCAGCGGATAGGCACTTGGTGCAGGAGTGGCAACAGACCCTTAACATAGACAAATGTAATGTATTGCGAATACATAGAAAGAAGGATCCTTTATTGTATGATTATATGATAGCGGAACAAACACTGGTAGCAGTTACTTCTGTACAATATCTCGGAGTATGCGTACGGAACGATTTTAAGTGCAATGATCATATAAAACTAATTGTTGGTAAGGTGGGTGCCAGGTTGAGATTCATTGAGAGAGTCCTTAGAAAATGTAGTCCCTCAACAAAGGAGGTGGCTTACAAAAAACTCGTTCGACCTATACTTGAGTATTGCTCATCGGTGTGGGATCCCTACCAGGTCGGGTTGACAGAGTAGATAGAGAAGATCCAAAGAAGAGCGGCGCGTTTCGTCACAGGGTTGTTTGGTAAGCGTGATAGCGTTACGGAGATGTTTAGCAAACTCAAGTGGCAGACTCTGCAAGAGAGGCGCTCTGCATCGCGGTGTAGCTTGGATTGGATTGGATTGGATTGTTTGGGGGAAGAGACCAAACTGCGAGGTCATCGGTCTCACCGGATTAGGGAAGAATGGGGAAGGAAGTCGGCCGTGCAATTTCAAAGGAACCATCCCAGCATTTGCCTGGAGCGATTTAGGGAAATCACGGAAAACCTAAATCAGGATGGCCGGACGCGGGATTGAACGGTCGTCCTCCCGAATGCGAGTCCAGTGTGCTACCACTGCGCCACCTCGCTCGGTTGTAGATCGCTGTCCAGGTTTCGAGAGGGTGCGTTTCTGGATGGGGTATCTAATATATTGCTTCCCCCTACTTATACCTCCAGAGGAGACCACGAGTGTAAGATTAGAGAGATTCAAGCGCACACGGAGGCTTTCCGGCAGTCGATCTTCCCGTGAACCATACGCGACTGGAACAGGAAAGGGAGGTAATGACAGGGGCACGTAAAGTGCTCTCCGCCACACACCGTTGGGTGGCTTGCGGAGTATAAATGAAGATGTAGATGTAGTGTTGCTTATCAGTTAGCACAGCAAACTAAGCAAATATCGCTGCTGTCGTCGTTGTAGGTGGTGAGAGGTAATGCCCGAAATGTGGCATTCTCAGCACACTCTTGACGCTATGGATCTCGGAATATTGAATCCCCTAACGATTTCCGAAATGGAATATCCCATGCGTCCCATTCCTAGTTCAGAGTCTGTTAATTCACATCGTGCTGCCACAATTACGTCAGAAAACTTTTCACGTGAATCACTTGAGTACAAGCCGGCCGGGGTGGCCGTGTGGTTCTAGGCGCTACAGTCTGGAACCGAGCGACCGCTACGGTCACAGGTTCGAATCCTGCCTCGGGCACAGATGTGTGTGATGTCCTTAGGTTAGTTAGGTTTAATTAGTTCTAAGTTCTAGGCGACTGATGACCTCAGAAGTTAAGTCGCATAGTGCTCAGAGCCATTTGAGCCACTTGAGTACAAACGACATCTCCGGCGATGCACTGCCCCCTTATACGTTGTGTACTCGGTACTTCCGTCATCTGTATACCAACATATCGCCGTCCCTTGAGTTTTGTCACCTAACTGTGTATTATGATATACGTACATCATTTACCGGCGTGGTGTATTGCCGAACCAAGCGTACATCTTAGACCCGTGTTTTTCTACAGGGGAGGAGCAAGAATTCTTCTCGTGGTAACTGGCTCTCACGACCGCACCGTCAGCGCAAAGGAACATCAAAGCGGCGCGCCGCTCTCCACGCCAGCACCCGAGCTCTCAGCGGCGAGCAGCGATCCTCTCCACACCTCTCGAACAGTGAGCGCCCGCCCACAACAATATCGCTGCTCTGAAAGGCGCGCTGTGTGTCTACCACGAGCCTCAAAGGCGTCCCCTGGCCCCAGAGCTGGCCTGGGGAGAGACAGCGCGCTGCAGTGGAGGCGCTGCCGCGGCTGCAGCGGACGCCGACGCCGCCCAAGTACCCGCGGGGTTGTTATTGTTCCGCGCGGGCAGGCCCGAGCGACGAGTGTCAATTAGGAAGCACAAAAGCCGCCCGCCACGACTCGCAACCATCAAATAGTACCGACGCTCCCAGGCGCCCAGCCTCGATAATTAAAAGTCTGCGGCGGCTGGACTCTTTTAACGTCTGCCATCCGCCAGAGGCGGGAGATTTTCTGCTCCCGCTCTCGAGTGCGCAGGGACAGGGGGCGCGGGAGGGGAAAGGGAAATCGCTTATCCGCTTCGTGTGCGGAACGGTTCGGTTCCATCGTAAACACGGGCTACGGAGCGGCGCGTAAAATCACACAGACAAGCCAAGGGTGCTGCGCGACATAAAGGAAAATCTCAGCGGCTCTCTGTCTTTCTTCCCCCTCACTCCATTCTCTTTTTTTCCCCCCTCTTTGTACGCAATGCTCTTTGCCCCATCCACCATTTTTTTTTCTCTCCACCCACCCTGCCATGCGCCTAAATTGTACGTAACAGGGTTTTGGAGTTCGTAATTTAATTCGGGCGACCGGAAAGGCTCCATTTAAAACTTCGAGTGCGTGGCGAAAAATTTGCGTGGGGCACAAAGGGGACGCAGCTGTCGCCTGGGGCCGTTCGGGCCGACTGTCAGCATCTGGGCGCGGCCGGAAGCGGCGTGGCGGCCTGTGGCCCGACTTCCCGGGCGCGGGTCCCCTCTTAAACGGCTCCGCTCTGCTGTGCTGCGACTGCCTGTTTCCCTTTCCGAGAGCGCAAAGTCGGAGCCGCGTCACAAAGCCAAAGTGCCGCCGGCATCACAGCACGCGCCGCGCTCGGTGTGCGAGGGCTTTGAAACAACACTTGCCGGCTGTATGTGCGGGTTTGATTCACGTGACACCTACATAATAGCGTCGAGTGCCGACAAGTGGCTCGGCCTCGCGTGTGATGTTTAATTGAAATCACTCTGTGCAGCTTGGAGAAAGGCCGCACCGGCGAAATGAGTCACACTTCAGAGGAGACGCAATACACGTCTGTGCAGCGTGAAGCGATTATCGTACCCTTAAGTGGGTGCTTGAAACCGAAAAAAAAAGAACTTCATGGTACATGCTGTCAGCTCCCTCTGTATTTTACCAGCCCCTCCAGGTTCAACAACCACAAGGCTCACACTTTTTACTCCGGACGAAAAGCAGTTAACTTTTTAAAACTTAAGTATCCTTCCGCCGACAGCGACTGAAGACTCACAGAATTCAGTTTGTAGAGCAATATTTCCAGAGACAGGAACTGTAGGGTTTACTCGTATTTTCACAATTTTCTATGGGGAAACTGTGGACTGTAACACCAAAAACAAATGCAATTCGTACACCACACAAGTCTTGCGGATGACATGTAAACACTTCATAGTTTTCTCAAACCATTTCACGAGTTGTGCTCCGTTGTTTTGGTAACTATAAACAGATAAACTGCAGGCCACTGCCGGGTTCTGTCTGTATGTTCGGGCTAATATCAGGAATTACTGTAGGGATTCTGATGTCGATTTTACTAATACATACGTTTGGTTTACAAGGAAGATTTGTCTGTATAACTTACAAATATTTAGTGCAAACGGGCTGAACTGTGATGAATTAAAATCCCCCTCCGCTGCGAAAACAGTGTCTTTAATACCTAGTGGTGAACTACACCTAGTGGTGAACTACAGCCGGTCTGAGTGGCCGAGCGGTTCTAGGCGCTACAGTCTGGAACCGCGCGACCATTCCAGTCGCAGGTTCGAATCCTGCCTCGGGCATGGATGTGTGTGATGTCCTTAGGTTAGGTAGGTTTAAGCAGTTCTGAGTTGTAGGGGTCTGATGACCTCACAAGTTAAGTCCCATAGTGCTCAGATCCATTTTAACAATTTTTTTGGTGAATTACAGAAGACCTTGAAACCGCAGTAACGCGCTCACCTGGGAGCTGTAGCACGGCAGAGAGTACTTCGTACTGATGTTACGCGACAGGAGGTGCTTTATCTCAATGTTACGTGGCAAGGTATGCTTCATACCAGTGCTGCAAGGCAGAGACTGCTCCATACTAATTTTATGCGACTCACGTCACTGTTGCATGGCGAGAGATTTTTGCGCCGATTTTGTGCAGCAAAGGCTACTTCATACCAATACTGCATTTCTGAGAATCTTTGGTAGCGATGATGCATTGCAGATTGTCTTCGTACCAATGATGTGTGATGGAAAGTGCTTCTCACCAGTGTTACATGGTAGAGGGTACTCTGCACCAATGATGTGTGGCCAAGAGTGCATCGCGCCAGTTTGCATGGTCGGTGTGGCTTCCTACCGATGTTGCGTGGCAGAGTTTTCTTTGTTATACGTTACACCGTGGATGGTGCTCTGTACTAGTTGTGTGTGGCAGAGGGTGTTCCGAACGACTGTTGTGTGACGGATTGTGCTACGTGGCGATGTGACGTTGGGAAATGCTATGAAACATCAGACGGATATTGTAGCTCACGTCGGACTGGCGCTGCATTACGGCAGCTGGCATCTGGCAAATGGCTGGCAAATGGCTGTGGTACACGCCCAACTGGTGCTGCAGTTGGGCGGACTGGGTAGCCTTGTAGTTCGCAGCATCCAAGTTCGCCAAGAGACGTCACTCCAAACATATTTAAATATGTGTCAGATACGACTGTGCCTCTTGAGAACTTTTCCATGCTGCACATTGCTTAATTCGTTAAAGATATGTGGAAGTGATGCACAGCATCTTCAAGAAGCAGGTACGGAATTGTCCTGGGCCACGCTCATTACATTGCTCTGGGGATATACAATGTGTACAAAGCAAAGCAGTCTTGAAAAAGCTGATAACTGTGAAATTACAGATGCCTCACGATAGATGCCAACTATCCTGAGATAGCACCCATATAAAGTTTCATGAACCAGTATTTCGTTGGGAATGCAGGACTGACCTGTAACTCCTTGTGTATCATTCCTGTATTGACCATGAAGGCAAGGTTAGACCAATTACTGTACACACAGAGGTATTTAAACAGTCACTCGTCCTGTCTTCCTGTTGTGAATGCAGGTGGAAGAAACCAAACTCCATGTTACAATGGCAAAGACTTTCTGCCATACACATCACTGTGGTTTGTAGGGAATGAATGTAGATTGTTCCTTGAGGCGTGGCATTGTTATGCCTGTTCACTGTTCACACTCATTTTCCTCCTCATCCCCAACTGGATAAATTAAAATAACGAAAGAAAGAACTAATCAAGTATAAGCATATGTATGTGTATAGAGAATTTTTATATTGTAATTCTGGTGGAAACCACAATGTAGTCCGACCAGCAAATCAGGAGATTTCAGCTCAGCTAATGTATACAAATTTACAAGTGACAGAAATGAGCGAATTGTGTCGTTATTTCAGAGTGGGGCGGTGTTGGCCGAGAAAACACAAGTCATCAGCATGCAGTGAAGCCACAGCGTCTGGGAACTTCAAAGGCTGGTGGATGGATGAAAACTGTGTCCCAAGTAAAATTACAGTGTAGTTTGCACCAGTGGACACCTTTTATTTTTAACGGACGATCGAGTCCACTGCAGTGCAGAAAGTCAGAGGAAAAGTTGGGTCTGATGAAATTACTATCTCTTATAGTTAGGAGAGGTTATCATTCCGCTAGGATATCTCTTAAATCTATTATTCCAATATCAAAAACGTTGACAGTTCATAAAGGTGATGGTGTGACGTCATCGTCACCCCAGCCAGGCATCAGTGGGGAGGGCGTGTCACTGTTCAAGAGAATGCAACTGGATCCTGATGGAAGCAGACATGTTGCGAGAGGACGAGGAGGAGAAGACTAGCGATTAACGTCCCGTCGACAACGAGGCCATTGCAGATGGAGCACAAGGTCAGATTAGGAAAGGATGGAGAAGGAAAGCGGCCTTGTCCTTTCGAGGGAATCATCCCGGCAATTTTCTTAAGCGATGTAGGTAAATCACGGAAAACCTAAATCAGGATGTCCTAACACGGGTCTGAACCGTTATCCTACCGAACGCGAGTTCAGTGTGCTAACTATATTGCGGGAGGTGGATCAAATGATTCTGACCACTGTGGGACTTAACTGCTGAGGTCATCACTCCCCTAGAACTTAGAGCTACTTAAACCTAAATAACCTAAGGACATCGCACACATCCAGGCCCGAGGCAGGATTCGAACCTGCGACCGTAGCAGTCACGCGGTTCCAGGCTGTAGCGCCTAGAACCGCTTGGCCACTCCGGCCGGCGGAGGTGGATCTACGATCATAGAAGTCTAGTAGCAAGACCTACAGACCAGGTACTGGTTTCAGGCAGGACAGAATCGTGGAAGATTACTATTGTGTATTCTGGTGCAAATAACGTTATCTTGCGTACCTGTAGACTCGGCCAGAGAGGCAAAACTTACAGTCATTAGAGCACTATGAATTCTATTGAAGCACTTTGAACTGTGTGCAATATTTTAAGTAATCGGAGGAAACTGGGACTTGACAAGAAATTAACCATTTACCATTTTCGTCTGTCGTTTATTTATGGGTATAATAGCTTCCCAGAATATTATGCCCTAGCACATTCGTATTCAGAATTGAAACGTTGGTGTGCCACTTACTGTTAGCAGTCCTGTATGTAAGATCATCTAAGTTTGATGGGCGGATGTGCTTGGTAAGGTTGGACATCGAAGATGCAGAACCAGAAAGGTCTGCTGTACCCTAGATCCAATATTCCCCGCTCCCTCATCATCTCCTTACTGACATTTTCTGTTTATATGTGGCATGTTGCTGATTACAGTGTAAACTATCGGTCCTTTCTCTTGTAGCGTACTGATGTGTTTATTAATTTTTTCTTTGACACGAATAAAGTAACAGGTCAAATCGACTTAAAATACGGGAGGGAATAGGAAATAGGATATAAAGCGGTGCTACTGCCAGGAAGAGGTTTGGATAATGCTAAGGACATATTGCAATAGGTTTTGACAATAGAGCATTTTAGTATTAAAAGGTATGCTATATTGCCGAAAAGGTAGGGAGAAGTCTTTAAAATAGCGTAGAGTGAGTAGGGGAAGACAACAGCGAGCAGTAGCATCTAGAGCTGGAAAGTAATCTGGATTTGCGAGGGGATAAGCAAGGGTGCAGAAAAAGGTCGGACTTCTTAATTTTAGCAGACAGAATAGCCAAATGAGGTAATTTACCCGTGACAGCGGGTGGTCCCAGCCGATCGAAGGACAGTTGGCCTTTGGCTGTGGTGAGGCGCACACGTCTTGTTTGCTTCTCGCCTGTTGCGCTGCTTGCGAGCGAGGGCGCGTTTGTTTACACCCGCGTAGCGGCTTGTTTCAGAGTCCTATTTCATTGGCCATCATGGCTTTCTCTTGTCGCCAAGCCACGACCAAATTAACGTTGCCATTACATCACGGACTACCGAAGGCGTATGAAGTTGAACTTTTTATATGGGAGGAAATGCGTCTCCCACCACAAGCCGTTCTCGGAATACAACTTTCGATCCTCGTTACTACGGTGTACATAAAGCTGGCGAACGACGAGCTGCGCGGCGACGTTGTGCGACGCTACGCTAACGACCTCAAGCTTCGATACTCTGACGAACATGTAGGGACTGTAGTGGTTGATAACGCAGGTTTTAGCAGCAAAACGTTGCAAGTTCTCGAACTCCCGTTTGAAGTACCCTCGAACGCCGTGGTGACCGCTTCTAAACCTTACGGCAACGTCGTCAGTTACGTGTCTGAAACGTGGAAAACGTTCGAAACGTACCGTGTCCTCAGTGGTGTCCGTCAAAGACACATTAACCTACGGAAACACGTGCCTTCCTACTTGGTTATTGCCTGCTACGGTGCTGTCGCCATGTACGATGGCCAGACTCCACCTGTTCAGGTTGTGGCCAGGAAGGCCAAGTCCGTTCTGAGTGTCTCCGATGTAGACTGGTTGAGACGTCGGTCGGAGACGTCGCTCCTCCAGCGGCGCCTACTGTGTTCAAATGGCTCTGAGCCCTAGAGCCCCTAGAACTTAGAACTACTTAAATCTAACTAACCTAAGGACATCACACAACACCCAGTCATTACGAGGCAGAGAAAATCCCTGAACTCGCCGGGAATCGAACCCGGAAACCCGGGCGCGGGAAGCGAGAACGCTACCGCATGACCACGAGCTGCGGACGCCCACTGTGTTACCTCTGTCTTACGGCGGCGGCGCCACCTGCTGCACCCGCTCTGAATCAGTCGATACCGACGTCGATTCCTCTCGAAGACGCGATGGACGTTTCGCCCGTCTCTCCTACACCCCTTCCGGAGGCAATACAAAGAGACGACGACCGTCAGCAGGTACAAGCTGTCTGTCCCGATCCCATGGTTGTTGATCATGGAGCTGCACCTACCTCTGACTTCGTGCCATCTCGGACGATAGCCACCTGCCATCCGACACGAAACAGCATGTTAGGAAGCAAAGGTCGCCGAGGAAACGGAAGAACAACTGATGACTGCGCCAATCGGAAGTCTGCAAAGGATGACGACCCTACTTCTGATGGTGCGCTGTCCTCTGATGCCCTGACACCTACCTCCATCTCTAGTCAGCGTCCACCTCCGGAGACCGACCTTCTCCTGCCTGCGTCGATGCGATTGCTTTCCTTTCTGTGTCTGACGCTACCTGTGGGCCCACCTCTGCTAATGTTCCACTGAACCGGCTCGGAGACACGTGTGTCTCCTGGGCGGACGACGTCGATGCCCAGAATGGACATTCTGTAGGTGTACAGAACGGTGGACCGCCCTTAGTGGGGTCGGCTCCCTCCGCAACACAGCGTCGTGCCCTTCCGTCGGGTCTAACAGGGAGTTCCATGTGCTTCCCCTGTCTTTGAATCGCCTGTCTTCTTGGCGATAGCAGGTTTCCAGACTTATCGCATAGCCACGGTCAATATCAACACTATTCGCGTACGCCACAAACTGGTTTTGTTCCATAACATGCTGTATGCCGCCGAAGTTGACGTAGCTGTCCTTGAGGAGGTACACGTTACAAGTTTGTGTGCTCCAGATGGTTTTACGGCACATGTCTCTCATGTTTCTCCTACTGGTAGTGGGGTGGCGGTCCTCTTCTGTGACGGTATTCTCGCTGATGCAGTTGCCTATCTCCCGGATGCCAGAGGTATGGCTCTCACGTTTAGTGGCGTCAGGATCGTCGGTGTCTATGCGCCATTTGGTTCCGGCCGCCGCCGTGAACGTTCCACCTTCTTCTCAGAGACAGTCACGTCTCTCTTCCTGGGTCGGCAGGTTGCACTGATCACGGGAGGCGATTTCAACTGAACCCAGGCATCTAAAGACCAACGCGGCACTAGCGACAGTTCTCCAGCACATCAGCCTAGTAGATTATTGGAAGTATGTTCGTGGCAATCGTGCGAGGTTTACGCATTTCACTAGCCATTCTTCCATCAGACTCGATCGTGCTTATATCTCTCGCGATATTATCTGTGGGGTGCAGCTTGCTGAAGTCTGGCCCACTGCGTTCTCTGACCATGACGTATATATCTGCGCCAGAAGTCTCTGCCGCCAGAGGGTGTGGCGCGGCCGTGGACCATGGAGACTGAACACGACCCGAGAGCCGGCAGTTCATCGAGATCCCGTGGGCAGCTCGTCGTCGACACCGTGATACCTATCAGTCTGCCCTTTCATGATGGGTGCTCTCAGCAAAGCCTGCTCTCCACGAGGCCTTCATTGATTACAGAAGGGAGATTGCGGCGTGGTGGCGACGGACTCAGGAATTCTATTTCACCGTTCTACGGTAATGTACTATGATGCCGTATTCGCAAGAGCGCCAGGCGATGGCTAATGGTACCAAGGCTCAGCTCACGTCCCTCTCTTTCCACTAACTTGAAGGAGCTATGGTCAGGTCACGCAAACACGACGGGTTAGTTCAAGAGCGTCCATTTGTGTATCATATCACAGCGGAACGACGCCACCGTCGGAGAAATTTGATTAATGTTCTTACGACTGATGATGGGCAGTGTTTTGATACCCAACGGGATATCCGGTGTCCCCTCCATGCACAGTAAGTTACGCTGTACTCTGAACAACATCTCTTCCCTACCAATATTACGGAGGTCTCCGGACTCTCCTTTGGCTCGGTTCTCGTGGATGCGACGATGGATCTGATTGCTAACGTCACGGAGGACGAAGTCCATGACGCTACCCAGGAGGGCTCTACGAGCTGGTCGCCTGGCCCTGACGGCCTCCCACTGGAGTTTTATCGGACATTTCGTCCGCTTCTGGCACCAGTGTTATCTTTCGTGCCTTTTACAGACGGTTTCCTCAATTGTCTCCTCATTCCTATCCACAAGTCTCGGGGTACTTCACTGATATGCGATTACCGTCGCTTGACGTTACTCAAAAGCGATTCAAAAATCTTCACGTAGCTGTTGGCTGCGAAACTCAAACGGACAGCTCGGTACGTGGTTTCCCGTGATCAAACTTCTTTGGGAGGTACCAATAACATCTGCACCTCCCTTTGCCACTGTCAGGACATAACCGCTCTTGCTCACGCTCGTAGTATGCCTGGACTTTTGGCAGCTCTTGACTTCAGCCTGGCGTTCGATCGAGTCGACCACGACTTCTTGGGAGAGGTGCTCCGCAGTATGGGCTGCTATGACACTGCCGTCCACGTCGAAATGCGTCCCCTTCGTGGAGCCACGTCTAGTGTACTCTACAGTGGCTGTCTTACTCCTCCGATCTCGATCCGTCGATCAGTGCGTGAAGGCTGCCCACTCTCTGCCCTGTTGTATGCATTCGCCAAGGAACCGTTGCTCTGTCAACGCCTGTCTGGGATGTCTGTCGGTGGCCATGTATTCAGCTGCACTGCATATGCAGACTACCCCGTCATCGTTCTTCGTAGCATTAGTGAGGTCAGGGAGCCACTGGCATGGGTTACCACCTACGGCGAAGCTTCTGGTAGTTGCCTTAACGTCCGCAAATCTAACGCCATGGCTATAGGTGCGGGACTTCCTGCGGACAGTGCTTAGGACTCGATTTCGCAAGTGGTCTGAGGCCCACAAATGCTCTCAACTGACGGCGTCTACTTTCACAACTACGAGCTGCGCTCTTAGATCACCGTTTACGACCATTCGATCTTCTGCAACGTACACAATACGTAAATGTATATTTGGCATCACGTATCCCCCACGTGACACAGACACTTCCTATTCCGCAATCAATGGCCCGCCGCATGCTATCGGCTTTGGGTTCGTTTGTTTGCCACAGCTTGCGGTTCAAGAAGAGGTACGAGACCCTCACCCTCCCGCGGTGAGGGGCGGCTTAGCTCTGTATCACGTGCCTGACAGAGCGGTAGCCCTTTTCATTGGCTCTCACAAGACATTGTGGTGTCGTAGTCCTACGTGCCCTACTCGCCAACTGCTGGAGGCCCATGCACCACACCCTCTCTCAGCACATATCGAACTTTCAGAAGTCCCGCTGCCCTTCTTTTATTTCTGACACTTTTTCCTTGAACTGAGCTACATCCTTACTGTGATACTGTCGGCGCAATTGACGTCCGCGAAGGCGATCTGTGGTTTTCTTCAGCAGCACAGGTCACCAAATGCGGTTGAGGGGAAGCTTCCCCACGTCGAGTGGCGTGCCGTTCGGGATCGGTGTGCGCTCCTTACCTCGACACTGACGTCTGATCTGCGTGGTACCTTACTGTCAATGGAAAGCAAGTGTGCCGGTTACGCCTTCACAGGATTCACCTCGCAGACACTCCGTTTTGTGTCGACTGTAAATTTACTGACACAGACGAGCACGGCCTGGACTGTAGATCGGCGAGAGGTGTCTGGTTATTGGTGCGACAGATGTTACCCCTAATTACCCGTACGACTCCTCATCTGATACCGACTCACTGCTCCTCTTTCCGGACGCGGGATACCACATGCAAAGCTAAGGCGAGCTCTGTGAGGTAGATTTGTGGACACGCAGCACACTACTTGCTTGCTTTTGGCGAGAAAAGTATCCTTGACTTTGGGCAACTCCTTAATGAACGCCATTGTGTAGTTGTCCGCGATCCAAAATACAGACAATTTTTCTCCAATTTCCTGTGCAGTGTCTTCCTTAACCCATCCCCGAGCTGGGGTGTTTCTGTCATGAAGAGCTGATCCCTGCCTCTTCCACACTTAGAACCAATATATTGATTTGAAATCGTAATGTTCTTCTCGGAAAAACTTTACGCTGATAGTGTCAGTTGGTATGACGTCATGCTGCGCCCTCGTCCTCACGTGATGCCGGTTTCCTGATATTCTCGGTGGTATAAATGACCAGAACGAGTAAATAACAATAGAAACAAATGAAGGAAAAAAATAAATAAATAAACGATGTTCATTTATACCTCTACTCCATGTTCCCTATGCTTTCGTGGTTCCCGGTGGCCGGGGACGGGACATGGTGGCCAGGACTCGGGTGGCGATTCCTCTCCACTTTGCCCCCACCCCTCCCTTTGGGTGACGGGGAGCGGGAAACGCCAGGTGACGAAGGGCGCGTGACAGGACGGCAGCCAGCTCCACCGGCAGTGGGCCCGTCAGCAGCACATCGAAAGCTAAGCTGTAATATCTTTTTTCAGAAGTTGGACGCACTAGGAAATTTTCAGAAGAGAATGACTGCTGATTCTGACAGAGACTCAGCAAATTCCAATTCACCAAGGGAAATAGAGGTGTAGTTGAGAGGGATAGGATTAAGAAAGAATTACCTCAATGTGGATTTTGGATCAGGAAGAAACAGAGTCTCCCAGTATCATAGAGTTGGAAAGTGGAATATCTGGAAATTAATTTGAGCGAGTCACTGCTTGCAGGCATTGATGATACTGAAATAGTGGCGTATCAAGTGGAGAAGCAGTCAGCACAAAAATATGTGACTATTCTAACTGATTCAAACATTAGGCAATTTAGGGATTGAATTGCGAAGCCAGATACCTAAGGGCAACCAAATGTTAGGTAATATGAAGACAGAATTACAAACCCAAATACACAAGGGCAATGAAACGTTAGTTCTTGCAGTAAATTTTCATCTGTCCACAGAAATGACGAGGTTTAAATCAGGCATAAGGTATGACATGAAAAAGCACTTTGCCCACTGACGAGCAGAATTAGAGCATAAGGCTCACGAAAATTTGAAAGAAATATTTTCGAAAGTAGATTCCGATCTATATGAAGCTTGTAAGGTTTAAGATTAACAAGCTCAGGAAGCTTCTTCTTCTTCCGTGTCCGGATGCACCAATTATATCTTCCCTTCCCAGAAATTAGCAACGTAGATTGCTTTGTCATTGACTTTCAAAATATCATCTTTAGTGCATGTCATAGACATATCTGGGCAGATCAGTAGGTGGTCCAAGTCCTGTATTGCTCCGCATTCACACCTGTCGCCATCACTGTAACCCCATTTAAACAGGTTTGATTTGCACCCAGTTACTCCAGTGCGCAGCCGGTTTAATGACCTCCAAGTTGTAAAAGGTAGTTGAAATCCTGCAGATCCCTCCTCAAGTAGATCCATTGTGGAGTGTGGCACCATTTCTCCCCAAAGAGATAGCCGCCTTGCGGCGGGTTTGGTGACGAGCTCTTCAGTAGTTTCAATGAAACTCCTGCGGGATTTCAGCCGGACACGTTGTTTTCGGTGCATATGCAACGGGCGTCGAGGATCATTCTTTTGTTTTGATCTTTCGATCTCGGCGGCTACTTGTCTGCGGATAGTGGGTGGTGCTATGCCTATGATGGGGTAAATGATGTCTGTGGGAGTTGGTTTGAGGCATCCTGTGGCAATACGTACAGTTTCGTTTACGGCGACGTCAACTTGCTTAGTGTGAGCAGAGTTCCTCCAAACTGGCGCCGCATATTCCGCTGCTGAGATACTCAGCACCAGACCCGTGGTGCGCAAAACAAGTGGTTGAGCTCCCCACGATGAACCTGTTAGCTTCCGCAGTATGTTGTTCCTGGCACAGACCTTTTTTTTAGTGTTGTGACAGTGCTGCTTAAAAGTAAGTGCTCTGTCCAATGTTACTCCCAGGTATTTTGGGCTGTTTGTATGTTTCAGCTCTTCCCCTTGCCACATGACTCGGAGTTTCCGTTTGGCTTGTTTGTTCCTAAGATGGAAGGCGGATACTTGAGATTTACTAGGGTTTGGTTTGAGATTATTGCGGTCGTAATAGGTAGCAAGTTCTGTTAAGGCTCCTGTGAGATTCTCCTCCACTTGTTCAAAGGTTTTATTCTGTGTGGCCACTGCTGCATCATCAGCATATATGAACATTCGTGTCCGGCGGCTGATGGGAAGATCATTGGTGTAGATGTTAAATAATATTGGAGCCAAGACACTACCCTGTGCAAGTCCATTTTTCTGTGTCCTCCAACGGCTGCTTTTTGATTGTAAGGTTACATAGTAGCGTCTGTTTTGTAGCAGACATTGCACGAACATAGAAAGGGTGTAGTCCTTAGTGACATTATACACTTTCTGGGTAAGCACCTTATGGTTAACTGTGTCATATGCAGCACTGAGATCCAGGAATGCGACCCCAGTTACTTCTCCTCTCTGATAGCCGTCTTCGATGTACTGTGTGAGATTAAGAATTTGGCCACAGCATGATTTTCCTGGTCGGAACCCAGCTTGTTCTTTAATGAGGGCTTTGTCCACATAATCAGCTATGCGTTTGAGGACCATTCGCTCCAGCACTTTAAATAAATGACAAAGCAGTGATACAGGCCGGAAATTTTTAGCTTCAGCTGGGTCTTTCCCTGGTTTTAGTAATGCAATAACCCGAGCTTTCCTCCACAGTTTAGGAATTTGCATTGTTGTAATACAGTTATTCATTAGCTCTAGGGTCCATGCTTGTACTCCCGGTCCAAAATGTTTAATTTGCTCAGATCTCAGATCGTCGAGGCCAGCGGCCTTATTGTTTTTCAAATCATTGATGGCATCTTGTAGCTCCTGAATGAAGAACGGGCGAGCTAGGAAGCTAATCTCCTCGTTCAATTTTCTTTTAATTTTGCCATTCCTGATCTTCCTTTTAGTTTTTCCGTTCATGAGTAGTTGGTGAGCTATCTGATCGGGTGTAACTTCACTGTAATTTGGTTGTGGTTCTGTTGGGTCGTTGTTGAGACTTTTGACCAGTTTCCATGCCTTCCTACTGCTGTGGTTCATGTCCGTCTCTTGTAGGAGGTTGCACCACTTTTCCTTTCTCGCTTCGGAGATACCAGACATCAGTGCCTCACCTGCCTGGATCGTTTCCTCTGAGAAGGGGTCCTTATTGTATAGTTCTTCATACTTTTTCAGAGCTTACTTGCTGCTACCATTTAGTCCAGCGATATACTGGGTGCGGCACCCTCTAGGTATGCGCCGTCGAGAGATTTTCTTGACGAGGTCTATAAAAGTTTCATATGATTGTATCTCTGGTTTAATTTCCAAGATCTCCTTATCAAGGTCCTCTGTAAAAAGTTCCCAATGAGCTTTTTTGAAATTGAAGCGTCTCTTAAAGGGCATTACATCTGATTTGATTACTGCAGTAATGCAGCAAGTTATTGCTCTGTGTTGCGATCTTGGAATTGGGTCCTCGATTTGCTTTACAGTTTGCAGGGATACCTTTTCGGAGACAAAGATGTTATCTGGATTAAATCCTCGTTTCCATCTTCCGCTGTTAAATGATGCAGGCAACTTTGGGTCATGTATCAATTTCAGTTTAGCCTGGTCTGCCCAGGTCTCCAGCATTTCGCCATCGTCATTTGTCTCTTTATAACCCCATGCGAGACCGTGACAGTTAAAATCTCCTAGTACAACTTTAATGTTTTTTGAATGGAAATTTCCAGGCTCCGTAAATTTAAACCTCGCACTGGATGGTTTGTACACGGATGTTACAGTACATGAATGTAGCTCAATAGTTAAAATTTCTATATTTTTTTCGCAGGTCAGAGCACAGGAGCGTACGTCTAAGTTCGGTTTCACAAATATAGCACTTCCGTACCTTTCGTGTGGTCTCTCGAGAACTAATTTCATGCCCTGTATTTTTGGTCTATGGCTAGTTGGTGCTCTGTGTGTTTCTTGTAACACTAAAACGTCACAGTTGTTTCGTTTGCACATGTCAGATAATAAAATTTCTTTATTTACAGATAAGCCTTCAATATTGCAGGAAGTTGTCACTAGTGATGGTCTTGATAAAGGCCTTTTTTGAGTCTCTTCGGAGAGTTTTGTCATCTTTGGTTTTGGTGCTCCGGTGTTTGCAGGATTGGCCGACTAGGTCGTTTCCAGGGGACGCCCGATTGCTTGTTGTTCGAGTGGTGAACGCAATCTTCGTGGAGGCTCCTGCAGTGTCCCCCAAGCTGAAGGAAAGATAGTAAAAGGTTGGAAGTACAATCTGTCGAACTCTAAATAAGCAAATCGCACAACAGTATTTAGAACATGAGAAGGCTGAAGACCAAAACTAAACGATATTAGCGGTAATATAATGCTTCATCAAAGTACTAGGACCGAAAAATATGTAAATGAATGGGACACCTGTGAGTGCAATTTGGGGATGAAAGGACGTCCGACTCTTGGAGCAGGAGTTCCGGCGACAGTGACATTCTAGACAAATTCAGTCCAGCTGTAAAGAGTGGACTCGTGTGGCTATTTGAAGAAAAACAACTGCCTGTAACAGAGACTATGATGGATAATAATTCTGTGAGCTTGCAAGTGCGGGAACTTAAAACAGAAGAACAGCGTATTAGAAAATGTAAGATTCCAGCTACTAAGAACTTGGACAAGGAACAAAATCAGGAATGGGAAGAATACCTTTGATGGAAAGTGCTGTTTTTTATAAATTCGTGTTTGACGGAGACTCTTGAGTTATTTTCAAATTCATGTTCGACAGAGATTCTGAGTACAAACTGCCTTTCAGGCTGAACAACTATTCTGAAAAGCTGTTAGACTCACAGGCCAAATGAGGGACGTCCAGTGAATTTGTGAACTGTCGCTTCATTTCAGAATACTTTGAGAGATTAAATGTCTGCCTATAAGAAGAAAACTTAAATAGAAATTGATATCAAGGCCAGAGTTTTATAAGAAACCAATAATTAGAGATCTTTTACATGAAGAAGAGACAGTAGCCATATCATCTAATGTAAATCCTATAGTAAAAATATTAATAAAGGGCTTAGGCAGTGAGTTACTAATCGACAGTCGTTCAGAAATTTTTCAAATTTGCAACAATGTTTTTCAGTGTTGCCAAATACGATGGACATGGCAGTGTTTTAGTATCAAATGTTAATGTCTGTCGAGCTACGGCAAAGGAGTCCAAATTAATACAATAAGTAATCACCCAATTGATGGTATTCAGTGGTGTTGCCATATAGCACATATTTTTGATCATTCCTAAACTTACAAGGGGAGGCCGCCAATTGTGAAATTCAGATTCGATTCATACTGCGCATAATAAGAGCTCATGGCCAGAGGTGTAATGTGGCAAAGCACCAAGATGCACTTCTTAGCCATTGTCGAGAAAATCGATAGTTAAAAGAAACCGTTGCGGTGAAATACTCTCTACTATTAGTAATTTTCTGCAGCATCGTGGCGCAGCGGTTTGCGCTCGGGTTCGTAATCCGAAGGTCGCCGGATCGAATCTCGTGCCGTGCAATTTTTTTTTATAATTAGTTTTTTGTAATTCGTATATATAAACTATTAATGAATTGCTTATGCATGTTGGTGAAGGCGGATAGCTCTCCAATTGTACCGCCTCCATTTTTCCGTTTTTTTAACAGGGTGTACCAAAGCTCTCCCGTACGCACTGATTTACGACGATGTTATAAGTTGCGCTAGGGACCGCATCCACCTTCTTTCGAAGTTAGCAGGCAACTACGTTGTTATGCGGCGGCTCGTTTCGACCCATTCAACATCTGTCCTTCAAGTGTAACGAGCGAGTAACGGAGTTTGTATTTCATACCCGCCACAGCAAATTTGTGTTCGTGGGGTCTCTATTCTAATTCGAACGTTTGACTTACGCTATACGTATTCGTTTCGGAATATCGTTTCTACGTCTTCCGTTAACTATACGTGGTTAACATTATGAAGACGATTAATAACATTTTTGAAATACAACTTTGTTTGCGGAAAACATAATTATGTTCGAAGTCGCCAGGTTTTCCACGACAAACGACTTTCAACAACTTATTATATGCATAATTGTTGCAACTGATTGCCGGGAATTATATATATATATATATATATATATATATATATATATATGTGTGTGTGTGTGTGTGTGAGCATATATATATATATATATATATATATATATATATATATATATTAATTACAAAAAAACAAATACTAAAAAAAGACCTTGCATGGCGCGAGATTCGATCCGGCGACCTTCGGATTACGAACCCGAGCGCTTACCGCTGCGCCACGACGCTGTAGAAAATTGTTAATCGTAGAGAGTATTTCACCGCAAAGGTTTCTTTTAACTGTCGATTTTCTCGACAGCGGCTGAGAAGTGCATCTTGGTGCTTTGCCACATTACACCTCTGGCCATGAGCTTTTATTATGCGCAGTATGAATCGAGTCTGAATTTCACAACTGGCGGCCTCCCCTTGTTAGTGTGAATCTGATTATCAGGGTAGACTTTCTGAACTGATTTGTTTGTGAGATAAATTTTGGATTGTGTTATCTGAGAAAGTATATCGAAGGAAAGGCAATCATAATATCATTTTAGCAACAAAAGATGACAGTGAAGTGAAGTTCTGAAATTCAGAATGGGGCCAAAATTTATCACTAGAATAGTACAGGGTAAAAGTTTACGTGGTTTGAGAATTCAAAAGGAAGCAGAAAATGGGGGTAGGCATTATCAGAGCTAAAACGAATTAGAAACACATATATAGGAGGCAAAGAATGTACAACAAGTTGTCCTAAGGGAGAAGTGTAAGAGGATTCCTGTGCTTTAGGAAAACTCACAGTCAGGCAACTGTGTGCATCTGAGCTGTATAGAAGAATTCATCTTCTTCTTTTTCTACTCTCTTGCTCTATTGCCTTACCTATTAGTGCTAGTCTTTGTAGGGATGTTTAGGTAGCAGAGAAGTTTCAAGACACAATTGAGGTAGAGAGGATGAAAGAAAAATCGAAGTAACCAGAGGTTGTCATACAAAGTTGTGAGGTCAGTGATTCCATGTGCACCAGAGAAGTTCAGTTAACGTAAAATTCTGAAGATTTAGGAATTAATTAAAAACTGATAAGAATTCTATGAAAGTGTGACATTCTGTCTACTCAGATACTATCGTGGTACAGTAACTGATAAAGAAAAATCAAAGCAATCATGAAGGTTAGTCATGAGTGAAAGGAAATCAGGTCTTGTAACAACGTGAAGCTTCCGATGTTTTCCTTACCGTGAGGAAAGCTATGTCATAATGATCTGTCCAAAACAAAATACACTCCTGGAAATGGAAAAAAGAACACATTGACACCGGTGTGTCAGACCCACCATACTTGCTCCGGACACTGCGAGAGGGCTGTACAAGCAATGATCACACGCACGGCACAGCGGACACACCAGGAACCGCGGTGTTGGCCGTCGAATGGCGCTAGCTGCGCAGCATTTGTGCACCGCCGCCGTCAATGTCAGCCAGTTTGCCGTGGCATACGGAGCTCCATCGCAGTCTTTAACACTGGTAGCATGCCGCGACAGCGTGGACGTGAACCGTATGTGCAGTTGACGGACTTTGAGCGAGGGCGTATAGTGGGCATCCGGGAGGCCGGGTGGACGTACCGCCGAATTGCTCAACACGTGGGGCGTGAGGTCTCCACAGTACATCGATGTTGTCGCCATTGGTCGGCGGAAGGTGCACGTGCCCGTCGACCTGGGACCGGACCGCAGCGACGCACGGATGCACGCCAAGACCGTAGGATCCTACGCAGTGCCCTAGGGGACCGCACCGCCACTTCCCAGCAAATTAGGGACACTGTTGCTCCTGGGGTATCGGCGAGGACCATTCGCAACCGTCTCCATGAAGCTGGGCTATGGTCCCGCACACCGTTAGGCCGTCTTCCGCTCACGCCCCAACATCGTGCAGCCCGCCTTCAGTGGTGTCGCGACAGGCGTGAATGGAGGGACGAATGGAGATGTGTCGTCTTCAGCGATGAGAGTCGCTTCTGCCTTGGTGCCAATGATGGTCGTATGCGTGTTTGGCGCCGTGCAGGTGAGCGCCACAATCTGGACTGCATACGACCGAGGCACACAGGGCCAACACCCGGCATCATGGTGTGGGAAGTGATCTCCTAAACTGGCCGTACACCACTGGTGATCGTCGAGGGGACACTGAATAGTGCACGGTACATCCAAACCGTCATCGAACCCATCGTTCTACCATTCCTAGACCGGCAAGGGAACTTGCTGTTCCAACAGGACAATGCACGTCCGCATGTATCCCGTGCCACCCAACGTGCTCTAGAAGGTGTAAGTCAACTACCCTGGCCAGCAAGATCTCCGGATCTGTCCCCCATTGAGCATGTTTGGGACTGGATGAAGCGTCGTCTCACGCGGTCTGCACGTCCAGCACGAACGCTGGTCCAACTGAGACCCCAGGTGGAAATAGCATGGCAAGCCGTTCCACAGGACTACATCCAACATCTCTACGATCGTCTCCATGGGAGAATAGCAGCCCGCATTGCTGCGAAACGTGGATATACACTGTACCACTGCCGACATTGTGCATGCTCTGTTGCCTGTGTCTATGTGCCTGTGGTTCTGTCAGTGTGATCATGTGATGTATCTGACCCCAGGAATGTGTCAATAAAGTTTCCCCTTCCTGGGACAATGAATTCACGGTGTTCTTATTTCAATTTCCAGGGGTGTAGCTCTAACAGAGGAATCTGGGCCTAGTTCAACAATCATCCTCGTTATGTGGTACGGCAGTTGGTGGCCTTTAGGCACCATATCGCAGCCAGAAGTTTGAGAATTTTGAAGTGAGCTCATAGTTGAGAAGTAGAGTGATGAGGTAGCCATCGGAGAACACAACAAAAGTGAAGAGGAAGTAGATGATGTCGCCACAGATGTGAAGTGTAGCAGCACCCTCCTTGGTGCCTTGTGGTGTGGTAGTCCTCAAGGTAAAGAGCAAAAATGACTCCTCCCGTGTACTTTTGATTACTATGTCAAAACTAGTGAGTGAAATAATATGATGAGTTCTGATTTAAATGGTAGACCGTGGGACATATCAACTGTGAATACAATGAATAGTTGGGCATAATGAAATGGAATGAGTGTAATTCGATGTATCATTATTAAGTTTGGATTCTACATTTCTTATATGTCGGCTGGTAAAGTAGAAGAAAAGCCAGACAAAAAGACTGTGAAGTATAGAACAATTTCAAATAGAGATTAAAACGAAATTTATCTACATGAGGGAATACACGTAAAAATCTGAAGCTATAGTATTTTTATTTTAAAATTCATAGAGGTCTTAAAGACAATGTGGTCGAGATAAGATGAGGCAGTGTTATGTTTGTTCACCGTCCATATTACTATCCTTCCCGCAAATAACTGGACAAAATAAAATAGAAATGAAAGAAGGAACTGAGCAGGTATAGGCATATCTAGCTGTATGCAGAATTTTATGAGAGTTATTCTGGTGGAAACTGAAACGTGATCCGAGTAGCGAGTTATGAGATATTTGAGTTGCAGTTCAGCAAATCGCTCCCAACTGAGAAGTGACAGAAGTGAGCGAGCTCCGTCGCTGTAGCAGAGTGGGGCGGTATTGTCCAAGGAAACGCAAGTCATAGGGCATCAGCGAAGTCATGGCGTCTGCAAAGTTCGAAGCCTGGCGAACGGATACAAACTATGTCCTAAGCAAAAGTACGGCGTTCTTTCCAAACTGGTGGAACATGATGCAAAAATCGGAGGAAAAATAGGGGCTGCTAAAGCTACGAATTGTAATATTTAGCAGAGAGATAAGACTGACAGATATCATTGTGCAAGGGTATCACTTCGAGCTATTGTGTTCTAATGTGTTCTATTATCACAAATATTAACAATTCGTAAAGGAGATAGTATGACGTCGTCGTCACCTCGGACGGCAGCACTGTGGAGGAAGAGCAATTGTTCGAGAGGACACAGCTGGATCCTGGATCATGGATCGAGCGTACATGTTAAGAGAGGCGACGCCATAGATACGGCAAACATGGTGGTTGGAAAACACGCTTCATCTTTGCGCTTATTACATATATAAAGGATCTGTGAATTTATTTGGTGATTATTAGTATATCTGATATGTGACAATTACACACACTTAGATGACGTCAGACAAAGGCCAAAGCCTATGCCAGTTCGATACCATTGTTACGATGCTTGTAAGTTAGTAGGATGTCTTTGCTGTTCGAATGTGTACTGCACCGCGGTTGTGAATTTATCGTCGATGTTGACCATTTGGTTTCCACAAGGACAGAAATCAATATTTTGTGTTTGTTGAGAAAGTGCCAGCAAAACTTTATCTTGCATACCAGTAGTGTTAGGTTGAGAGGCAAAAGCTACGTTCACGAAAGCACAACGAATTCTGATCGATGCTTCTCGTTCTTTGTGCAATTGTAACGAATGAACATCTACGAAATTTGAGAACACTGGGCATTGACAATATATTATGGCGTCACAAGTTTTATCTGTCATTTGTTTTCAGTGTAGCAATTTCTCAGAGTATTATTGCCGCGGCACATTCTTTCTCAGAATTCATATGCTTGTCTGAACTTGCTGTTAGCTATCCTTTAAGTAAGATCAGAGTTTGACAGGTGTTGTTACTGCGGTTGTTGTGGCAGAACCAAAAGGCAGGTCTGTTATGCCCTAGATGAGACGTCTCCACACTACGGCTCGCAGTCCAGCACTGGCGGGCGAACATCACCCCCTTCCTAAGGGGTCAGATAGCATTTTTTTATTGCAGTCACATCTTGCTTATCGAGCACTTCCCACAACGAGTGATTCGCTCAACAAGTAGAAGAAATTGTAACAAAATGACTCGCCTAACGATTAATGTCTTAAAAGAGTCTGTTTAGTGTTGTGCTAGATCAACCACCTGAAACCTGCAATACAAATATTACAGAAATGGAAAGTGCTATTGATGTGCGGTTTTCACAGAATGGATTGTCAGTCAGGAATTCGTATTGTTAGCCAATCAATTGAATGCAATAATACTTCTGAAACGTATTTTTGTGCAAAAATACACTTTTTTTAAATGTAGCCATGCCTTTTTACATTAACAACTGGGGTAAATTAGAATGTCAGTGGTGTTTGTTGTAGGATTCTATTGCGGTCGGTTACGAGATACCGTATTTTGAAACGTTTCCACACCGACACTTGCTTGTAGTTTTCAATCTGCGTAGTTGCTAGCTACGATGTAGTTATGTTTGCTTACACTGTGCTTCTGTGTTCCTTGACTTTACGGCGACTTGCTAGTCAGTTAGTGTGTGACAGTCCAAACAGCAGGTCGTGAGTGGACTATAGGATTTACGATTCCAGAAAAAGTCGACATGCTCATCTTGTATAGAGAGTGTAGGAAGAATGCGGTTCGTTCTTGTGTTCAGTCAGATATCCCAACAGTCATCAACAATCACGGCAGTTATTTATCAACATCTTTAACCAGTAGCGCGACAGCGGTAGTGTAACAATCTAGACAACGGAACAGAAGGAAACAAGCGACGACGGAAGATGTTCTTGTTACTGTTGCAGTTGATCCGCACGTTAGCTTCCGCGCAATCCCACTAGGAAGCGACGTGAGTCAGAGAAGTGTCCTACTCATTCTCCATCGACATAGGTTCCATCCATACCACAATTATGTCCATCAAGAGCTGCAAGGAGACCATTATTAGAATCGTCTTAACTTCCATACATGGGCATCAAGACAGGATAATCTAGTTGTATCATGTATTTTGTTTACAGAATGAGATTTTCACTCTTCAGCGTAGTGTGCGCTGGTATGAAACTTCCTGCCAGATTAAAACTGTGTGCCCGACTGAGACTCGAACTCGGGACCTTTGCCTTTCGCGGGCAAGTGCTCTACCATCTGAGCTACCGAAGCACGACTCACGCCCGGTCCTCACAGCCTTACTTCTGCCAGTATCTCGTCTCCTACCTTCCAAACTTTTATTTTGTTTAGTTTACCAATCACATCCAGGTAAACTGCCGAAGCATGCAGTATTGGTCTGTTGACAATACCCGTTGCCTTCGTCAGGTGGTACTTCAACGTCCATGGGGTGTAAGCATATGGTGTGGGAAAGTGAACCATCAGGTCATTGGCCCGTTTTTCATTGACGGACCAGTGAACGCGCACAAGTATCGCATCCTCCTGACAGGCCATCTTCCACGGGTGCTAGAAGACGTTGCTCTCCAGATTAGGAGGAAAATGTGATTCTAACATGATGGTTGTCCAGCCCACTGTGCACAAAGTACTATAGCATGTCTTAGGCACTGTTACTGAATTGCTACATAGGGCACACAGGACCTGTACCTTGGCCTGCCTGTTCTTCAGGTTTGACGCCTGTAATCTGTTTTCTGTGAGGAAAACTAAAAGACGCTGTCTGTAAGGACGTACCAACTACACCAGATGGTATCAACGACGTATTACTGCAGCCTGCTCGGACATCGCTGAAACGGTAGCACGTGTGCAGCAGACGTCCCATACCACACTGGAAGCACGTAACGCCGGTGCCTTTGGTCATTTTGAACACCTGCGATAGTCAATTGTCTCGTTACCGGTCAGATTCCTACCAACCAGTGTATTCACTCGTGTTGTTCTTTAATGTGTGCTACCACAGGTACTGTACAAGTGTCGGTGTGAGTACTTTTTAAAATACGGTATCTCGTATACGACTCGCTCTAGAATTCTCCCACAAACACCACTGGCATTCTAATTTACTTTACTTCTAGTTTGTTCATATTAATAGGCAGTGTTCCATTTTAAAAAGTGTATGTTTGCACAAAAAATATACTTCCTAAGCGTTACTGCAATCTGTTGATTGGATATCAGTACGAGTCCCTGACTACAAATCCAATCTGTGAAAACCGTAAATCAATAGCACTTCCCATTTCCACAATATTCGCGGCAAAAATTTCAGATGATTCACCCTGTGTATTTCAGTCTTTAATAACCATTTCAAAAAGTACCTTCTGGTCTGGATCGGTCTCTTTTGACACTGTAAACCAACATGAAGTCACGCGTACCTCCTGCACATCACTGGTCTGTAAAGTAGAAACTCTGACAAGTCCGTATTCAGTCAACTGTAAAGATCGCAGTGCGCCTCGCGTCGCAATTGTTGTCAACCCTACCGTTGCTCGGATTTCAGCGACGATGCTGCAAATTCTCTGCAACGATGTCGCAAGATCTTTCCTTCACCGGCACATGGTACGCCTTTCCCTTGCAGTATCTGTTTATAAATTCCGATTCTGATTTGTTCTCGTCAACTGACACGAATTGATTAAAGATGCCTATAAGACAGTAGTTATGCACGGTACGAACGTGGTAAGTCTCTTTTTCCACAAATTTTGATGCACAAGAATAAACACATATCTTTAGACATCTTTCTTCTAAAACGAGATATTCCATGCTACAAATAAAAAATTTACAGTAGTGTATTATGACTATGTTTCAGTACCTAATTTTGCGCAATGGAACGCATTGAATTATTCTACATAGACTCCTACGGAAATGTGTTTCACTTAACGAATGTTAATTATGGATAATATTCAGAAACAACGCCTATTGAGCGAAGTAAAACGTAAAAATTACAAAAATTATAATGCAGATGAATCGTACAGAACACTTACAATAATAACTTGTCTTTATTTTATGACTAATTGTGATACACATTAACTGACATGTAAACGTAATTGAACATTTGAACTGTAATTAATTTTATGGCATTTACAGGAAATTTACTGTACCTAAGTGACATAAGTAAGTAATTCACGTCATTAAACTGAGCATTGTATTTACTAGTAATGTGTCTTATGTAGTTGTGACTTGACTGAGGTTATGGATCAGATTAACCAGAGCAAATAATCGACAACGACTTCAAATGCTCATCAGTTAGTTTAGAACTGTAAATATGTTTCGCGTATTTAATTTAGGAGTAAGTTTTTTCACATATATGAGTAGCACCGAAAGCAGAACAAAGACACGAGGAAACTTAGGCAACTGGTCAAAGTGTGTGAGTGGAAGTCTCTTGTAAAACTCCAGCGGAGATGGATCAACTCATTTATCTCCATAAACATCACTACATTGCATATCAGCCGTTTCGAAGATTGACTAAAGGTTTGGAGTCTGGGTAAGGAATTGCACTGGATTTATCTTTAAGGCAATTTTGATTAAATTAAGTACTCACTGTTAAGCACACTGTATCTTCACTAAGAAACAGCAGTCACGAAACACACTAGCCCCACTATATTTTGCTTTCCAGACTGTATCTGTAGCCTCAACACAAAATATGGTGCGGGACGACCGCACTTATCCGCTGTTTTGAAGACGTCACTACTATACATTTAGCATTGTCGGATGTAGTCTTACCGATACCTAAAGGGCAGCACGCGAATCAGCTGTCACCGCGGCGATGAAATGACATGGACACCCGCCCGTATATACCAACAGAAATTGCGGAGTGGAGTCCATCCCTGGTCCCGGTGCCGTAGATATCTCAATCACGGTCTAGTCCTGAAACGAAAATTTGCTCGTAATTCAACACTGCAGTATGTTGGTATGATGAACTATAGTCTGTCCAACTTTTCTTGAACCATGCGCGCAGTGACTGCAGGGAACGAAGAAGTAACCACTATTTCTACCTCTTGGCGGGGAATGTTGTGTTTGTGGAAAGATATACCACAGTACTGACAGCATATGCAGCTCGCGCTACGTTCTGACCACGAGCAGTGATATTAATGACGCACGGAAGCAACAAGTCTTCGTGAAAGCCCGTTACAACGACCTTCAAGCGTGATATTTATTTGTAGCAGTGTACATGGCACTGAATTAAGGCCATAGCTCAAGGTCAAATGATAAGCTGTTCACTGTGGAATGCCTGCAGCCTTGGATAGTAAGGAATGGAAGCAGTAGTAAGTGTCACTAAAAGTGAGGAGTTCCAAGAAGTACTGGGGTATCAGACTTCAAGAAAACTTCGACAATCTATAGCTAGGCCTTGGTCTTTGGGACTTACTGAAAGAGCCAGTGTGATCTTTAGGTTGAAATATTGGGAGACCCCTGCCATAGATCCACGCATCCCTGTAAGACTAGAGCTTCCTGATATATGCAGATTACATTTGGTACGTCATTGGTTAGAGTCTGGACCGTTGTCATTTTCTCTCGTAGCATATTGATGTGTTTTATTTTGTTTGATACGAGAAAAGTAGCAAGATAAGTTCAATTAAAGTATTAGAGGGAAGAGCGAATAGGTTAAATACTCTTACTTCAAATTTCGTGGAAACTTTTGCAGCGTTTTACGCTGGATGTGAGACCACACAAATTTAGCATATTCACCTCACTTATTCCAATACAAAGAGTGTAATACACCTCACTCTGCATACAGAATTCCAATGAATGAAAACAAAACTGCGAATGGTATCAACGTAAGTAAATACATTAAAATAATGGGCGATAATCCCTGTACGATTGATTGATAACATGTAATGAACAACGGAAGATGATAGCTGCTCAATGGGTGTAACAAAATGTTTATGGACTTAGACAGTACTTTCATTTTATATTCCTGAATAATAGCTTACTTTAAATTTATGTAACTGTTATACAATGCATATAACAAAGACAAGGAAACTGGCGCTGAGCAATTACAAGATTACGGAGATGTTTAGCAAACTCAAGCGGCAGACTCTGCAAGGGAGGCGCTCTGCATCGGGGTGTAGTTTGCTGTCCAGATTTCGAGAGGGTGCGTTTCTGGATGAGGTATCGATTATATTGCTTCCCCCTACTTATACCTCCCAAGGAGATCACGAATGTAAAATTAGAGAGATTCGAGCGCGCTCGGCGGCCTTCCGGCAGTCGTTCTTACCGCGAACCATACGCGACTGGAACAGGAAAGGGAGGCATTGACAGTGACACGTAAAGTGCCCTCCGCCACACACCGTTGGGTGGCTTGCGGAGTATAAATGTAGAATGTAGATGTACGTCGTCAATTTCAGGAGTTTGTAATTATCGTAGTTATCGCATTTGAGAACAAATTCTCGCGTGATAAGAGTGTCTAATCCACAAGAATAGAGTTCAGTGGACACCAAAATTAGCCTGAAACAGAGTCTGAAACCACATCTGCATGAGAACCTTCTCCAACCGATATAATGTCTGCATTTGTAATTTGTGGGTTTACGTGTGCAAGAGAGAGAGAGAGAGAGAGAGAGAGAGAGAGAGAGAGAGAGAGGAACAGTAAGAATGGAAAGGCAGGGAGGGAGGAGAAGATGCAGAGACATATGTACGATAGTCTAAATTAACACTTGAAACGTTAATAAATCGAACATCGCTTAGTATTAATATAAAAGAGTGAAATACGTGCACGAATGTGTTCAGTATGTTACTATGTTTTTCGCTGAGAGAATATGTTCCATTTGTAAATTAAATGGCACGGACAAAATATCACAGAGAGGATTATGGTCCTTGGAATATGCAAATATGAAGTATCTGAACAGTGGATCGATGATGTTCCCATATTTAGGGAAAAGTAATGAGATCTTCAATCTTAATACTGTTTAGCGGGACTTCTTTCAGTTATGTGGGGCGGAAGGGGGGGGGGCGGGGGGCAGGTAGGGATGGCAGTTCCAGCTGAAACAACCGCATTTCCTTTGTATCGATATTCTTCCAGTTTAACCTGAATGTTAAAACCGCCGAAAATAACTGGTTTTTGAAATAACCGATATTTTGTTTTTTATTCCTATTATTTGCTGTTATAAACGTAGAAATGGGAAAATGTTGTAAGATTTTGACTCGCTGAGTTTCAAGATTTGTATATAGGCAAGTAAAAGAAAACTTCATCCATTCACCGTTCCGTGATTTTCTCGAAAAATGACAGGTGGTTGAACATTACGAAAAAAAAAATCACCTGTGTTCTCCCATTGATTCTAATTTTTCAAACTGTGCTCAAACATCATATGGTAGTCGGGGATGACACAATTATATTCTACTACAAAAATACAGCTACCAGCCACTTTCTTAATGCGTTTTATTTATGCCAATATGCATTTCGGGTTTGCACCCATCTTCAGCTGGCAAATTACATGTGTCTTCAGTTTCTACGTTGGTACAATATCGACAGCAGTTTGGATACTGCAGCTGGCCTGTGCAAAAAAGAAAACTTCATCCATTAACCTTTCTGTGATTTTCTCGAAAAATGATAGATGGTTGAACACTACGAAAAAAAAAATCACCTGTATTCTCCCATTGATTCACTAACAGGTGTTCATTTTACTTAGATTCTCCTCTCCTTGTTTTTTCTTGGCCTTTCTTCTTTTTTGTAACAGCGCAAACACTTTTTGTCGCGTATTATACACAGCACACTGCGTTATCCGCCATGATGTCGACTGACAGTTTTGTTCATATACAAGCAGTTTATCTATGGACAGAGTTATATTTTACGAAAGTTTTGAGGTTCCATCTAAGCTACTGTTTACTAAACATTGACTAGGGTGATAGAAGTACTCTAAGTACGATGTATACTAAGTTTTTTTGTTAGTTAGGCAGTATTGAAGGTAATAAACTAATATAACACATTTATATGAAGCAGTAATTCATACATTTACATATAACAAAGATAGAATTAAGATTTTTATGTTATATATTTTTACATGCATTTGTTGGGTATATATATTAGATTACGTTATTTCTTGATTGTGCTTAGTAAGTGGTTTGATAAGTAGATTTTGGAAGTTTTTCAGAAATATTCGGTTTGTTAACTCTGTTTGGTCGTTACGTATGTCGGAATGGGATGCATGTTTATGTGAATAAATTTATATGTCTTCTAGGAGGTTCACTCTTTTTCCTTTGTTGGCTAGGTGGAGAACTTGTAGGTTATGGGATATGTCTGTTACTTGATGTTCTACATCTGCTATATGTTCGGCAAATGTTGATTTATTTTAAGTTTCTTAAGTGATGAGCATCCATGTGTTCTCAAAAACGTATGTTGAAGTTTCAACCTGTTTGGCGTACCTATGTTTTAGGACATGAGTTGCAGTTAAGTTTGTATATTCCTGATTGATTGTACGGTTTGGTGTTATTTTTTATGTTATGGATAGCTTTGTCCTTTATTTTGGTATTTCTATAGTAGCTGATTCTGATATCTTTTCCTCAGAACAGGTTTGCTATTTTATATGACAGTTTTCCTACAAATGGCAAGCTTACATAATTTTCTTCTTGCTCTATTGTGGTATTCCTTAATGCTGTTTTGTTATTGTATTTGGTTATGTGGGGATTTATCTTAGAGTTTAGTTCTTCTATTAATTTTGAATTGTAACCTTTATTGTAAGCAATTGCTTTGATGGTGTTTAGTTCTTCTAGTAGGTCAGCTGGTTCTAGTGGTAATTTGTGCATTCTGTTTAGCATTGCTCTGTATGAAGCCATCTTATGTTTATCCGGGTGGCGGGATGATTTATTAATTGTGTTATCTGTGTATGTTGGTTTCCCGTATACTTGAAATTTGTGTTTGTTGTTGGAGCTACTTATGCAGAGATCCAGAAAATTTAAACCTACTTCTGTTTTGTGTTCTACAGTGAAGATGACGTTCTGACGCATTTTATTCATTTCTTTTGCACGGTTATCAATTTCTTCTGCTGTGCCATCAAATGAGATTATTATATCATCAACATACCTTTTGTAATAGATTATCTTCTTTACTATCTGGGGGTTTTCTTTAAAAAATTTACATTCTAAGTTATTGATGAAAATATCAGCAAGAAAACTGGCAAGGCAGCTACCCATAGCCAGGCCATCTTTCTGCTGATACGTTTTGTTATTAAAAGAAAAGTAGTTGTGTGGTAGTACTAGTGTTAATAGATCAATGAATTCATATATTTCTGGTAATGCCAAATTTTTATGTTTAAGTAAATTGTTTTCAATTATTTCCATTGTTTCTTTGACCGGTATGTTTGTATAGAGGTTTGTGATGTCAATTGATGCAAACCTAGCAGTATCAGGAATCTGAAATTCCTTTACACAATTAATAAGTTCATAACTGTTCTTTACTGAGTATGTCTCTTCGAATTTGAATGTGTTGCTAACGATCTAATTCAGTTTCTTGCTGATTTTATAAATTGGGCTGCACTGAGCATTGACGGTTGAACATACGGAACAGTTGACTTGATGGGTCTTACGTTGTGCTGTTAGGCGTGGTGCATAAGGGTTCATAACAGTGTATTCATGCATATCTTTTGCATTTAAGAGGACATCACTTTTTTGTCATCATATTTTGAAGTTTATTCTGTAACTTAAAAGTGGGATCAGACTGAATTTCTACTGTATTATTGTTACTGAAAAATTCAATGGTTTTGTTTACATATTCACTTTCATACATTATAGCAATAGCATAGCTTTTATCCACTTTTACTATTAAAGCCTTATTGTCACTTAGTTTCCTGTTAACACTTTTAAGTACCGTACTGTCCTGCTGCTTTATACTATTATTGCTATTTACTTTCTCTATTTGTTTGGTGATTTAATTCTTAACTTTGTGGCCTATGGCAATCTGATCACTCTGAGTTAGATTTGCAGTATCACAGGCTATTTTGGTACTTACTATTAATTCTTTAATATTATTTTCAGTCAGAGATGGGGTGAGAAATGTTGAAGCCCTTTATTCAGCAAAATTGCTTCTTTATCACTGAAAATTATGTTAGTTGAATTTACTAGATGTCTGCAGAATTTATGCTTATTGGAAGGTACAATGTCATTCACCTTTGGAATTTGTGATGTAAGCTTTTTCAACTTATTGTTATGTCTACCTCTGAACTTATGCTGTTCTTTCATAGCTATTATACTGACAAAATCGAATGCATGGTCGAATTGTGTGGGAGTAAGTTGTTTACCTAGTTCTAAATGTTATCTATGTAACTGGTGGTTTAAAAACTGCTTCTTTCTGTGTTGGTTATGGATTTCAGGTTGGAGCCATATAATTTCACTTCTTTCTTTAGCAAATTTTCGCTGCTTTGCTTTGACTGCTGATGTTCACTTTTATATATTTTGAAGCTACGTTTCCACTTAAACACTTTATATTGAACTTGATACCAAGAATTGTTCTTTCTAAGAGGATAATGATTTATTTATTCGAGTCATGTTGCCACGGGATGGTAGTTCCCTGTTCAGTAATGAAGAAATTGGATCATCTTTTTATTTCTTCGTTCTCAGCTGCACTGATATAAAATTCAGCTGTATTCGTTACTGGTTTCGGGCTGACACGCCCATTTCCTAACCAAACACCTAAAAATTGTAAGGTACATGTTTTACAAAACGTATACAAACAGTATATATGTCTACAGTGTGTATCATAATTAATGGTGTAAATGCATACAGTTGAAAGTACACAATACTAGAAGCAAAAAAGTCTCAGTAAACATAGGGTCGAAAATGCATACCTTAAGAGCTACAAGCACTTTTTCATCTTCAATACTCTGAAGCAAATCGCCTCTACTGAAACCTCTTTGGTTTTCAAATTTTGGGAAATGATATTGTGTTCCAAAACAAAAAAAAGTCTGGTAAACATGTTATCTAAAACGCATACCTTAAGAGCTATGAGCACGTGCTCATATTCACTACTTGGAAACACAACTTTCTAATGAACAATTGCTCATAACTTTTAAGGTGTGCATTTTAGAGCAAATTTTTACTGGACATTTTTTTCTTGTTTTGGTCCACACTACCACTTCCCATAATACGGAAAGCAAAGAGCTTGCAGTAGAAGGGATCTGCTTTGCAGCTCTTAAGGTATGCATTTTCGACCCTATCTTTACTCAGACTTTTTTTATTCTAGTGTCGTCTACTTTAAACTGTATGCGCTTACGCCATTAATTATGATACACCCAGTATTGTAGGTAGTCATATGTTTATAGACATACCTTGCTATGAATAGTAATTATTCATACAATATGGTGCCAACAGGTACAGCAAAGCATACAATGGGCAACAAGTACCCTTACTGATCTTGGACTATGTGTCCTTTGTTACTGACTGACCCAACCAACTGACAAACTTTACCTACATTAGTCAAGAGGACCCCTTTGAATGTGTCGCCATTACATCTACGTGCATGTGGACGTGGCTGTTATTAGTTTTCTATGGTGCCTTTGCAGCTATTGTCTTTTTATTTATAAGATTTTAAATGTTGAGAAATGTCGAAATTAACTTATAGAAAACGCTGACGATTTTGTTTTATAAAATAATGTGACATCCAAATGATAATATCAGTTTTACGTTTCAGTATATGTTAACAATTTTTTCAAACTAATATAGCGTCCAAATGGATGATGATGATGTTTTGTTTGTGGGGCGCTCAACTGCGCGGTTATCAGATCCCATACAGATTCCCAACCTTTACTCAGTCTAAACTCACCACTTCCATGAATGATTATGAAATGATGAGGACACACAAACACCCAGTCATCCCGATGCAGGTGAAAACCCCTGACCCCGCCGGCAATCGAACCCGGGACCCCGTGCTCAGGAAGCGAGTCCGCGACCGTGAGACAACGAGCTGCGGATGCATCCAGATGGAACGTAGAAAGCCAGGAAGCGACGGCGTAAGGCCCCTCCTGTATACAACCCTATATTTTTGTAGTGGGATATAGTACCAAGCGTTACTACCTTGCACAAAGGGAGTCAACGCTAAAAACTAAAGTATGCTGTTCATTATTGCGTGTTGGCCACAAACTGGTTATAATGAAATAGGACAAAAGACATAAAACAGTTACAGGTTTACAAATTTGGTTTGGTACCAAAGGTTAAAGTAATAATGAATTTTATAAAGTTGCAACTGAATGTTTCAGTTATTAGCATTGACTCACTGTATGCAAGGAAATAACCCGTGGTACTACGCCTGGTACAAAAATACAGGGTGGTGTACAGGAGGGCGCGTTATGTCGTCGCTTCTTGGCTTTGCATGTCCCATTTGGATGCTACGTCAGTTCGCAAAAAGTTGCCAATATTTACTGTAACGTAAAACTGATTTGCTTATTTGAATGCCACGATTATTTCTAAAACAAAATTGCCAAAGTTTTCTATGATGTAAATTTAATATTTCTTTACATTTCAAACGCATGAGCTGATGTATGAGAACGACAGCTTTGTTGACTACTGTGGGTGATATGTCAGTTTGGCTGTGTCAGTTCGTAGCAACGGACGTATAGTCTAAGATCAATGAGGGTACTTGTTGCCCATTGTATGGTTTCTTGTGCCTTTTGGAGGCATACTGTGTGAATCTTTACGTTTAATAGAAAGGTATGTCGTTAAGCGCATGAGTACCTATAATATGGTCATACATACTGTTTGTACACATTATTGTAAGACATGTAGACTGTAATTCTTACGTGTGTGGTTTGAAAATTTGCGTGTCAACCTGAAGCCGGTAACCACTACCGGTGAACTTTATATCAAGGCAGCTGAGATGAAAGAAAGAAAATTATCCACTTGCCTCAGACAACAGTTCTGCCATCAACAAAACTTCTCAATTATATCTTTTCCCCAAGAATTTTATATACTACACTACTGGCCATTAAAATTACTACACGAAGAAGAAATGCAGATAATAAACGGGCATTCAATGGACAAATATATTATACTAGAACTGACATGTGATTACATTTTCACGCAATTTGGGTCCATAGATCCTGAGAAATCAGTACGCAGAGCAACCACCTCTGGCCGTAATAACGGCCTTGATACGCCTGGACATTGAGTCAAACAGAGTTTGGATGGGGTGTACAGGTACAGCTGCCCATGCAGCTTCAACACGATACCACAGTTCATCAAGAGTAGTCCATGCAGCTTCAACACGATACCACAGTTCATCAAGAGTAGTCCATGCAGCTTCAACACGATACCACAGTTCATCAAGAGTAGTGACTGGCGTATTGTGACGAGCCAGTTGCTCCGCCACCATTGACCAGACATTTTCAGTTGGTGAGAGACATGGAGAATGTGCTGGCCAGGCCAGTACTCAAACATTTCCTGTATCCAGAAAGGCCCGTACAGGACCTACAACATGCGGTCGTGCATTATCCTGCTGAAATGTAGGGTTTCGCAGGGATGGAATGCAGGGTAGAGCCTCGGGTCGTAACACATTTGAAATGTAACGTCCACTGTTCAAAGTGCCGTCAATGCGAACAGGAGGTGACCGCGACGTGTAACCAATGGCACCGCATACCATCATGCCAGGCGCCTATGGCGATGACGAATACACGCTTCCAATGTGCGTTCACCGCGATGTCGCAAAACGCGCATGCGACCATCACGATGCTGTAAACAGAACCTGGATTCGTCCGAAAACAATGACGTTCTGCCATTCGTGCACCCAGGTTCGTTGTTGAGTACACCATCGCAGGCGCTCCTGTCTGTGATGCAGCGTCAAGGGTAACCGCAGCCATGGTCTGCGAGCTGATAGTCCATGCTGCTGCAAACGTCGTCGAACTGTTCGTGCAGATGGTTGTTGTCTTGCAAAAGTCCCCGTCTCTTGACTCAGGGATCGAGACGTGGCTGCACGACCCGTTACAGCCGTGCGGATAAGATGCCTATCATCTCGACTGCTAGTGATACGAGGCCGTTGGGATTCAGCACGGCGTTCCGTATTACCCTCCTGAATACACCAATTCCATATTCTGCTAACAGACATTGGATCTCGACCAACGCGAGCAGCAATGTCGCGACACGCTAAACCGCAATCGCGATAGGCTCCAATCCGACCTTTATCAAAGTCAGAAACGTGATGGTACACGTTTCTCCTCCTTACACGAGGCATAACAACAACGTTTCACGAGGCAACACCGGTCAACTGCTGTTTGTGTATGAGAAATCGGTCAGCACGGTGTAGGTGTAGCCACCTGCTCCAACCTTGTGTTCAAGCTCTGAAAAGCTAATCAAATGGTTGAAATAGCTCTGAGAACTATGGGACTTAACTTTTGAGGTCATCAGGCCCCTAAAATTTAGATCTACTTAAACCTAACTAACATTAGGACATCACACACACCCATGCCCGAGGCAGGATTCGAACCTGCGACCATAGCGGTCGCGCGATTCCAGACCGTAGCGCCTAGAGCCCCTCGGTCACCCCGGCTGGCAAAAGCTAATCATTTGCATATCACAGCATCTTCTTCCTGCCGGTTAAATTTCGCGTCTGTAGCACGCCATCTTCGTGGTGTAGCAATTTTAATGGCCAGTAGTGTATTTCCACTAGTTTTCGTCATAGGTTTTCCGAAGTATAGATATAACAGTAAAGACTAAAGACAACGTTCCTGTTTTGCATCCCTTCTACTCGGAGCTGAACCATACCGAAGCTCTTCAGTGGGTGAAGCAGATCGGCACTGCGTCGCTTGCTCCAGCAGAGTCGTTGTTCTCGCGAGGTGGAGCGGCGCTGCGCCTGCTCGCCGCGACCCTCTTGGCGTGCTCGGGTCGGGGATATCGTTAAGTGAATCAGATGCGAGAACCATTTGTAGGCGGCCCTCGAGCGCGGCCACTCTGGGCCGTGTTGTCGCAGCCGCCCCCTCCACCCTGCCGCCCTTATCCGGCGGGGCTCGGCCAGCCTGTTTGTGGAGCTGATTTGTGAACTCTGCGAAAATCCCGCCTGCCGAGAACCGCTTAGGGCAGCTCGCCTGTCCGGGGCAGCGCCGCAAGGGCTGCGACGGGTATCATCCGTCTCGTGCCTGCTACTGCGTCTGCATTCGGAGATTTCCAGAGCCCTCCAGCCAGTTTGGCTGTCGTTATTCACTGCCGTATACTCGAGAAAATAAAAGACGGCTTTCCCAAGTTAATGTATCCTATGGTTCACAAACTTTCAAAGTAAACCTAACTTAGGTGAGGATTCAAAAACTTCTGATGACAGACAATATAAGAGAAGCAGTCGATATAATCCCTTAGTCAGAAAAACTCCAGGACTAGGTTCTTTAATTTCTGAGTTTGCAGTACTAAAAAAGGAACAAACGTTCTTTTTATTTTACTTAATGTGTACGCGTCCTTCGCCATGCTTCTGTGCGGACTCACTACGTGTCAGAGCTGTGCTTAGCAACATGCTGCTTGGATTCTTGGCGCATTAGTTAACGTGACACAGTCGATGCTGATTGTGAGCGAAGAGGGAACATTAAATTCTGCGTTGCGCTCGTGAAAACCCCTAGTGAAACGTGGACAATGATTAAGCAAGCATATACAGGCGAGGCACCTTCAAGAATTTGTGTTTTCGAATGGCACAAAAGGTTTCGTGGAGGCAGAGGTTAAGTGTGAGACGATCCCAAAGCAGGTCACCCGTCTACAGCACATACAGGTGCAAAAGTGTAACGTATAAGTCAGTTATTGCAAGAAGACTGTCATGAAACTGGCGTCAGTATTAGAAAAATTTAATTTGGATCGTGATGTGTGTCATCATATTTTACGCGAAGATTTAGAGAAACGAAACGTAATGCAATACTCAACCGTCAGACGCTATCAGACGAACAGTAAGAAGAAAGACGAAGAATTTCCTTGAACTACGGGATAGAGACAGGCGTGATCCTATATTTCTTTCAAAGATTATTGCTGGGTATGGATGTTAGTCTTACGACTCTCACACGTATCGTAAAAGTGCTGTATCACCATCATCGAAAAAATTCAAACGACTTTCTTCGAGGACAAAGACAATGTTTATTGCATTATTTGATACTAAAGGATTAGTTAAGCATGAATATGTTCCTTCAGGTCAAGCAGTAAACCAAAGTCTTTATACAGAATTCCTGAAACGATTGCGACTAACGATTCGAGATCGTTGCCCTGATTTGTGGCATTCACGGGTCAGGTTCTCACTGCATCACAATGCAAGACCGCGTACTGCTTCATCTGTTACCTAGTATGTGGTCCGACATTCTTTTATTGCCATCCCACATCCGCCATATTCGCCCAACCTCTTTCCTTGCGAATTTTTCATGTTTCTCAAGTGAAAAGAGATTTTCTCCGGTCGTGCACTGGGTGTTGTGTTGTCCTCATCGTCATTTCATCATCGACATCCAGGTAATCCAATGTGCCGTCACCTGAAATACTTGCAGCTCGGCAATCGAAATTCCCCAGGTGGCGCTCCCAGCAACCAGCACCAAACTATCATTTCATTTCATTAATCCATTTCAGTGTACACTGAAACTCCAAAGAAACTGGTGTAGGTATGCGTATTAAAATACAGAGATATGTAAACCGGCAGAATACGGCGCTGGGGTTGGCTACGCATAATAAGACAAGTGTGTGACGCACTTGATAGACCGGTTACTGTTGCTACTGTGGCAGGTTATCAACATGTAGACGAGTCTGAACGTGTTATGTCTCCCTGTTCGTAGTCAAATATGTGGTGTCGAAGAATCCTGTGTACTCAGTTCGCTAGAAAAACTTTCAAGCAAATCGTAGTAATGAGTTTTATTACAAAAAGATAAGATACAATACTCAACTTCGACAATTACACAGAAGTGTCCGCTAGCAAAGGACGACATACAAAATAACCGCTCTTCTTCAGTATAAACAATCCAAAGTCTGTGCTACATAGTGTACAAGCGAAGTAACTAGCGTTAACGCTTCTATCCAAATCGCTACTCTTGAATCTACTATCGAATTGGGGAGTCACCAGTTAGTCGAAGCGCTTATGTCCTCCCCACATAGGGGCCGTATCTGTCTCGTTGTCACCCTGGAGGGAGGTCCGGCTAGCGTGCGATTGGCTGACTTCTTCTCACAGCCTTCTCTGCTCTATCTTTCCCGACTGGTGAGCCGGCGCTAGACTTTACGACGTAATAGAACGTGGTGTTATAATCGGCGCACGAGCAATTGGACACAGCGTCTCCGAGGTAGCAATGAAGTACGGATTTTCCCGTACGACCATTTCACAAGTGTATCGTGAATATCAGGAATCCGTTAAAACATCACCCCTCCAACACAGCTGCAGCAGGAAAAGCATTCTGCAGGAATGGGACCAACGACGACTGAAGAGAACCTTTCAACGTGACAAAAGTGAAACATTTCCGCAAATTCCTGCGGATTGCAATGCTGGGTCATCAACAAGTGTCAGCGTGCGAGCCATTCAACGAAACATCATCAATACGGGCTTTCGTAAGTGAAGACCCTCTCGTACAACCTTGATGACTGCACAGCACGAAGCTTTACTCCTCACCTGGGCTCATCAACACCAACATTGGACTGTTGATGACTGGAAACATGTTGCCTGGTAGGATGAGTCTCGTTTCAAATTGTGTAGAGCGGATTGACGTCTACGGGTATGGAGACAACCTCTTGAATCCGTGGACCCTGCATATCAACAGGGGACTTTTCACGTTGGTGGAGGCTCTGTAATGGTGCTGGACGTGTGTAGATGGAGTGATATGGGAGCCCTGATACGTCTAGACGAGGCTCTGTCAGGTGACACGTAAGTAAACATCTTGTCTGATCATCTGCATGAATTCATGTCCATTGTGCATTCCGAAGGACTTGGGCAATTCGAGCAGGACAACGCGACACACCACACGTCCAGAATTGCTACAGAGTGGCTGCAGAAACACTCTTCTTAGTTGAAACACTTTCGGTGACCACCAAACTTCACAGACATGAACATTGTTGTGCACGTCTCTGATGCCTTGCACCGTGCTGCTCACACGAAATCTCCACCATTTCGTACTCTTACAGTTTTATGGATACCCCTGCAGGATTCACGGTGTCAATTCCCTTCAGCACTAGTTCAGACATTAGTCGAGTCCTTTGCATGGGGGCTTAATTATATAAATATGAAATGCAAATATTTTTAATTTTTTTTTTTTTTTTTAGTAGTTGTCTGTCCGGTTACGCAGTCTCGTAAACGGTTGGCCCTGACTAGTATTTGTATGCAAGCTGACTGCATAGAATAACAACAAAGAATGAAAGAAAATTCCCGTTAACACAATTAATTAATTAAGTCCCCAGCAACTATAAAAAAGGACAAAACCAAAGCACACGTGTAACTGTTCTGTGTGTGGAAGTGTGATTCAACGTACACATCTGGCACGGTTCTTCTTCAATAAGACAAGAAATATTAAATATCATTTATACTGAAGTAATTAAAAAAATAGAAATACTATAATTGCGCAAGAAAACCAGAATTACACTCTAGTACAAGAACACAAGCCAGATGCTTTGTTGACTCTACCTGTAATGACGCATTATTTAAGACATTGAAATAATAAAAAGAAAAGGGAATTTTTTTACCTTCATATATATTGACGAAAAGCACTCTGATCATTACAATATGTCCATTCGAACAACATCTGCTGTCTAGCCCATCAAACAACTGCATAAAACATGGAACAAGCACTCCCTACTACAACATCTCAACCCCACTCACTACTACCACATCTCGATAAGCAGTCTCCACCACGACTTCTCGACAAGAACTTTTCACTACGACATCTCAGCAAGCACTGACTACTACGAGTTCTCGACAAGCACTCTCCACCACGACTTCTCGACAAGAACTTTTCACTACGACATCTCAGCAAGCACTGCCTACCACGAGTTCTCGACAAGCACTGCCAGTGGAGGCGGCGGAATAAAACTCTTTGGCGCAATCTCTGGCGCTGTGGCTCAGTGTAGCCACCTTTCATATGCCCTTCCTCCACGGGCCAGAATTTGATGGTATTTTTGCCAGCATTGGTGGTGAAAATACCACCAAATTCGTCCACAAAAATACAGACAAAAATAAAAGATAATATTAATACGTAAATATCACATAATTAGGTAAAATTTTGGCTTTGCACTGACCCTTCAATAACCTAATATATAAAATAGAGTAAGCAATACAAATTCTATCATACATGTGATTTATATAATAGTTTACACAATACACAAAAAATCAGTTTAGACAAACGTTCACATAAAATGCTTTCAATGATTAAAAAAAAAACAAGTAGTTGATAGTTCCAGCAGTAGCACCCAGCAATGGTCCACAGGTGCAAACAGCAAGAAGTAACATCATTTCAGTAGAAACAGTTGCATCAGTGGCACCCAGCAATGTTGAGTAGGTGCAAACACCGACAAGTGATATCATTTCAATAGAAGCAGTTCCATCAGTTGCACCCAGCAATGTTGAACAGGTGCAGACACCAACAAGTGACATTATTTCAGTAGAAGCAGTTCCATTAGTGGCACCCAGCAATGCTGAACAGGTGCAGACACCAACAAGTGACATTATCTCAGTAGAAGCAGTCCATTAGTGGCACCCAGTAATGTTGAGCAGGTGCAGACAGCAACAACTGACATTATTTCAGTAGAAGCAGTCCATCAGTGGCACCCAGTAATGTTGAACAGGTGCAGACACCAACAAATGACATGATTTCAATAGAAGCAGTTCCATCAGTTGCACCCAGCAATGTTGAACAGGTGCAGACACCAACAAGTGACATTATCTCAGTAGAAGCTGTCCATCAGTGGCACCCAGCAATGTTGAACAGGTGCAGACACCAACAAGTGACATTATTTCAATAGATGCAGTCCATCAGTGGCACCCAGTAATGTTGAACAGGTGCAGACACCAACAAGTGATATTATGTCAGTAGAAGTTCCATCAGTGGCACCCAGCAATGTTGAACAGGTGCAGACAACAACAAGTGACAACATTTCAGTAGAAGCAATTCCATTAGTGGCACCCAGCAATGTTGAACAGGTGCAGACACCAACAAGTGACATTATTTCAATAGATGCAGTCCATCAGTGGCACCCAGTAATGTTGAACAGGTGCAGACACCAACAAGTGACATCATTCAGCAGAAGCAGTTTCATTAGTGGCACCCAGCAATGTTGAACAGGTACACATAGCAACAAGTCACATTATTTCAGTAACAACAGTCCATCAGTGGCACCCAGCAATTTTGAACAGGTGCAGTCACCAACATGTGACATTATTTCAATAGATGCAGTCCATCAGTGGCACCCAGTAATGTTGAAGAGGTGCAGACACCAACAAGTGACATCATTCAGCAGAAGCAGTTCCATTAGTGGCACCAAGCAATGTTGAACAGGTACACACAGCAACAAGTCACATTATTTCAGTGAAAACAGTCCATCAGTGGCACCCAGCAATGTTGAACAGGTGCAGACACCAACAACTGACAGTATTTCAATAGATGCAGTCCATCAGTGGCACCCAGTAATGTTGAACAGGTGCAGACACCAACAAATGACATGATTTCAATAGAAGCAGTTCCATCAGTGGCACCCAGCAATGTTGAACAGGTGCAGACACCAACAAGTGACATTATTTCAATAGATGCAGTCCATCAGTGGCACCCAGTAATGTTGAACAGGTGCAGACACCAACAAGTGACATTATGTCAGTAGACGTTCCATCAGTGGCACCCAGCAATGTTGAACAGGTGCAGACAACAACAAGTGACAACATTTCAGTAGAAGCAATTCCATTAGTGGCACCCAGCAATGTTGAACAGGTGCAGACACCAACAAGTGACATTATTTCAATAGATGCAGTCCATCAGTGGCACCCAGTAATGTTGAACAGGTGCAGACACCAACAAGTGACATCATTCAGCAGAAGCAGTTCCATTAGTGGCACCCAGCAATGTTGAACAGGTACACTTAGCAACAAGTCACATTATTTCAGTAAAAACAGTCCATCAGTGGCACCCAGCAATGTTGAACAGGTGCAGTCACCAACATGTGACATTATTTCAATAGATGCAGTCCATCAGTGGCACCCAGTAATGTTGAAGAGGTGCAGACACCAACAAGTGACATCATTCAGCAGAAGCAGTTCCATTAGTGGCACCATGCAATGTTGAACAGGTACACACAGCAACAAGTCACATTATTTCAGTAAAAACAGTCCATCAGTGGCACCCAGCAATGTTGAACAGGTGCAGACACCAACAAGTGACAGTATTTCAATAGATGCAGTCCATCAGTGGCACCCAGTAATGTTGAACAGGTGCAGACACCAAAAAGTGACATTACATCAGTAGAAGTTCCATCAGTGGCACCCAGCAATGTTGAACAGGTGCAGACAGCCACAAGTGACAACATTTCAGTAGAAGCAGTTCCATCTGTGGCACCCAGCATTGTTGAACAGGTGCAGACATCAGTCCAGAATATTCACTATCACTAATCACACAGTTCATCAGTAGAAATTAAACATTTCTAAGTGGCACCCATTATGTTGAACAAGTGCGGGTAACAATCCATAATATTCACCATCACTAATCACACAGATCATCAGCAGAAATTAAACATTTCTAAGTGGCACGCATTATGTTTAACAAGTGCAGGTAACAGTCCATAATATTCACCATCACTAATCAGACAGTTCATCAGCAGAAATTAAACATTTCTAAGTGTCACACATCAATGTTGAACAGGTGCAGGTGTGAACAACAGTTTGAATGCACACACAATTGCATTTACAAAATTATACTCAATGCTCCTACACTAAACATATAAATTATAACAAACACACAAATGATGTCAGATAATTGTCATATTAACTATTACAAATGCACAAATATCAGTAAACCTACAATATTTATGGGTGTCAGTACAAGCCACAACAAACAAGTAAAATAATATTTAGGAGATAAGTCGGTACCACTTATCTGGGATTAGGAAGGGAAAACACACAAAACGCACTCACTCATCTTTCATCCACATTAAGTGCTACTGTGTAATTGAATAGTGTTAACTGTGTAAATGCAATTCTGTCAAAATTTGATGTTCATCATGTGTATCAAGTAGTAGTGGCAGCAATGTATAACAGTCAATAATAGTTAGTCAACGTCATAGTTATCATGTCAAGACCAACGTTTGCCAAGCCAGATCAAAATGTACAGTTGCTGAACAACTGTCAGTGAGCCAAGATATGCAATTACTTCCTCTCTCCAAAAAAAAAAAAAAAAGTATATACTGCTTATTGATTTAACAAAGTGTGTGTGTAGACAATCTTCTTTCTACTTGAGTGTTCTAGTCTGCCATCATCATCCTCCTTGTTCCATATAAACCAACAAAAAAAATATGCTCCTCACTTACTTTACCTCTTACCCATCAAAACTCCATAATCATCAGCATCACATAATCGTAATACTTCAACAATACCTCTTACGTCGATACATATAGACCTTATCATCAATATCATTTATCTTACCTCTTGTCCACCAAAACTCCAATAATCATCAACTTCACACAATCTCAATACCTCAATAATACCTCTTCAATACGTCGACACATATAAACCTTACCATCAATATCATTTACCTTACCTCTTGTCCACCAAAACTCCAATAATCATCAACTTCACACACTCTCAATACCACAATAATACCTCTTCAATATGTCGACACATATAAACCCTATCACCAATATCATTTCACTTCCATAACAATTCTTTCCTCTAGTCAGTCTCCTCGAACAAGTACAGACAAAATCCTAGTGCAAACTTCAATTCATCATCCCATACAATCCGAAGACACAATGTCCACACACAACCTCTGTGTAATCCATCTGACCAATATCTTCTACTCATTATGAATTATAAAATACATTTTAGTTACCTTGTCCATCATTAAATAAGAGAAATGCATACATGACCTCTAACAGACTTTAGTTCGAATAACTCTCATTAATTAAGTACGATTACGGAGTGTGAATGATCATAATATTTCACAGTGTGTACACCACTTCAAGAATCATGGCAGAAGCAAACATGTGGAGTATTTTTTGTGTCAAGTGTCACTTGCTATTTCAATTGCTCACGAAGAATGCAGTGTAATAACTGTCAATGATCTAACCCTAGTGTTGGTATGTCATGTCGTTAGCTTCCTTCCTATTAGCATAAATTTATACCGCTTTCATAAAACCTCCAGCTCATGTGACTTCTATGAAGTTTCTTGTACTAATGTCGTTCGTCGAATTATAGCAGTTCATTTTCTTATCTTAAAAATATCAGGCACTGAGCGTAAGCAAAACATGCAACAGCGAGTAAACATACCAGTAGAGAACAGAATGTCAAGCACAATCCCTACCACGAGGCTCTGCCAAGCAAACAAACTGTAATTAATACCATAGCGTGACCTAAACTCTATGTTCGTACACTGTACATCAGCATTTCTATATTCTAAATTGAAGAGTAGTTGTGACAACAAAACAGAAATGTGTAAATATACAATCCATACGCACAGCAGCAAACATATATCTTACACAATAAACAGATCATTAGCATCATATCAGCATAAGCAAATAAATGTTCATATGTAATCTTAATAAGTAAGCATAAAGGCGCAAGCGGGTAAATCACAAAGTGTAACCTACATACATAATCACAGTCAGCACAATTAATCAGGTGACAATTATAATTTAAATAAATAAACACAGCAGGCACATAATAAAAAAAAATATGACATCAGTGAAAAAGCAGTGCAGCCAAGCGATGCATAATATATACAAATAACAACCCTGTTCATTAATCAATCATTGTCAAAATCAGTTAACGTACGCAAGCACGTCGCTTCACAAGTAAATTCATAGAACATGAAATTTTGCACAAAGTATGAATCACGTAATCGCGAGCAGCAAATTACGTCTGAAGTACGTACCTAAGTGGAAATATGTTACCTGAAAAATAAACTCAATTAATAGTTACCGTTTTTGTTTATTAGTTTCGTCTTGGAAATTACATTCATCCTGAAATTTTCTCGATAGCAAGTCCTCTTAACGTCGGACACACACAGAATTTACCTGAAGTTCTTAAATATTTCATACAACCGTATCCTGAAAAATACTGAACGTTAATAACATAATTCATCAAGTCACTATAGCTTTATACTGAATTTAATCGGAGAAATTAAACTGTGTATTTGTTTACGGCTGTCAGTGCATTCGCACTGAGCGCTCGATCAGCTGTAGGCGCTTGACGTAGGAAGTAATTGTTTGCCGTCAACGACTGCCTTGTGCGGCGCGCAGACTTGACTGTTGCATTGTGTATGTGCTGCCGCCAAAAAACAGCGCGGTATCCTTGTATTCTCTGTGTGTTTACATGTAGCTGTTAGTTTCTCAAAAGTATGTCATTCCACAAAAATTTTAACGTTCGATATATGATGTATTCCCTTAGAGCGCCGAGATTTAAGAGTTTCTACTTCAACAGTGTTATCATGAATAATTTTGCGAATTCTATATGGACCGTTATAAAGCAGAAAAAATTTGCGACACAAGCCTTTTCCTTTGTGAGACAAACGATGAGACTTAATTAACACTTTTTGACCAACTGACAAGGTCTTTAAACGACCAGGATGTTTAGCTGGTTTCTCTCTTCTAGCAGCCGCAGATGCAATATTTCGTAGAGCCAAGTTCACAACTTCAGAATGCCGCAGTTTCCGTGTAGGCGGAAAAGGAACGATTTGAGAAATGCGATTTGTCGGTGCTTTATTTTTTAATATCAATGTAGGCGGTAAAGAAGTTGAATCATTAGGGAGTTCATTCAGAATGTTTTGAAAAATATGAAGATACTGATCCCACGTTCTGTGATTCTGATGACAATAAAGACGACACAATTTATTGATTTCCTTCATCCATTTCTCTGAAGCGTTAGATTGAGGATGAAAAAGTGAAATGAAAATTGGTTTAATCTTACGACGCCGTAGAGTATGAAGCCAAATTTTACAGCGAAACTGTGATCCATTATCTGATATAACCTTATCAACATGACCCACTTCTTTAAGAAAATGTTTGATGAAAGCGTTAGATACTGAACGAGTTGTTGCTTTGTGTAAAGGTGTAAGACACACATATTTTGATGTCAGTTCCACTGCTATGAAAATGTACGCAAAACCATTAGTAGAACGAACCACTGGACCGAACAAATCGACTGCAGCCATCTGCTTTAATTTCGCTGGAATGATAGGAAACAACGGTGCTCTGTGAGAAATAGTTGGCGGCTTAGTCTTTTGACATAATTTGCATTTGGCAAGAACAGATCGAATACGTTTTTCCATATTACTGAAGTAGCAATTTTCTCGTAATTTATGAAAGCGTTTTCTGGGACCAATGTGTGCATAACTGAAATGTGCATACCAAATCAATTTATTGACCCACTCATCAGGAATACAAACTAACCAAACAGAGTTGTCGACCGATTTTCGTTTAAAAAGAACTTTCCAGATAGTTCGCAAAAACGAGGTGTGGCCAAATCGTCCAATCTAACAAAGGGTCTTAGAAAATTACAGACACCAAGGAAACTACGAACATCATGTTTTGTGGTAGGAACAGCATAATTACGAATAGCGTCTAGTTTTTCTGGATCAGGAAGAATACCTTCTGTAGAAATAATGTGTTCGAGAAATTTCACCTGAGAACGACCAAATTCAGATATTTCCAAGTTCACTGTAATGCCAACTCTTGCAAAAATACGTAACAATGAATCCAAAATTTTGTTGTGCTCACTCCAAAAGCGTTTAGTAATAAGAATATCGTCAACATATGAAGTAATATTGTCACGAAGATAAACAGGTAAGATTTCGTTTAAACTACGAATGAATGCTGCGGAAGATACAGTAAGTCCAAACGGTAATTTCCGAAATCACTTTTAGGTAAAATAGTCATATCCGGTTATTGTTTACCATCTCTCTAGATAGATTGATAGTCGAAGAGTTGTTTTGACAGATGCAAAGAATAGTAAAAGAGTAGGCAGTGGTGCAGAAAACTAAAAGGGAAATAGCACCACTACAGCTCGGGGCCCTATGGACGCTACGGCACATATTCACTTAGTGTAGTGAATCCCCTGAGGACATTAATTATTCGCGTCATTTCGCGGATCAATTTCTACAATTTGCACTTGTCTCTCTGAAGCTCTGTCACGTGGAGGATGCCAGTTAGGTCCCTCCTGTCTGTTAGATGCAAATTCTTGGTTGTGTCTGTTATTAAAATTTCTATTTTCCGGTCTATCTGCTTGACTGCTTCTTGTGTAATTTCGACTGTCACTTCTGAAATTATTGTTGTATCTACTACCCTGGTTATTTATGTAGTAAGAATTTCTATTACTGTATGAGTAATTTCTGTCTTGATGATACCGATTACTGTTTCCGTATGATTGATCATTCCAGTACGAATTACCGTTATTATAACTGTCTGTGTAATTTCTGTTAGAACGCCTGTTATTGTCATAAGGCTGGTATCTATTGTCCTGTCTGTTTCGTCTGTCATTCTCAAAATGACCCATATAACGTCCGTTCCGATCACTATCCCTTTTCTCTGAAAATCTATTGTGATTACCGTTACTGAAAAAGTTACAAGAAGTCCCGTCGTCGTTATCATACTCAAGTTCTTGTAGCAAAGCCTTAAAAGTCTCAATGTCGTCTTTACATCTTCCGACTAAAGCAATTTGTCTTATAGATTGTGGCAGCTTAGTTAAACAAATGCGAATTAATTCAGTCGGGCTATAAGGGCTGGAAAGGAACTGATTCTTTCGAATCATGTCTTCAAAGTATTCTGCTGGCGTGCGGAACTCAGACTTTTTAAAATTACGCTGCATAATAAGACTGTGTTTGACTCTGTCTTGTGTGTTTTCGGACCAATATGCCGATAGAAACGCATAGAAAAAGTCATTTAGATTATTACAATCTCTAATAAGCGCGCGCATGCGCGTCGCCGGTTCGTTTTCTAAATATCCACACATAAATTCCAGTTTGTGACTTAGTGGCCAATTTGGTGGAAGTGCGTACATAAATTGATCTAACCATGAACATGGATGTATGTCATTCTTAGAATTGCGAAAGATCTTAAATTTCCGAACAGTTAAGAAGTGTTTATAGTCAAAGTTTTCTCCTCGTGGCGACAAAGACCTACCGCGTCTGTCCAAGTCCGAAAGTCGATTATTGTCAAGTTTGCGCGCCTGGCGCTCTCTTGTTGCATTCCGTAAATGAAACAAATTATTTTCTTCAAACCCCTCTGCTATCTGTGATTCTAAATTTCTTCTGCTATCTTTTCCTACGATATCGCCTTCAATTTGTTTGACTTGCTTTCGCAATGCCTCAACTTCCCTTTTAACGCGTTCATTAAATTTTCCCTGATTTTCAACATGTTTATTTATGTTCTGATACTCTTCAGTTTCTGCAAATGGTAATGGAGCTGTATCATCCGAATCTCTGTCCCCATTTAAGCTAAGACTTGTCAATTTATCTGAAATATCCTCAACTCTTTCCGATAAATCACCTATTTGTTCTTTCTGTTTATTTACGTCTTCTGTAAGTGTCGCGACTCGGGTTTCAGTATTGACACATTTATTAGTTAACTGTTCATATTGTTGTGTTAGATTATTTAATCTATCATTTGGTACGGATTCCTCGATTCTCTCAAATATTTCTTCCTTATCGTGTGCACGTTGTAAATTTAACTCTGAAAATTTTTGTACTCTCACGCGATCTCTTTCTTCCTGTTCTCTATCTTGTTCCCTTTGTCTAATCTCTACTGCAATTAATCTATTATTGTGAGAATTCAAAATCGGTTGTACTTCTTCTCTAATTTCTTTCTTTAATTCATCTTTCATGTTTTTGAAACATGTCCCTATTCGTGAATCTACCCGTGTTTCCATTGTTTCCAACTCTGTTTTAATTATTCCTATTTGTGATCCCAGTGAGTCTAACCGTGTTTCCATTGTTCCCATATCAGTTTTAATTTCAGATCTCAAAGTTCCCATATCTGTTTTAAATTTAGATCCCAACTGTGATCCCAGATTTAATATTGCACCCATCAACTGCTCCATATTAACGGGTTCGAAATTCTTTTCGCTCCTAACATTTCCCGCTAAACCAGCTTCGTTCATCATAGCTGTAAAGCTATCTGTGTTCGATACTATTCCAGAGTCTTCTGTCGTTAATCTTGTATTCTGAAAATGTTTTGATTGTGAAAAATTTTGAACTGGTTCTGGACTATTTTCCCTGCTTATTAAATTGTTTTCTACTTCATTATTCGTGATACTGTTTTCCTCTGTTGGCGAGTTCGCCATGTTAACAATTTCGTCATTCTCACTATCCATCATTTTGCCTTTTTCATCGATCGCGTAATCATTTACAAAACATACAGAACTCGTCACTATATGAAAATTACACACAATGACACTTTATCTCCAACAATACCATTCACACGAAATTTCCCTCAAACACGATTAACGAACAATTGAAATAATTGCACTAAATTGTCAAACCCGTAGACAAGACATCAAAAATTAAATTTTGCAAAATACCATTAGAAGAATGACAATTACCAAATCTACACATGCAATATAGACTACAATTACTAAACTACAAATTACTACAACAATACTACTGTCTACTTTTTTTTACAATCAGAAGAATTCCAAGGGACGATCCGAAGCAGCGGTCGCCACGTGCATGGAGGCTTAATTATATAAATATGAAATGAAAATACTTTTTGTCTGTCCGGTTACGCAGTCTCGTAAACGCTTGGCCCTGACTAGTATTTGTACGCAATCTGACTGCAGAGTATAACAACAAAGAATGAAAGAAAATTTCCGTTAACACAATTAATTAGTTAAGTCCCCAGGAACTATAAAACGTACAAAACCAAAGCACAAGTGTAACTGTTCTGTGTGTGGAAGTGTGATTCAACGTACACATCTGGCACGGTTCTTCTTCAATAAGACAAGAAATTTTAAATATCATTTATACTGAAGTAATTAAAAAAAATAGAAATACTATAATTGCACAAGAAAACCAGAATTACACCCTAATACAAGAACACAAGACAGATGCTTTGTTGACTGAACCTGTAATGACGCATTATTTAAGACGTTGAAATAATAAAAAGAAAAGGGAATTTTTTTTACCTTCATATATATTGACGAAAAGCACTCTGACCATTACAATATCTCCATTCGAACAACATCTGCTGTCTAGCCCATCAAACAACTGCATAAAACATGGAACAAGCACTCCCTACTACAACATGTCAACCCGACTCACTACTACCACATCTCGATAAGCAGTCTCCACCACGACTTCTCGACAAGAACTTTTCACTACGACATCTCAGCAAGCACTGCCTACTACGAGTTCTCGACAAGCACTGCCAGTGGAGGCGGCGGAATAAAACTCTTTGGCGCAATCTCTGGCGCTGTGGCTGAGTGTAGCCACCTTTCACCTTGTCCCGTCGTGTTGATGCACTCCTGCGTGTTCGCGGGGGCCCTACACGATATTAATGAGGTGTAACAGTTTCTGTCGCTCTTCAGTGTGTAAATGATTTTCAGAGTACTCTCCTCATACTTGAACAAATTTTTTACAGCGTCCCTGACAGTCCTCGAGCACACGCTGTAAACCATTCTTTATCAGGTCCCTGAGAATCGCCTCATTTTCCTTGAGCGTACCTCAGAGTTCTCAAGTCGAATGCACCGTAGCTTTTCCCTTAGTGACGAAAACACACAAAGAAAAAAGAAACATGGTGCAAGATGGGATGTAGTACTGAACTGAGCCAGAAGCTGTATGGCTTGATTTGGCGCGTTAAGCCGCACGTGGTTATGTGTTATGATGAAGTCGACAACCAGTCCGAGAAAATTCTGGTCATTCCTTGCAATGTAGTTCCTCAGTTTAGTCAATACTGACGTCTGGTATACTGCTGTAACAGTTGTGTGAGGGGGAATTGCATGCTGGTAAATCATTGCATGGTAGTCACACTTTCCCTATGACAAAAAAAAATTCTCGTTTTTGGTGTTGGAGAACCTGGTGATTTCCTCCCTGTGCTAGCCCGTTTCCCTCAGGATCATAATCATGCAGCCATAATTCATCATGGGTGATAATTGAGTCCTGAAATGTATCCCCTCCACCGGCAAGGAGACGGAGCACCTTACGGCTTGTCTCTGTTTTATCACAGCCTTTTGTTCAGGAGTCAACAGACGTCGCACCCAACGGGCGCAGACACAGTAAATACAGAGATGAACATGCATAACAGTAAAGACATTGCCCTATGAAATTCTCTACACTTCTAGGCGCCACAGTCCGGAGCCGCGCGACCTCTACGGTCGCAGGTTCGAATCCTGCCTCGGGCATGGATGTGTGTGGTGTCCTTAGGTTAGTTAGGTTTAAGTAGTTCTAAGTTCAAGGGGACTGATGACCTTAGAAGTTAAGTCCCATAGTGCTCAGAGCCATGTGAACCATTTTTTTCTCCACACTTCACTAAAGTTAAGCAATCCGCCGATCCTGATGGACAATCAAAGCGGCTGTCACAGCAGAAGCCTGAACACCAAGCCCACCTAGTTTAACACAGACACATCGGTATTCTTTCAAGTTCTTGAACGGCCTAAACACTGTTGCACGACGTAGTGCATCTTCACTATAGGTTTACTGCAGCTTTTCGTAAGTTTCAGGGGCTGTATGTTCAAACGGACAGAGAGGTTTATTGCTCCGCACTGCTCCGCTCGCGTCATCTCCATATTTTGCTATGTGAAATGCTAAGAGCGTCTGCAAAATAGAGCGATACTACCAGTTTACTAAAATCAAAGTATTGTCGCTTATGGACTTTATACATAAACACCCGTTCTTTTAAAATATTCATGTTACAGACAGTAAACCTATCACGGAAGCTATAGCAAAAATCAGTCTCAGCCTCTTGATTAGCCCGGTATACCGCATACAGGAAGAAAAGAGAAACATTATCCGTTAAGTCACAACGGGAACGATAGTGTGTGTGTCGAGTGATCGTGGCAGACCTTCGCTGAAGAAGATGAATAAGCGGCATGGATCACTGTAGAACTGAATGTTTCGCTAGCGAACCCCGTCAGCAAAAAACAACACGACTGGAGCCTCAGACGCTGACAATTGCAGGGCGAGCTGGAATTCCGAAACATTCATCAGTGACGCAAATGCCTGTAGCAAAAAAACGTTGTGTTGAAGCCATAAAACATGGACTATAAAGCAAAGGAGAAAAGGTCATTTGTTTGGATGATCCTTGTTTCATGCTGTTTCCAGTTTCTGGTCGAATTTACGCCCATAGAGTGAAACTTGGTGAGGATTCGTTGATGATATGGGCAGCCGTATGTTGTATTCCATGGACTCCATAGTTACTCCGCAGACTGCGTTACTGCCAAGGATTATATGACCGTTTTGGATAATCGCGTCCATCCGAAGGTACAGTGTTTGTTCCTCAAAGATGATGCTGTGTTAGAACACGATATGGCCCCTTATCACACAGCTCACATCGTATGGGACTTGTTTTATGAGTACGAGGATGAACAGTCGCATCACATCTCCGATGACCACCAGCGTCATCAAATTTCATCATTATTGAGCCTTTGCGGTCCGCTTCGGAGAGAAGAGTACGTGATTCCTATCCACCTACATCATGGTTAACTGAAAATCCCATTGTTTTGCAGGAAGAATGGTATATGGGTCCCTTGGAAACTTTACAGGATCCATATGTATCCATTCCGAGACAACTGTAAGCTGTTTTGACGGAAGGCGGGTTTCCTACATCACATTAGGCATGATAACGTGTTATGTTTTTGCTGTTTCCATATTTTTGTCCAACCATCATATACCTACCTGCAACTGTACTGCATTGTCCACTGATTCGTATGCGCACTGGCTAACTTGAAAATGTAAGCATAAAATTGAAGTACTTAACAGACCAAATTTCACTTGAGAGACGGAATTCAGTAGATCACTGAAACAGCTCTGAGTCCCCAACACTGCTGTGCAGATTATCTGTTTATCAAAGCTTTAGTTAGTAGCACACCATCACGGGGCACAGTTAAGTGGTGGATTTTTTTTGAAGTCAGGCTGCGTTAACTTCTAGTTGCGAGGTGCCGGGGCTAGCAGTGTATTTAACACTCAATTCTTCTAGAATCTACATATGTACATGATGCTCTAAGCCCCCCCTATTCTAACTCCAACTTTTGCTGTTGCACAAGGATAAAAAAAATACGCGAACTGACTCTAATCAACCCTGCCAGTGGAGTAGAAGAGAGTTTGGCACCTGCAATAATTTAATTTGATAAATAAGTTAATTAAGCGAAGGTTTCATTAACATAGTGAGGAATGATGTGGTTGCTCTACCTATTAACAGAATGAAAGTTCTGTCCAAAATAACAATATGATTTATTAAGACTAAACACAAAATAATAAACAACAACACATGAAACATTAACAATACATCAAATTGGCTCTAATTGGATACTTAAACAAACGCTGTGAATGTGAAGTTGTCCCTAAACTAGATTGTGAGGATTATGACGAAGTGATATGTGCAGCCAATTCCTAGCAACTCAATTCTTAGAGAAAACACATAGCCAACCCAACATTAATTGCTGCTACCCAAGACAGAACAAAGTTAGAAAAAGACGAACAGGCGCGCTCTGCTGAGCTCTGATTGTCACCTAGGAAAATCCCTATCTGCCGGTGCTGCGGACAAACATTACCAAACCGACTTCTTGACTCCCAGGACACGATCTGCCGTACCGGAGCCGTTGGCTGGTTGCTTCGACGTCCTCGACCGAAAGGCGAGAGCCAACTACTCACCAGAGCACCCGTACAAAACCGAACACAGAACATTCCCTCCCCCACGACAGTGGCCGTGGTTAAACGTTCCAATCAGCAACTCGAAAACCGGCGGAAAATTCCACTCCATTGCCGGAACGCTACCATTCCACCAATGGAGATTCTTGGCGCCAATTTCTGCGCCGATCTTGCTACGTCACAGAGCTATGCCCCGAGCAAACCAATCACAGTTACTATTTTGCAGAAAGCGCGGGAATTTTCCCGCCACAGCTGCCTGGGTACACAAGTCATTCCCACGCCTCGCTGGTAGCCCGCCAGAAAGTGTTTTCGCTAAGTTTCTGCGAAGTAACGGAACCTCTAGCCCAGCCGCTACTTCTGGCCCTGTGGGTGTGCCTCTTGACAATGTCGGCGTCTGGAAAGCATTCACTCGACCCCCTCACACCTGTCGGCTTATCCTTTCAAAGTCAGACCGAGCCCGCCTGTCACTGGACCACCCGGGTGACGAGAGACGCTGCGTGGGAAGTCCGCGTGTGAAGGAACAGCAACTTTCCACCGCATGCAATTAGAGAGGAGAATCGTAAGACAGAAATATGAGAGGGGGCTCATGCCACCTCTCATAGCCCGTACGCCATTTTAGATTGTAATTGGTGAGCGGTTGGCTCACTTAGGAGCAAGGCAGTGAGTCAATCGTCCAAGAACAATCTCGCAAACTGGCTGCACATACCGCACTCTATAAAGAAAATCACTGCAACTGAAAAATGCAGCTCATAGAGGGAGGATTGTTTATGATGGAGCCAACATCACCTTCTTAATATGGAACACTAACACTCACATCACACATCCATACCCAGGGAGCCCCTTCCAAACACCGATTCACACAGACATTCACTCTCTAAATATGGCCCGGACATGTGAGCCAAATATGGAGCAATTTATTCTTTACAATCAGAGTTGGAGTGCTCCGCAATTAAATACCCAAGATGTTACAACAATTTTAATCATTAAACCAACCTGAACTCACTCACACCTGATATTATTTAAGTTAACAATCTCTTTGTGAGCTTTCAGAATCTAATTACAACCTCCGATTCATTCTGTCTCCCTGCAGCAAGAATAACCTTTACAAAATGATCCCTGATCTGATGGTCCATTCACAATGACAGTGGTGGTATCTGCTTCAGTTTATGGGGACTTCAGGCTCACTGTTTGCATACACACAACCATAAATACAAGATACAAAAAAAAACATGGTGTGGAGAACAATACAGTAATTTGTAATAAGAATCACAGTGTGAAACAAACACATACAAGGTATCACATACATTACAAAAAACAACACTTGAGAAAGAAATTTAAGAAGAAAAACAAGGTTCATGGGACATTAAGTTGTGCGTGCACATTGCACACTGTTCACGACGGTGCTGAGAATGAGGCACTAAATCACATTGTTAGAAATGTTCGAAGCACTTCACAAATTCATTAGTTTCTCTGAGGTATGTAGAGTCATATGCATTGATGCACGTGGTTCCATGTCTTGAGCATTGGAGGGGGACTTTTGGGATGGGGCCACAGTACTGACATCACATAGGGCTAAACGTCGGGTGTTGTTGCTACGTTGTTGCAACAGCAATAGGGAGTGCTGGAGCATCTGCAGTACGCTGTTGAGATTGAAGTCAGACCCACGCATATGATCACGGCAGTACGGTAGGAAGACACAGTGATAGGCCCTCCTCACGTCGATTAATTGTCTCTGAGGTCTGCTTGTTGGGATACATCACTAGTCTAGGTCTCTTCTCTCGCTGGACAGTACTTTACGTTTCCCACTATTGCAGTTCGACGAGGGATGATGGCACGTGGAGTGACTCCACAAGTGTGTGAGGTCATCCATACAGGATCGAACTAGAAGCGACGATTGCCAAAACTGCTCTCTAATAGAGAGGAGAAGTTAGAAATGAGACCATACATTTGTTAGTGTGGCACGATACTGCTTTGTGTATGCAGATCGGCCAATGCTAGTGAGTTGTAAAAACCCAAATAGGTGAGTATATAGCGTCCCTTTCTGTCCTGAGGCACATGAGACGCCGGTTATGACACCATATGTGATCTTCTTCGTGTACTCACTACAACGTGGTCTGCCGCAGGGAATCCCTCCAAACGGCTGCCGCGTCCGGAGAGCTAGTTGGCTGTCGCGTGTGGGTCGCGTGTCAGTGTCAACGACCAGCCTCACTTTCACTTGTGTCCCGGCGAGGGCTGTCTGCCGCCTAATCCCTCAGGTATAGAGCCCGGTGACTGTCAGCTTGTAGGACCGGATGCTCTCCCGCCCTTCACGTCAGATGGCGCGCTGACGCTCTATTCTGCAGGTAGCCGATGACCTCTTGTTTTTGCTCCGGCTGGCCTCTGCATTGCCACGATCCCCGTCATCTGCACAATTCTTACAAAAATCATATGCCTCACTTCTCCCCATGACCTTCTATGTTATAATAAATTTACATAACGATACATTGATGGTCTGTCATTTCAGACACTCTAATTTTAATTTTATAGTTATTTATCTGTAGCTATCTTGGTGTATCTAATCTAGACATGGAAATAATTTATCTTGATATTCGTGTAGAGACCGATCTCAGTATTGTACATGGTGTGTGATAACTGATGCTATGTAATGGATGAACAACTAAATGTGCGGGCCTGCACTAATATTACTATTAATTATATAGACCGACAGTAGACATGCTCAAGAATTAACTACCATTTGCCAACGATCTACATTCTATGTCTTTTAATTAAATTATGTTGTTATGCAGGTCTAAGTTTTACTGGCTATAAAGAACATGCAACTATGCTACTTTCGCTCGCCTGTCGTCCCGCCATCTCGGGTCTGTGGTTTGGTGACCTGAAAAATAGCATCTTAACAAGCGCGCCAAACACTTGTGGTAGAACACCGCCACAATATTAAGGATCTAGTTATTGTAAAATCCTAAAGTTTAATTTATCCTAGTATATGGTACTCTCTTATTATTATTATTATTATTTTTTTTTGTTTTTTTTTTTACCTTATACAACCCTCTTACATAATTACTGTTACACTGAGATATCTCGCTGCTCGCCGCTATTGACGACAGTGATGTGCGCGCTGTACGACATGGCCTCCGAGTTCTCACTACGCCTCACTGAAACTCCAGAGACTGGGTTAGCCATGGCTATACAAGACAATAAATTTATAGTTGCAACTTCTTTTTCTATGTTATGCGGTTTTCGCGATCAAAACACACCTTTCCAGAGGCAATGTAATATGACCAAGCCTGGACTGGTTCCTGTTGAGGATTCCGTCGCCCACCACACATCAGCTACACAGTATGTCACGAATATCCAAGTATAATTCCTTGGTTTATCATCTGTGACAGTCACAAGCAGCACGCTAAATCCCCCACCAGCACATTGGCATGGTAGGCTTTATGCCCGCATTTCTACCGTCTGGGCCCTAGGGCACCATTGGAGTCAAACGCTCACAGGTTAACCCCGACTTGTAAGACAACGATGCTGGCGCAGCTCTGCAAAAAAAACTATGCTGCCCATATTCATCCTCGAAATCACGCAATATACCACAATCTTGCAGTGCAATGATGCGTGCCTGCAAGCATTGGTATGAACGTGAAATGTCCCCTTATAACAATTATACAAGACTGTGCTTAACCTGACACACAATATTTTGTTAGCGCAACGCAATCTGACTTTCAAAAATCCCTACAAAAGAATGGGCCCTGACTAACATTAACCTATACCTTTCACAAATCACTTACCTCACAAAAATCTTCGCTACTCAAGCTACTGCAATACAGCGAGCGCCACTACTGCCAGCTAAATAAAAGATTCAAACTATGGAAGGCACTAACTACTGATAGGAATAGTTAGCAAATGAAAGATATTAGTAGAGAACAAACAATGTATTTACCTTGATATCATCATATATAAATATAGCAGTTCATGACAAATTACAAATCTCCGCCATCTCTCTCCCCACATCCACCACCGCTGGCGGCTCACCTCCAACTGCGCAACGCTACGCGCTGTTCACAGCCAGCTGCCTCTGCCCAACACTACAATGGCGAGTATTACAACAATGCAAAGCAGCCACAGACTGCACACAGCACAGCCAGTTATTTTCATACAGAGAGCGCTACTTGGCGGCGGCGTTACCAATATAAGAACCTAAACAGCCTACTTACATAAAGAAAACATAAACAGCCTACTTACATAGCCCCCATGCTCCCCACAAAAAATTTTTACAAATGGTGTTGGGCACTGGCCAATACAGATTTGACAAAAATTTTTCACAATTACAATAACAAAGAAATCAAATGCACACACTTATTGATACAATGTTGGTCAAAAGCTAAAAATTTCTCACAGTTCATAAAGACAGTCCTCATCATTCGTCACAGTAAAATTGCAGTGTTTTTCTCAAAGTCTGAGCAGTAAAAGAAAATGCACACAGAAATAGTGGATTTCCATGCAGTCTTGAAGAAGTAGTGTTGTCCTTCCAACGGAAAGACAGTGCTGACTCTTGACATGCTGACAGATAATGGGCCACAACAGAGCAAACCCACAGCAGAGTCAGTCGTAGTTTGGAAGAATATTGGTAGGTAGGTCATCACAGAGCAGACCCACTGTAGTCCTGGTAGAGATTACGGTATTAGTGGGCCATCAGAGTCGCAGACCCACTGCAGTCCTTGTAGAGATGATGGTATTGATCGTTGATGTAGACCCACTGTAGTCCTTGTAGAGATAGCCAACAGCCATCTGTTGTGACTGTGCAGGTGCACAATCACCATTGAAGAGTCTTGCGGATAATATAGCAAGTCCATAACCACCACTTGTGCACTCACAAAGTTTTTGGAATTGTCCTTAGAACCAGCAATGCTGTTATCCAGTCCCTTGCTGAATTAGTAACACACGTGCAAACACTATCAGTCCCTACTTCTCACATGTTGTCCATATACTATGACCAACAGAAACGTGTGCAGTGAAATGTAACGTACAAGTTACTTAATTAGATGAACCGGTGTCAATTACAATTTTATAGCAGAAGAATACAGTAACAAAGGTACAAAATACATCATGAAAAACATAACAATACAGATAACATTTGTAGTACAGGCTTTACAACAGAGTAGAAATAAGCATATACATCAGGCTTTACAACAGAATAGAAATAAACATATACATCAGTGTTACAGGAATTATGATATAAGTAAATACATAAACGATCGGAATAACTTTTGAAACATCAACTTTACACATGAGCATTAAAACAAAACAGAATAAATAATGTCTAAGCATCTTTACAAAGAAAATAACAGAGTATTAGAAAAATTCTACAACATAGCTCTCATCAGCTAAACACATAAAGACAGGAAAAACACAAATACACAAGGGTACACAAACATATAGCGGAATAATAGAAGGAAAGGACAGGGTTTGTTTTACTGCAGTATTTTGCAAACAAAACTTTCTTTACTTCTCGGAGATCGCCCTTCATTCATCATTATTCCCAAAAAGTCCTATCTAAACCTCCTTCCTGTATTCTATTCATATTTCTTTCAAAATAATTATTTCTGATTGTACGATACTCATTTGGGCCCAAATCTTTTTCATATAACTTCGCATTGCATTCTTTACCTATTCTCCATAGTCAGTTTCTTATATAGTCTACCCCCTCTTAAGCTAACTTAAATCTACTGAGCTCAGAGATATATATACCAAGGGACGAGGCAATGCAGCATCACATAACAAATTAACACAAACAGCAATGACAAAAAATGCAAATTGGCAAAGCTAGCAGCATAAATTAGCAAAAGTCAAATTCAATAACACTATGCCTGGCAAACAGCAGCAGCTTATACCTAAACATTACATAGCGCAAGCAAAAAAAATATTATACTAAAGATGATAATGCAGACAAGGGAAATGTATATTCACATCTTAATGTCTATGTAATTAAAGTGGTGCACCATAACAACTTATTGAAAAAAATGTTACCATGTACTTGAAAAGAAAATTATGTGTTACTGTTACTAGTTCCTTCTTATTGTTCTTTCCTTTCCAAGTGCTCCTTCTTTAAAGAATGTGGATCATAAAATAATTATTTAATAGATCTGTTGACAGAAAGTGTTCACATTAGCAAATGCATTTCATTTTATAAAAGCAATGCTGCAACACAGCTGGAAACCAGACATCAAATGAAATAAGCAACTATGAAAAGCGAAGCATAAAAATATCATTCAATAGTCATGTGGCATTTCGTAAGTCAGTAGCACTCAACTCTCGGAGAAAGACACTTGTCATAATCAGGTGTGCAGATGTACGAATATTTCCCATCAATTCATAAGCATTTCAGTAATTAGCACAAAGTGCGAGTAATCATATGTTTTCAAGTAACGAGGGTGTCGCATTAGCGATGAAAGGCACACCCTAATGGCTTGTTCTCCAGGTGTTTGACACAGCTGTGTGTCCACAACGCATTACAAAAATCATATGTTTTCAAGTAACGAGCGTGTCGCATTAGCGCTGCCCTCTACAAAGGAATATCAATAGCAAGGTTAATGGAAGTAATGAGGGTGTCGCATTTGCAATATTTTCTCTAAAGGAATGTCAATGGTGAGGATGCAGGCCTGCCTTTTTTTCCTTTTTTTCTACCTGTGCCTCTGGAAAGGCCCTCACTCTAATGGCTTGTTCTCCAGGTGTCTGACACAGCTGTGTGCCGACGACGCACGTGCAGGTGGTCACTTTCCTACGGAAATATTTACGACAGCAGTTTCCGCTACAGAGACAGTCTCATATACAAAATTTCACGGGTCGAGAATTTGCGTTGCAAGTGTGTAGAAACAAAATCCTATGAATATAACAGTGTCCAAAAAAATTTTCGCCGGCATTGTGATACATTCACGCATTTACACACACGTTTCATAACTCTTAAAGTACGATTCTCGGTTTCCAACATCCTTTTTCAAAAGTCAAGAGTCCCTAACCACTATTCATTACTCCTTACCTTATTCGTCGACACTTCTTCAATATTGCATCATAACAGATAAGTAGCATAATCAAATAACTCATATAGCATCAGTCTATTAATCATAAACATACCTCAGCAGCATAATACACATCGTCGACCTTAAAATAACATCATAACACCTCAGTCAAATCTCAAAATCGTCGTAGCTTCCTCCAATAATTAAAAAAATTCTCTGCTCATGTCAAAAGTGTCATCTGCCTCAACGCACTTTAAAAATCATGAATCCATACCAAATACATCATTCAAAGCTCTCATAGTATCACAATGGTTCCAAAAACATATGATCAGTTTACAAAGTACAGACAAAATACAATTTCGTAAGTGTGAAGTTATCCAACGGTATAATTACGTAAACATCTGTCACTGATGTAGTAAAGAAAAAGTTTGTCTCTCTCAGTTAAATGATCAGACAGCTGTGTAATTTGTGTGTTAGAGAAATATGGTACCGATGTGTAAAGTTGTATAAGCAAATACCATATTAGCTAGGGTTCCTTGTGGTTGCCACACACATGGTACACAAAGTAGGCGTATACCCCCCTTGAGGTTTATTGTAATTATACCCTCAGGTGTTACAGATTACAGCAATGGAATGAAATGTATCATGAAAAAATTTCTTTGTAATTCAAAACTCTTTAAAAATAAATGTTTTAAGTACAAAATTAATCACTCAAATACGTGTCCTGTAGCGTTAAATGTGCGTCTTGCTGTAAGATAATCTCTGTGGAAGTGTCGTAGTTATTGTCCTCCGAAAGCTAAGTTCTGCAGAAGTCAATGTACTTACCTCATGATAAACAAAAGTGAAATGCTTTGCGTATAGATTTCTTAGTTATTACGCTTATTGTTGTGACGAAGAAATTACTGTGCTGTAACGTATTGTTGTCCTACGGAAAAGGCTGTCTCCTTGTAGCAGTAGCACAAAAGTCACCACTAAAACATGTCTCACTTTATAGAAGAATTCAGAAAAAACTGTGCAGATATAAAACAGATACACCGCAAAAGCAACATTGTAAATTGTCATGCATTAGCAGCGTCGTGATAAAATCGTGTAGCTGTCACATAAACTAACCACTACGTCATCTGGCATTTCAAAGAAAGCACCTCAAATCCAGAATCCACTCTCAAGCAAACCAAAATGTTGCATGAAAATTTCATTAGCAGTGCTGGTATATGTTCTAAGTATGTATGCCGTATATTTGTTATGTAATCGTGCAACTAACAAGGAGGAGTGTATAAATAACAACACTGTGTCGTCTGTTCGCAATAACAATGCATTCGCAATTACTTGTCTAAGTTACCTATGTTCTTGACTGGATAGTTAGTTAGCTTTAAAACATAGTTGCATGTTAACAGTTTCTCAGTGTGACAAATTGTACAAGTAGCGTGAAGTGAAAATTGCAAAGACTAAGTTAAAAAGCAGATTATCTGTCAATAAATGGTTTTACATGAGAAATGTGGTGTAAACCTTTACTCTTCCTAGTACGCAGAGTTTCAACTTCAACGCAATTATCATGTGGTATACGTCGGATTCTGTAAGGTCCATTGTAAACTAGAAAGAATTTGTGACTCAAGTGTTTCTTCTTATGTGACAATGAATGAGCTTTAATGAGAACTTTCTGACCAATATATAATTTCTTTGCATTTGCTTTACCGTGTAGTTTTCTCCTTTTGTCTGCTGCAGATTTTATATTTTTAAGAGCCAAATCAATTATGTCTTTGTGTCGAAGTTTACATGTATTCGGGAAAGGTACAAGCTCTCTGATTCTGTTCGGAGGTTCTACATTCTTCAGTACAAGAGTAGGTGGTAAAGCAGTGGAATCATGAGGCATTTCATTCAGCACATTTTGAAATAAGTGTAAATATCTGTCCCAATGCTGATGCTTTCTGTAACAATAAAGTCTGCAAAGCTTATTGATTTCTTTCATAATCCGTTCAGACGGGTTACAATGTGGTGAATACAATGAAATAAAAACAGGTTTGATTTTATGATTCCGAAGCATGCGTGACCAAACAGCAGATCTGAATTGCGGTCCGTTATCTGAAATGACTTTACTAACGTGTCCAACTTCACGTAAGAAATTTTTAACAAAGGCGTTGGATACAGACCGTCCAGTGGCTTTACGTAACGGAGTGAAAGAAACAAATTTTGAAGTAAGTTCAACAGCGACTAGAACGTACGAAAATCCATTCGATGTTCTGACAAGGGGTCCCAAAAGATCAACAGCAGTAAATTCTTTTAATTTAGAAGGAATAATAGGAAACAGTGGAGCACGATGTGAGATAGTAGACGGTTTCGCCTTTTGACAAAGTTTACAAATAGACAAGACTCTTCGAATTCGCTTTTCCATATTGTTAAAATAACAAGTCGTTCGAAGAATATGATAACATTTTCGTGGGCCAAAATGTGCGTAGCTGAAATGAATGTACCAAATGAGCTTATTAACAAAATCGTCTGGAATGCAAAGTACCCATAGCTTGTCATCAACAGTGCAGCGTTTGAAGAGTATGTTGTTCCTAACCAGGTAATAATGCCGAATCTGAGTGTATGTCTTTTCATGCCATTTATTTTTTATGTCTTTCCAAATCGGATCTTTATCTTGTTCATGAGCAATGTCCTTTAAAGATGTGGTGATGAAGTTTTCAAAGGCGACTTTCTGAATGTAAAGAATACTGAAATTTTTCTCGAGGTTGCCTTGTGTGTTACTTTTCTCAAGCCCAGCCGGTGCGCGTGACAGCGCGTCCGCAACAATGTTCTCCTTGCCGGGAATGTAGACTATTGTAAAGTGGAATTCTTGCAGAAACAATGCCCAACGTTTTAACCTGTCATGATTTAATTTTGAAGACATAAGAAATTGTAATGCACGATGATCACTGTATACTTTTACGTGCTTACCAGAAAGAAAGAAACGGAATTTGTTAAATGCCCAAACGATAGCTAAAGCTTATAATTCAGTAACGGAATAATTTTTTTCAGATTTTGTTAGCACTCGGCTAGCAAAAGCAATGGTTTTCTGAACAGTAGTGTCATTTTCTATGGCTTCTTGAAATAAGTGGGCACCAAGACCGACTTTAGAAGAATCTGTGCTAAGGCAGAAATCTTGTGACAGATCTGGATGAGCTAGTATTGGCGCGTGAAGTAACGCTTCTTTCAAAGAATTGAATTCCAACTGTGCTTGTTCGTCCCAGTTCCAAATAGTATTTTTTCCAGTGAGAGAACAAAGTTTTGGTGTAACTAGAATATGCATATTCAGAGAACGACGGTAAAAATTTACGAGACCTAGAAAACTACGGACTTGTTTTTTTGTGGATGGAACTGGAATGGCTCTGATTGCTTCTAACTTTTCAGGATCCGGCTGAATGCCTTCAGAAGAAATAATATGTCCCAAAAACCTCACCTTTGACCTACCGAATTCAGACTTTTCCAAGTTAACTGTAATTCCAGATTCTGCAAAAATACGTAACAAACTTTTGAGGATGCGATTATGTAGTTCCCATGAAGCTTCTGCTATTAGAATATCGTCCACATATAAGGTGATGTGACGTTTTAAGAACTCAGGTAATATGGAATTTAGCCCGCGAATGAATGCTGCTGAAGAAATGTTCAAACCAAAGGGAAGTTTCCGAAACTGATAACAAACGCCGAAACAAAGGAAAGCTGTGTATTTTCTACATTCTGGATGAAGTTCGATCTGATAAAAGCTGGATCTGAGATCAATGGAAGACAACACTTTTACACCATTAAAATTTTGAAGAAGTTCTTCCATCGTCTGCGGCCTGTCTGTTTCAGGAATAATGATAGTATTGATTTGTCTCGAATCTAAGACAAGTCTGATCGATCCATTTTTCTTCTCAACAACATGTAATGGGTTGTTGTATGAGCTTACTGCAGGCTCAATAATGCCCTCATTAAGCATAGATTGTATTTCTGTTCTAACACGGTCCCTATAATGTGCTGGAATTACGTATGGTCTAACACAAAATTTAGTATGCTCACGAACACGAAATTGGTATTGAAATCCCTTGATTGTTCCTGTTTTGCGAGTAAAAACTGTGGAATGTGCTTGTAAAATCTCAAAAAGGTCCTGCCTATCAGTTTCATTACAATTCTCAATTGTTTGAATTTTATTCTGAATTAACTCATTAATTTCAAACATGCCATCGATATCATCCCTGTCAGTACTTGCAGAGTGATTGTTAGTGTCTAGTTCCGTAGAAAATTCCGAACTGTTATCTAACAGAAGGTAAAGCCGATTAATTTCCTCATCATGGTTTGAGAGCCAGTCTTCAAATTTCAAAGCTATTGACTTACCTTCTTTCTCTAAACTTATTTCAGCATCGTGAAAGCTTAAGATTGCTTTGTATTCATTCAAAAAGTCTACTCCCAGTATAATTTCCGTCGACAATAATGGAACAATAAGAAAGTTCATAGAGAAGCTGTGGCTTTGGCAAAAGAATTCTAAGTTGGTTTGTTGGCGTACATCTACACTTTTTCCAAAGATTGCACCTTGTAATTTAATCTTACGTAACGGAAGTGTGGGGCAATCGTTCGATTTGTTGCATTTGCTAAAAGCTGTTTCACTAATTACTGAAATGGGACTGCCAGAGTCAAGTACTGCCGTAAATTTTACGTCATTTACAGTAATGTGAATCACAGGATATGCAATGTTGTTATGTTTTACGTCGTGTTCCTGGAGTAAGATGTCCCAAATGTCTTCCATTTTTACGTAATTACTAGCTACGGCAGCTGCGTCGTCAGTTTCATAAGTACGTATTGTGGCTGCCAGCGGAGTGCGTCATTGCCTATTGTCTCTTTGTTGGCGCGCGTCGTTATTGGGATTTGGAGACCTAACTTCTACAAATTCATCGTGACGAGAGTGCTCTGCTCTGTTTAAATCTCGCCAGTTCTGATGCAATTCAGGTCTGTCGTTACGATCATATCGTCTGTTGTCATGTCGGTAGATTCGATAGTTTCTTTCTTGTCGGTCACGTGGTGGAGAATTTCTCCCTGAATCGTAACTGCGCGCTGGACCATTGCGTCTAAAGTTATTCTGTCTCCCTTGATAATAGTTATTTTGGTTCCCATATTGTCTGTTTCTCTGATTGTCTCTGTGATAGTCATTACTGCGGAGAGGTGATCTTTCCCTGTAATTATGACTACTCTGCCAACGGTTGTCATACGGGTGGTGTCTATTTTGGTCACGATTTGTGTGGTGAGAATAGCCTTGTTGCGTCCAGTTATCGTTTCTGTCGTCACGGAATTGTGACGGATGTGACCTGTAGTGATTGTTTTCCTGTTTTCGCATCCCGCGACTGTCTGTGTCAATTTCTAATTCTTGTAACAGTCCCTGAAAAGCTTCAATGTCGTCTTTGCAACGTCCTGCTAAAATAATATGTCGTAAATGTTCAGGCAGTTTGATTAAGCAAATGCGGATAAGTTCTGACGGGCTGTATGGGTTTGACAGGTATTGATTCTTGTGCAACATGTCTTCAAAATATTTCACAAGACTGGAAAATTCAGATTGTTCGAAATGTTTCATCATTATGATGCTATGTTTTACGCGGTCTTGTGTGGCTTGAGACCAATATGCTGAGAGGAAGGCATGGTAAAATTCTCCTTCACTGTGGCAATCGTGAATGACCGATCGCATTCTTACGGCTGGTTCATTCTCTAAGTAGCCACACATAAATTCTAACCTGTGCTCCAATGACCAGTTGGGAGGGAAACAATGAGAGAATTGATGGAGCCACGCTTGTGGATGAATGTCGTTGGCAGAGAATTCTTAAACGTTTTGAATTTACGTGTAGTAATGAACAGCTTATAGTCAAAATCATCGTGTCGGCGAGTAGCATATCGGTCATTGTTACGTCGTGTCGGCGGTTCCATCTCAAAATTCGGTGTACCTTGCCAATTTCTTTCATAATTACCGAAATGCCCTGTGTTATTATTTTGTGGCTGTTCCGTATTTCTAAGTTTCTCTTCCCTTATTGGGGCGCGAGTGTCCTCTGAAATACGTAATTCTTGTATTACCTGTGTCAGCTGATCTTGTACTTCCCGCATTTCTCTTTTGTATTGCGTATTAATTTGAGTCTGATTTTGTTTGAATTTTCTTATTTGTTCATACTCTTCTGTGTCAGTGAAGGCTACGGGTCTTGTGTCATTCAGATCATCATCTACCTTTGTAGATAAGTTAGTGACCTGATCCGAAAGTTCGGCTACTTTCTCCGATAGTGAACACATTTCCTCAGTGTGTTTTTCTGAACCAAGTTTCAGAGTGTCCATTTGTGTTGAAATCGAATCTACTGTGTTCTTTAAGTTTTCCTGAGTTTTTGCCAGTTGCGTAACCGAATCGGTAGATGCAACTGAGTCAACTTTAGCCCACAAGGTCTCATGATTTTCATGAACAATGGTTTGCAGCTCTTTTATGGCTGCTTCGTGATTCTGTAATGCATTCTCATGACGCGAAAAAATAGGTTGGAAATGCTCACAAATTTGTGTTTTTACGTCATTACAGACTTTTTGACATTTCGATTCAATGTTATGTAACTCAGTAGTTAAATCTTCACGTGTTTGTTCAAGTGTGGTGTCTAACTTTTGCAGCTTTTGCTGTGTTTGTCTCTGATTTTGTTCCATTTGTTGCATTAGTTGTAATAACAATGCACTAGTGTCTGGAATCTGTTCCTCTACTCTTTTCGGCAGTGCATTTGCACCGGCAGCATTCACATTTTGACAAGCTGAAAATGTGTCTTGACTTATTTGAGAAAACGGTGAGGACGCAAAACCTGAATCTACAGTATTTGCAAAATTGTGTCCTATCATTTCGGATTCCTGAGGCGAGCTGTTGCCGACCGATCGATCGATAATGCTTCCCTGTTCACTACCTGTTTGACTGCCTACGCCATTGTTTGACGCCCGCTCCATTTCCCTATGCACAGTTACCAAATTACTACTTTGAATATTAGCTAATTCATTACATGGTGGGGCCAACACACTGCTTTCGTCTTCACTGTCATTTCTCATTTTACTTTGGAGCCGAGTGTTACGTTTTTCACACGCCATTATTGTCGCAATATTTCACCCGATAACACAGAAAAGCACAATTTGAATAGCAAAAATAAGAGAACACATTAACATAGCACTGAAAATAATATCTAGTTAATTACAAGCGCAGCTGCGAAATACTTGGTGCAAATCTACACACATGCCACAACTGTTTTACAGTGCAACAATGAAAGACTGCAACTACAAAGGAGATTCTCTCTACAGTTACGCGCTAGCAATAAACAAAATCTACACTAATTACACAAACTACAAGAAAAAAAATCAGAAGATTCCAGTGAGGTATCCTAGGCTAAGGGTCGACATATGAAACGTCCCCTTATAACAATTATACAAGACTGTGCTTAACCTGACACACAATATTTTGTTAGCGCAACGCAATCTGACTTTCAAAAATCCCTACAAAAGAATGGGCCCTGACTAACATTAACCTATACCTTTCACAAATCACTTACCTCACAAAAATCTTCGCTACTCAAGCTACTGCAATACAGCGAGCGCCACTACTGCCAGCTAAATAAAAGATTCAAACTATGGAAGGCACTAACTACTGATAGGGATAGTTAGCAAATGAAAGATATTAGTAGAGAACAAACAATGTATTTACCTTGATATCATCATATATAAATATAGCAGTTCATGACAAATTACAAATCTCCGCCATCTCTCTCCCCACATCCACCACTGCTGGCGGCTCACCTCCAACTGCGCAACGCTACGCGCTGTTCACAGCCAGCTGCCTCTGCCCAACACTACAATGGCGAGTATTACAACAATGCAAAGCAGCCACAGACTGCACACAGCACAGCCAGTGATTTTCATACAGAGAGCGCTACTTGGCGGCGGCGTTACCAATATAAGAACCTAAACAGCCTACTTACATAAAGAAAACATAAACAGCCTACTTACATATATGTAAGTAGAAAACATAAACAGCCTACTTACATATATGCTCTCTCCAGTTACGGTCGCTTTGCCGTTTGTTATTCCTCCTGTCCCAGATTCCTTGTCTAGATTGACCCTGTTCCCTGACGTTCTGGTTTCCGTGTCTCTGGTTTCCATAATCTTGAATTGCGTAACCTTGATTTCTGTAGCCCTGGTTTCCTAACTGACGAGCGCGATTATGCGATCTGTTGTCGTCTGCCCTTGCTGGCCCGTGGTATTTGTTATTTTGCGCCTTCTTCCTGTCATTTGCGTCTTGTTTATCGAAGACTACTTCGAGTTCGCGCAGTAGACTCTTGAATGCTTCTAGGTCAGATCCACACTTCCCGACAAGTGTCTGTTGATACTTAACTGGCAATTTGGAAAAACAAAATTAAATGATTTCTCCGTTGCTATATGGACTATCTAAAAACTGATTCTTCTTGAGTAAATCATCAAAAAATTTGGTTGCGCTCCTATGCCCGGACACTTCCAGTTCAGGACAAAATATTATTTCCTCTTTAATCCTGTCTTGCGTTTCCTTTGACCAGTAGGTCCGCAGGAATGCACCAACAAATTCCTGATAAGTCCGACACGTCGCTGCCACGCCCCGCATCTTTTCCGCGGCTTGACCTTCGATGTGTCCACACATGAATTCTAATTTGGCCTGGGTTGGCCATGACGACGGTAATGAATTTGTAAATTGCATCACCCAGCTCTTCGGATGCATCGACCCTCCATTATCTTTGAATTTCTGGAGTTTTAGTATCGACAGGAAGTGATTGTGATCAAAATTCTGTCCGATCCTCGCACTGGTGTTGTCACTCGTTTCCGCTACTTGCATTTCTGCTGAGTGTCCTGATCTATCTTGCTGATAACTGTGATGTGCTACCTCTGTATCACAGTGGCAGTGGCACTCAGAATTCACTCTCCTAAGTGGGCTACAATTATTGGTGCTATTACTAGGTGTTTCTGCGTGTGCATTGTTAGTTCCGCACTCTGTCACTGGGCTAGAGCACGGCGGGCTTTTCCTCGGAGACACAATTCTGTGTACTCCATCATTGGTATCCGAACGCGCAGTTCTCGTGTGCCTGTTTCGCTCTAGTTTTGCTATCCGACTCTCTACTTCTTTCATTCGTTTCGTGATGTTCGTAACCGCAATATTACCTTGAGTCTTTAAGGCCGCTAGGGATTTTGAGTGGACTTGCGTCGCACGTCGCAAGCGCCCTGCGAGTTGAGAAGTTACTCTTGCGATTTTCATTGCCCCTGTTGCTGCAGTTTTGGCTAGGCCTGCTACTTTTTGTGCTACCATTGACATTTGTTTTGCTTCTCCACATTCTTTCTTTATTGTTAGTAATTCCCCACGAATTTTCCCTATATGCGAAATTATTGCCTCAGTGTCCTTCTTACGCTGTTCGTCAGCTTCTTCCTTCTCCCTCTTACGTTGTTTCTCCTCTTCTTCCTTCTCCCTCTTACGCTGTTCGTCAGCTTCTTCCTTCTCCTTCTTACGTTGTTTCTCCTTTTCTTCCTTCTCCCTCTTACGCTGTTCGTCAGCTTCCTCCTTCTCCTTCTTACGTTGTTTCTCCTCTTCTTCCTTCTCCCTCTTACGCTGTTCGTCAGCTTCTTCCTTCTCCTTCTTACGTTGTTCGTCAGCTTCTTCTTTCATTGATCGTAGGAAGCTCAGTATTGGGTTAATGTCATCATTTTGATCCTCGTCACACATGGGTGATGTAACTCTGGACACCTGGGCGCTAGAGCTCTGACGTGGCCGAGCTGGCCCCTGTCTGCTCTCGTTCGTTTGATTATAAATTTCTGCTACCGTCTCGACCTGTGTGACTGTCTCTGTTTCATCCTCTACCTCACTATCATAATCACGGCCGCAACGCTGCTCTAAGATCGCGTCCAAATCACCTTCCTCATCAATGACCCTGGCGTCCTGTCCTGCTAAAAATGTTCCCATCTCATCTCCGAACCTATTCCCGTCGGTAAACTGCCCCTTATCCATTATGCTATCCTCTTTTGTTTTAGCGTCGCTCGATAATAGTCGTGCCTTACTTCTCGTTATCATTCATGCAAAACAAATTTATCAAAAATGCACAATAAAATTAATCTACTCCATATATTTTTTACACATAGACCTAAAGTTTCAACAACGCCGCTCCAACGCTGTAATTATACGCACGATTTGTTGTGGTACAGAAACCGCACACAAACCGAACAAAGTGTGATGTGATACGGACACACCATCAAAGGAACACAAAAACAATGAACAAAAAAATATATATATATATATACTGAAAACAAAAACTGTAATCATGCGCCGCTACTTAAAACTAAACGCGGAACTACCAGAAAAAACTTGGGTATTAATCAATAAAAAAAATTAGAGAAAAAAATTTGAATGTTCGTACTAAGAATACTGTTTGTTAATCAGTGATTCTCAGGAAAGATCCGAGGCAAAGGGTCGCCATATTATGCGAGGTGCCGGGGCTAGCAGCGTATTTAACACTCAATTCTTCTAGAATCTACATATGTACATGATGCTCTAAGCCCCCCCTATTCTAACTCTAACTTTTGCTGTTGCACAAGGATAAAAAAAATACGCGAACTGACTCTAATCAACCCTGCCAGTGGAGTAGAAGAGAGTTTGGCACCTGCAATAATTTAATTTGATAAATAAGTTAATTAAGCGAAGGTTTCATTAACATAGTGAGGAATGATGTGGTTGCTCTACCTATTAACAGAATGAAAGTTCTGTCCAAAATAACAATATGATTTATTAAGACTAAACACAAAATAATAAACAACAACAAATGAAACATTAACAATACATCAAATTGGCTCTAATTGGATACTTAAACAAACGCTGTGAATGTGAAGTTGTCCCTAAACTAGATTGTGAGGATTATGACGAAGTGATATGTGCAGCCAATTCCTAGCAACTCAATTCTTAGAGAAAACACATAGCCAACCCAACATTAATTGCTGCTACCCAAGACAGAACAAAGTTAGAAAAAGACGAACAGGCGCGCTCTGCTGAGCTCTGATTGTCACCTAGGAAAATCCCTATCTGCCGGTGCTGCGGACAAACATTACCAAACCGACTTCTTGACTCCCAGGACACGATCTGCCGTACCGGAGCCGTTGGCTGGTTGCTTCGACGTCCTCGACCGAAAGGCGAGAGCCAACTACTCACCAGAGCACCCGTACAAAACCGAACACAGAACATTCCCGCCCCCACGACAGTGGCCGTGGTTAAACGTTCCAATCAGCAACTCGAAAACCGGCGGAAAATTCCACTCCATTGCCGGAACGCTACCATTCCACCAATGGAGATTCTTGGCGCCAATTTCTGCGCCGATCTTGCTACGTCACAGAGCTATGCCCCGAGCAAGCCAATCACAGTTACTATTTTGCAGAAAGCGCGGGAATTTTCCCGCCACAGCTGCCTGGGTACACAAGTCATTCCCACGCCTCGCTGGTAGCCCGCCAGAAAGTGTTTTCGCTAAGTTTCTGCGAAGTAACGGAACCTCTAGCCCAGCCGCTACTTCTGGCCCTGTGGGTGTGCCTCTTGACAATGTCGGCGTCTGGAAAGCATTCACTCGACCCCCTCACACCTGTCGGCTTATCCTTTCAAAGTCAGACCGAGCCCGCCTGTCACTGGACCACCTGGGTGACGAGAGACGCTGCGTGGGAAGTCCGCGTGTGAAGGAACAGCAACTTTCCACCGCATGCAATTAGAGAGGAGAATCGTAAGATAGAAATATGAGAGGGGGCTCATGCCACCTCTCATAGTGACCAACTGTTCCCTCGTCGCCTTTTCTTAAATTATTCAACAGAATTCAGGCAGGAATTTGAATAATAAAGTTCAAAACTCACAAGTGTTTCCGTTTCATGAAATTTTTGCATTTATTTTTCTTGTAACCCGCAGCAACAAGTTTGATCACCCTTCAAGGATGAATGTTTAGCCTATGCGAGAACGTAAATAACCAGGCACTTCCTCACCTAGGTCCCTACTTACTCCGATGCCTCGAAAAAATGTAAGTTCAGTTATTTCAGATTAAAGTTTAAGGTTTCAAATGCTTATGGCAAAAATCACCAGTCCGAATGCACAGTCTAGATCGGCTGTAGAATCTCAGAGATCGGAATCGTTCCCTGTCGAAAAAGTACTCTAAGTCCACTGATGGGAAACATTGCTAAATGTTCAATAGAGTCACACGTGAAAATTTACTAAGCCCACAACTCGGCACTTAGAAAAATCTCAGCACTTTCCCGAGACGACGAACTCGCGACCCATCCAGCACACGCGGTAACTGTTCGGAATACTGTCCAAACCAGCGTGTCTCAGTCGGGTATTTATACTCTCGCATAGGTCACATGAGTCAACCAAGTAAAAATATAAATCTATTGTCGTGTACAACTATTATGTATGAAATCACTTTCAATTTTATCAGCTTTTCAGTGCAGAAATTAGATTTTTTAGTACACACACTCGCTTCGCGTAAAGTCGATTTTTAATATGAAAACGTTACTTTTGGTGATATAATTGTTAATAAATATAAGCAATTAATTATGAACCTATTTCTACTTTCCTAACATTAATGCTACCGCTACTTTTACGATACAAATTAATTTTGTGGCTAAATTTACGATTCAACTCAGAATACAATTTCCTGTACATAGTTCGAAAATTATACGTTTATCCCAATATTCGTTTCATTCTCTGATAGGTCTTTACGAGCTCTATCCATTGACATTTCGTTTAGGCAGGTCGGTGTAGTTGTCGCTAAGTTTAATTTTTTTTTTAATTTCATATATTTTATAAGTTCTTTAACACAGAATAATTTAAAAATTATTCTTCGCACCTATGGCGCACTTATGTCGTCGTTCTCGCTATAGTTTTACACTATCTTACTGGGTTCTAATTTTATTAGAACATGCCTGATTTTTCAGTCTTCGACAAGATCCTTTAGACTGTCACGGTGGCCCTTTCTGCCATTTTTCTCTCCAACGGCTTTTGAACACTGGAAATAACGGACAAGAGCTTTCAGAGTGTGTTTAGTCGCTTGCTAGCTTCAGATTTTCTCATCCATTGTGTCCACTCCAGCTCAAAGAGCGGCAACACCTAGCGGACGAACTACAAAGCTGCTGCCGCTGTGGGGGACCACGCTCAGACACCACGTGGCTGCTGCCAGTCTCTCTTACCTGTCAAAGGTGAGCTTTTGCCAGGTGTCACACAGAGCGCAACTACCACACAGAGCGCAATAAACACCGCGCTCTCAGTCGCGTCCGCCCCCAAACTTTATAAGGAGCCTTCTCGAGGGCTGTGCGGTCCATACCTCAAACCATGCGATTCACAGGAAATGTTTTGCAAAAGGGATAAGAGAACTGCTTTCAGATAGTTACTGTACCTTGCCACTCTCGAAGAACACGTGGGGAAAGTAGATTTAACATCTTCTCGAAGAACTCTAATTTCTCTTATTTTACCGCGATAGTCTACACATTCTCTACGTAGCTGGGAGACCAGCATACTACTTTCGAATTCTGAAGAGAAAGTTCGAGAGTGTACTTTAGTGAGAAAATATGGTGGAAGAAAATACACCTTTGTTTCAGTGGATGCCACCCAAACTCGCTTCTCATATAAGCTATCCCCCTAGTCTTTCATCACGCCAAACAAGCGGCGCCTCTTCAGATATTTTCGATGTCCTCCATCAATCCTAAAGCGGTAGTCCAGAAGTGTTTTGCAGACAGCATCTTTACTAGATTCAATACAGCCTGTAGCTGTCCTGCCAATAAAGCACAGTCTTTGATTTGGCCTCCCCTCATCATTTCCTACATGGTGGTTTCAATTTAAGTTGTTCATAGTAGTAATCGTTAGGTTTTTAACTGACTCGAAAACCGTTAGTACATGTGGACCTTTGTGGAGTACAACACCAAGATGGGCTAAGCCAGTGAGTAAATTCGAAACATCTGAATTAATTACCGGTGTAGTAAGCTACTGTCCCAGAATACTGGTAGGATATCGAGGTAAGACAATCTAGTCAATACTTTGGAAACAGATAATAAGAGACTATTAGCTTGTTCAACGATTAAAGTACGATACAGAGACATTTACTGTGGGAAGCATATGGCAGAAAAAGAGAGCACTTCAGCAATGGCACTGGCGTTGTACATGACCGGAGAGAAGAACTATAGGGAGCGGGAGATGCAATCTGACATCAATATGAAGACTACCTGTGCAGGTTTTGTCCGTATTACGAGAAAATATTGCTGGTTGCGTGAAACGTTCTTCGTGGGCGGAACATATTCCGTAAAGACCAACAAATATTCGATTGAAGTTGGTTTTGTATGTTTCTTGGTAAACATATAAAATATCCGAAAGCGGTTATGCTGAATCGAGAAGTCGAAACAGTTAAGAGCCAAATGCACACATGCACTTCGTTCAAATTCTCTAGTTCCAGATGCTGATGCGGAGTTCGTGAACAGAATGCAGATCTGACTAATGTCGCCTACGGGCAGGGGAGGGTCGGGTAACATTGAACACGTAAACTTTTCGAAATTATACTTTTTTTCTGAAGACTGTTTTGGAACATTCTCGCCACTAAACAGTATGACGTTCAAACGTTCAAACATGTGTGAAATCTCATAGGACTTAACTGCTAAGGTCATCAGTCCCTAAGCTTACACACTACTTAACCTAAATTATCCTAGGGACAAACACACACACCCATGCCCAAGGGAAGACTCGAAACTCCGCCGGGACCAGCCGCAACCACAGTCCATGACTGCAGCGCCCAGACCGCTCGGCTAATCCCGTGCACCAAACAGTATGACACGTTGTATAAATAAACTGTAAAATACGATGACATAATTCCATACTTTCGTTCATTTTTTCTCTACCCTTTACATTTTTGGATTTTAAATATTTAGGTTTTTGTATTGGACATAAAATTTTAATATGTAAAACAGCTATTTTTGTTGTCCATCAGCTCACCTAGATCGTCTAATAATTAGTTAACTTATTCATTGATGAAACTTGCTGCACACTGCAGACTCGTTGGTTTATCGTTAATTCAGCGAGTCGCAGCTTTAATTCTGCATTTCTTTTCATGAAAAAGGTTTTCTTTTGTGATATTTCCAGTCGCTCTGCAGAACACAAGGTTTAAGAATTCATTTTTAGTGTAAGGCATAAGATGACTACCTAATATTTTAAAAAGACGGCAAGAAATGTGTTTCCTCTTCATTCGTGAATTTTTTTCACGAAAATATTATTTACTAGAACAAGTTTCGAGGCTTCCTATTTGTTTCCCGTGAAACTTCAAGTCCAACGGTTAATGCGCTTCTTGTACCTGAATACTCATCACTCGTTTACCTGATTGAAATTTCAAGAAGTCTGACTTTTTATGCTGCACCCCCCCCCCCCCCCCGTCTTATTTTCGATTCATTCGTGTCCTTACTTCTCCATCTTTGCTTGTTAAAGAAAGAAAACGTACAAAACCAAGTTTCAATGGTGTTTGTTTTGTCCGCTACAGCCTGATATCGCGCTACGACGTACAAAATAAGTGTACAGCTGAGGTAGTATGACATACACGTTGTTATTTGTTGTACTAAACATTGTCACAGCATACAATATAGAGAATAATATCGTTGGCATCTTTTTTCAGTGTCGCCTGAGCTGTCTTGTTTCTCCACAGCTATCACTATAGCGGGGCGACCGGTCCTGTCATTTGCGGGCAAGAGTGTAGAAACAGGCCTTAGAGCACAATCGGCCGTCCGATACTACCTGACCACCCGTTGCACAGTACATGTGACGGTAAATATTTCATCGCCCTCATGGAAAACATACTGTTCCCGCCACAGTGGCTATAGCAAATACTGCTCGTTCACAATCCGAGGCAACGTTCAGGTGAATTATCCTACACAGTCACCATATCACATTTCCCCTGGTGAAGTTTGTGTGCTGTAATAAGCGCAGAACCCCAACACACGAAATGGATGTGTGAGCTTGACACCTGAGAATAAAGTCAAGTCAGAGTATTGTTATCCCGAGTGATACAGCAGCTACATCAGTACCCATCATAAGCACCATTAAAAAATTATTGTTGTATCCTCACAAACCTTTATTCCCTATCATAATAATCTGGAGTAAAAGACTGCAAGAGTGACTACTTACAGAACTTATTCTTTATAAGACTGAGGTTAGGAAACCGAACTTAGTACAAACATGTTATTGCGTTCCGGGAGTATGATGCAAAGGGAAAAAGCGATTAGTCTATCTCAGGTTAATTGTAACGAACTAATATACGAGGGGTGCTTCTGAGTCGTTTTTCATATGAAAACTCCTGAAAGTTTTTAAACAAAACAAAAGTTTCCCGAATGAAATGTTCACTCTGCAGCCGAATGTGCTTTGATGTGAAACTTTCCTAGCTGTTTAAAACTGTTTGCTCCGGCGGAACTCTTGCTTGAAGCCTTTGCATTTCGCGGGCAAGGACTCTACCAATTGAACTACACAAGCACGATTCACTATCAATCTTCACAGCTTTCTTTTTGTCGGCCTTCCAAACCGGTGGAAGAAACACTGTGAGGATGGGAGTTCACACACGTTTGGGTAGCTCAGATGGTAAGGCCGGCTTTCGCAGCCGTGCATTGATAACGTGCCGTTGTTTCCGCCTGCGGAGTGCGCTCGCTCGCTGTTGTTTACTTTCAGCGGCCTTCACTTAGTTGTCGATTACGTGTACTTTAACCAATGCCAACCGTTACCGAAAAAGAACACTACGATTCACGTAGCTAAGATCCGGCTTCCGACATTCTGGGTATCCATTTGTCTATCTTAAGCAGTACGGTGTACATGAAAGTCGTCAATGACGCGGTGGGCGAAAGATTACTTCGTGACACCAAATGTAGACTACGCTGTTGCCAAGCCGACGGAAATGTCGGTGCGGTCACTGTCGACCACGCAGGCTAGGATATGCTCACCATACGAATTTTCGAACTACCATTTGTGCTTGCGGCAGAGGACGTTATCGTGGCTTTCCGCTCCTATAGCACTGTACATGGCCACACTGCTGGGCGCAGTTCCAAATGTACCCCATTCTTAACGGTGTACGACAGATCACCATCGATCTCTGTTGCCACGTGCCATCTTACCTGAAAATCAGCGGGTGCTGCGCGGTTGTCATAGAGGACAGCCAACCCAAGACCTGTTCCGGGTGCGGCACAGAAGGCCACCTCAGGTCTGAGCGTCTTCAGCGAAGAATCACCCAAATACCAGCCGCTACCGTGGCGCCTCCGACTCCGTCGACGGTTTTACCGATCACCTGCGCATCGGCGTTCTCTTCACCTCCCGCCGGCCGCCGTCCGTCGGACCATGTACCGGTGACCCTTCGAGCAGCTACGGATACCGCCGGGGTCGACGCGTCACGCCCACAAGCTGCCTCTACTACGGCGCCATTACCAACTACGACGACTTCCGATCCCCTCCCGGCCGATGATACGGACATCCCTTCACTTGTCGTTCCCTCGACTGCCCTCCCAGACAGCCGCGACTCCCTCCCGTCTTCCGACACAGAGGGACGAACACGCAAACAACGTTTTCGGAATGAGACGGCTCACTTCCCCATGAGGTCCAGAGGCCGTCCGACCCGGCGAGGCCTCGGAGAACCTGCACGACGACAAGAATGACTCTGGCTGTGCTGATGCCTACTCTGACGGCTCGCCCAGGTGCACCTGAACCAATGGACTCCGCTGTTGCGACTGCCGCCGAGACGTCCTCCCCTTGTAAGGACGAGGTGGAACGTAAGAACATCACAACGACAGCGCTCTCGATGACGTGGAGTGACGACGTCGGGGAAGCCCCGAGCAACACGCTGGGGACGGAGTTACCACGTCGGAAGCCTGGTTACGCCGTCGATAACGCAGTCAGGTGACGTAAGGCATGACTCGCCGTTGCCTCGTCCCTCTTCACCTCCGCTGATGGAGTACCCCCACACGGCGGGGTGGGACTCCAAACCTACCGAGTAGCGACGATAGACACTAATACCGCGACATTAAGGAATTTCAGCACGGCGACGCATCTGGACATACTTACCAGAGGAGTCACTTCGCGATTGGCCTTGACAAGATTTACGTCTCTCGGGAACTCACCCCTGCACACCAAAGTGCAGAACTTTTGTCCTTGGACTTTTCCGACCACTATGCCTCAATCTGCAACATCCTCCTCCCACTCAAGTGGTCTGGCGTAGTAATGCACTATAGAAGCTAAACACCTCAAATCGTCACGATCCAGAATGTCTTCAACGCGTTACCGAGACATGGGCCACCTGTGAACGTCGCTTACCTAAGTACTGCACAACCTTTACTTGGTGGCTGGAATGCGCCAAACCAGACAGTCCAGTAACGCAAAAAAGTAGCTGCGTGGCGCCGGCCCACTATCGACTATTTCTACGCCGTTCTTCACGACCTGGGCACTCAACTGCCCACCCTTAAACCCAGAAGAAACGCTGTAGGTTTAAGACACAAACGGTATCGTTGAGACGCCGTAGACTGCAGGGGACGGTGGTGAGGACTCGACGCCAGAATTCCGCGGAAGAGGAACACCCCACCATGCAACATATCACCTCCGATAGGAAACACCTACAACTACGACTCATTACCGAGGTCTATCAACCACATCGCTGAGGTGTTCGTATTACCACACGTAACTCACACCGACACCGCCGACAAAGGTGCTGTGTATAAGTCACATGCGGTCAACGGATTGCCGATAGAATTTTATCGCACTTTGCTTGCGTTAATGGCGTCACGGTGGGCAACAGTGTTTCATGAACTGTTGACAATGGGGAACGCCGTACAGCCGTCCTTTGCCACGACAATTACTATACCCTTACACAAACCGACACCGAGTGTGACAACAACGCATTCCCGTCCCCTAACTCTGCGCAGACTATAAAATTTTTGCACGACTCCTGGCGACGCATTACCACAAAAAAAAAAAAAAAAAATGGTTCAAATGGCTCTGAGCACTATGGGACTTAACATCTATGGTCATCAGTCCCCTGGAACATAGAACTACTTAAACCTAACTAACCTAAGGACATCACACAACACCCAGCCATCACGAGGCAGAGAAAATCCCTGACCCCGCCGGGAATCGAACCCGGGAACCCGGGCGTGGGAAGCGACGCGTTACCGCAAGGTACTGCCTAGCATTCTATGCTCACGCAACTCCGAGTGGCTCAGTTACGGGATATAGACGGCCAAGGGAGAATGTCGTGATTTAATTGCACGGGCAGTGGAGTGCAGAGCCCTCGCCGCTGTGGTTGCCATTGAATTTGACATCTTTTTCTGTTCTCAATAATGAGTCAAATGGGTTTTCCATCCGCCTTTATCGGCATCATCCGGCGACTATTCGGCAGTACCGAATCGCTGATACAGGTCAATGGCGGTGTGCCGGAACCAGTGACCATCTGGGACTTCATTAGGCAGCGTTGCCAACTTTCGACGCTACTCTATGCCATGACCTTGGCGCCGGTCATCGGGAGTCTGACGACCCACCATTCTGGTCTCACTTTGCGACAGCACACTTTTCGGTGTCGTTCTTATGCGGACGACCTCCTCCTCTTGGTCCGCTCCCGGAATGAAACACATATGGTTCTTGATTGATATCGACGTACGGAACTTCAGCGGGGAGTAGCATGAACATGGCTAAATCCACGGCGATGCCCACTGGAAGCGGCCTGTCACACGACGATTTAGCACCTCGCCCGTGCATACAGAAACTACGATACCGTGGTATCATTTTCACATCCACCGTGCGCCGCGCCACTGGCATCAGCGCTTGGCGTACTCTCCAAATTATCCGCACGGCGGTGCGACAATATCTTCTCCGGCGAATCTGTTCTTTACAATGTGTCGAATACTTCAACCAACATGTGACGTCCAGAATGGTACACATCGCACCGGTACTCCCGCCGCCGTCAGTTATTGGTCGCAGCCTCCAGGCCGCGTTCGGATGCTTTCTTAGGGCCGGTACGCTCTGTAAGGTCCGTTACGAAACGCTCACCCTTCCCCATGAGCGGGGGGCCTCGGCCTTGTCAATGTGCGTCTCCGAGTGGCTTCTTTGTACATGTCCACCACGCACAAGCAGTGGAACAGTGGAACGGGGGCGCCTCCGTTGCACGCAGCTTACTGGAAATTCTTATGCCCGTGCCCATATCGCAGCCAGTATCGGTCGGCCACACCACGCACCACCTGACGCACATTTCTCATTTCATCGTCAACTTCAGTTATGCTGACACTCACAGACCACATGTCTTACTCGAAACAAAGACTTCTACACGCCACTGATTCATCACATACCCCGCAACAACGTCGAACACGAACGTTAATCGACGCGGTGGCCGTCGGTTTGGCGCCGTGTCCAGCAGCGTTTCCTTCCCTCCAACGTCGTGCCAACATGGTACCACGTGGCGTGTGGAAAATTCGTCACAAATCAACTCTTGAAGCCATCGGATTAACGGGCACTCCGCTTTGTTCAATTTGCCACCTCATCGATGACGATGCCCACCACCTGACTTGTGCTGCCCCAGTAACGTTAGGAAACTGGATCGACAGTTCCTTGCCTGCTAAGTCCGCGTTGCGCCGGATTCAGTTGACCCATGGATTTTTACCCAACCTCAGGATATATATTTCCCCGCCACCAAAAATCATGTGATTGTATGGATCGAGGGATGGTCGATCACTTACCTGTATAATGATAGCGATAAATCACATCTTGACTTCTGGCAGTACTTTAAAACCGACCACGAAGAAGTCGAGCATCGACTGCGCTACCGCACATTCTTCGCCAAATTTTTCGCGCGGTCCTTACGTCACTCCCACTCAGCTGGATGGTGGCACACGCGGACGACACTCCTGTACCTCCTGCTGACATCTGAGACTCTCCACACTGCATTTCTATATCGTAACCCAGCGGGGTAGGCGCATGGACACGCACCCCTCTCTTTTATGGACCATACCAGGGTACGCTGGTCATGCCAACTCCACTGTCCCCTCCTCCTTGGTTCCTTTTGGGCACTTCTTCCCGGAAGTGGTGCCGGAGACACTGTGGCCAGGCCTCGCATGTAGACCCCTGTCCACTCTATCTCCAAGCCTCATTTGCCGAGCGAGGGGATGCCTGCAGGTTTTATCATACTCGGTCATCTTTTTCCCTCTTTGTCTACGGCTTCACACATTTTAGCTTGCTTCAGTATCACTGTTATTATTTTTTTTGCACACCTTTGGTCGCCTTATTCGAGTGTAACGTTCCATGTCCGTAACCGCCTGCTGCACATCCTCGTCCGACAGGCACATGGAGAGATCAGGGGCCCTACTTACTATCTTTCCGCCATATTGCCGATCGGTTCGGTACGCGAGCGCACCGAACGGTATTGTTTTCGAAGGAGAATCCCAAAAATACTGAGTAAGCATTTCGCAAGCGATTCCGAACGGTCCTATGAACTGAAACGCTTTTGTCAGTTCTCCTCGCGCCAACCAATCAAAAGCAATTAGCCTCAGATCCGCGCACGCTGCAGCGCCACGATCTCGAAGCGGCTAGCAGCCGACACAGGCGCGCTGTTCTTCACGCTATACTGTTCAAATTTCAGTGACCATGTGCTTCCACGAATGCATCATAACGATGGAATACTGACTGTATTCTGGAAACTGTCTTAAATGTCACATTACGTCATTTTATTCTCATTCACATCGACGTCTTGCTTTGGATTTTACGTTAGTTGCATAGATGGGCCACATCTCCACGAACCCGAAACATTGTTTAACAGAGTGTCAAAGAATAAGGAGATGCATAGAATGTGGTTGTAATTCACTCCTAGAGACCTAAATGATGAAGTAGCCTACTATCCTATATGATACATCAATGATTTGGTTCATAAAAACAAATTTTCAAAACACGCCTTTTCGAGAGCGAGAAGTTTGTTGTAGTATATAACAGCATCTAGTGAATCAAAATGTTTCATATATGTCTGTATAGTCTGAAAATATTGTGGCGGGAACCTTTGATCTATGTCTACTGATTCGTTTGCAGTTAAATACTTGTGACAAGCTAAAGTTTAAAGACGATTGTTGCTAGTTTCATTCGCAGTAATTTAAGTTGTGCTCTTCGAATCCTGTCTGACCACACTCTCGGAAATCGCTACTTACTCAGAAAAAATGGTGAATTATTTGCGACAAGAAAAAGTATAAATGTCACTGACGACGATGATGTTTGGTTTGTGGGGCGCTCAACTGCGCCGGCATCAACGCCCGTACAAAGTCCCAGTTTGTTCAAATTCCAAATTTTTATGCCATCCAATCTAGCCGCTGTCACGAATGATGATGATGATGGTGATGAAATGATGAGGACAACACAAACACCCAGTCGCGAAGCAGTGAAAATTTCCAACCCGGTCACGAACCGAACCCGGGACCCCGTGATCCAGACGCACCACTTAAACGTAAGGAAGTCACGAAATCGACGATACTCGTTACTGACAAAGGGCGCGCCTACGTGTAAATAACAACGAGTATTTCAGAAGTTTGACGACTAACGAAGTCCCAGAATGTGTTACAAACACGATGAGGAAAAAAATATTTTCGTTTCCAGCGGTATGCAAACCAAAGACTTTGGACATGGCATTTCGCTGGCTTAACAACTTCGCTACTACAACTCGCATGCATTCAGCCTTTTAGTCAACCTAATTCCACTTGAGAGAGAGACAGGCCGACTTCATTGTTGACGGATGCGGTCGAAAGCCGCAAATGCATGAAATTTTGGATGGTTTCCTCTATCAGACTACACAAAATGCCCTTGCATTGTTACTTGAAAGTTTCAAATGCGTTTGGATATTTAATTAGTAGACCAATTCGGAAAAAATTACGGAAAGTCACTAGTAATTTCGGCAAACACTCATATGTTATACGTAAGGGGAGCAGACCTTTTGAAATTTAATGATTTTTAAACTCTTAATTACGTAAAAATAACATGTATTTGGTGAGAATATTGACCTGAACTGTTGTTTCAAGTTATAATCATGCACAGTAACAACCATTACAAACAATATTTCTTACAAAGGAAAATAGACTATCATGAACTCACTTTTAAAATAACAAATTCTCGGTGTAAATAAACCACACCGAACCATACGATAGGGCCATGCCAAAATCCAAAACCTCTCAGTACAGTTGTCGAAAAATCGGCAGGAGGACCGATCGGTAACAGGTCTCAGAACCTTACAGAATAGCAACTTCGGATAAAGAACCGAAACTGACATCCACGCAGAGGCTGACCTACTGCACCGACTGGTATGAACGATACAGAATAAGGCCTCAGGACCACAGGACGGAGGCACGAGCGTCTCCCATTCAAGTTGAATGTCTCCCACTTCTGTGTTGCGACATTTGCGATACTGTGGGCGTGTGTCATCATGAAGCAGAAGCACCGCCTGGAGCATCATTCTACAACCGTGGTTTTCGGCAGAAATGCTACCCCTTACACATTATTTATTCTCTGGTGGACTTATACTGGAATCTGTCCTTGGGCCGGCTGTTGTGGCCGAGTGGTTCTAGGCGCTTGAGTCCGGAACCGCGCTGCTGCTGCGGTCACAGGTTCGAATCCTGTTTCGGTCATGAATGTGTGTGATGTCCTTAGGTTAGTTCGATTTAAGCAGTTCTAAGTCTAGGGGACTGATGACGTCAGATGTTAAGTCCCATAGTGCTTGAAGGCATTTGAACCATTTTTTTGTCTATCCTTCACCAGCCAAGAAAAGAATAACATCACAGTGGTCCTGTTTCGACTAATTGCTATTATTATTGTTTTCGTGTCAGAACTATCCATAAAACACACTTATACAATTTTTGACTGATCAGCACATTTTATGTAAGTTTTGGCCAAAATTTGGCCACTTGCAGTACATTTTCCGTTGCCAGGGCAAGGTCTTCTTCTCTGTAGGCAGCTGGACATAGTCAACACTGAAGCGCATGTATAACAGTCCGTTCTTTCCCATGGTCACACTGGGCTTTGTTTTCTTCATTGTCTCCCCATTTTGACAGGTTAGTCCGTGACCTGCCTATTTCATACCTCATCCTATTCAAGGAATTCCAAATGGCCAATTATCATCATGACCATGGGTAATGATTCTGACAGTCTTTTCCAACCAGGAGGGTGGGATGTCTCAGCCCTCTTCAGCTGGAGCATGGCTTCTTCATCAGTGCTTGTTAGGTTCTCCAATGGGAGCCAACACACTTCCCTGGGGGAGTCCACTTTTCTGTAGCCTCCATCGGCTACCCTGTCCTTGGTGGTCAACGAAGAATCTTCGGTTGTGCAACAGATTTGCTATGAGTCTAGTGAGGCTGAAATCCTTGGTTAGGCTGTGGACCTAGTTTAATAGTAACTGGTGGTTGACAGTGTCGTACGCAGTTGTCAAGTCCACGAATACCCCTCCTGTAACATTATGAGCTTCAAACCATCTTCTATGAGGTGTGTAGCACAGAGTAATTGTCCTGTGAAGTTTTTAGCAGTGTGAAATCCGGATTGCTGAGGTATAAGCAAGGAATTACTAACATGTGAGGGACTGTTTAAAATCATTCTCTCTAGCAGTCTGTAAAGGTGACACAGTAGTGCGATTGGTCTAAAATTCTTTGGACTGTTTCCTCCTCTACCAGGTTTCAGTATAGGAATTAGTCGGCTCTACCGCCATATCTTTGGAATATTGCATCTGTCAACACATGTACTGAAGAGTTGGAGAATGCATTCTTTGTTACTAATTCAAAGCACCTGATTTTCTCAGTCTGTGCATCATCCCAGCCAGCTGACTTATCCGTTTTAGTCTGTTTGGTACTCGTCTGTAATTCATCCATCGTGAATGGGATTGAAAAGTTGTTACTCGTCTCTTACTCAGCTCTTCGTAGTTTTGGTTTTTTGGATTTATGGCGGGGCTTCCCATTTAGCGGTAGCTGGTGTGCTATTCGGTTGGCTGTATATTTCGGAACATCTGTTTGCGACCGGGGTGAAGGTGTCTACTTTTCTGGTGTTGGTTCTATAGACATCCGTAGACTCATTGGTAACAACGTCGCCATAGTTTACGTTTCCGCATTTACCGCACGCGCTTCGGGAAGACACGATTGTGACAATAATCCGTTGTGTATATGTTGGTGCTTATATACCCGCATCGGAGACGCGCAACGTTGCATATACGCTGCAGCAGAGGAAACTTTCTGATCGCCTCTTATTGTTACAATTATCCGTAGACACCGCTTTTTCGCTGTCTGTGACATTGTTAGCAAACACTCCTAGCGCTGCTGGTCCCTTCTGTTACTTCGTTTATCTACATTGGGGACACCAATTTTCCCATTATTCTGTCTTGGCACATAATGCTCCAGTGTACGGCACAAGGTTCATTATATTGTGGTTTGGAGGTAGATATGCTAGACTGGTGTGCTTACAGCTCCTACGTGAGACATCAATAATCCTATCTAAGAGCCAGCATACAGAGGAAGTTCTTTCCTTAAGGTTAAAAAGTGTAGCAACAGCGAAAAGGGCTTCTGTACGCTATTTGTGATACATGTGGCATCTTCAGAATACACAAAAACGGGTATCCGGGGCATTTTGGCCAAACAATGTTGATAATAAGCTGAACAGACGGCGAAATAGTCTCGCATTCGGGAGGTTTTAGATTTTCGTGTTTCCCCAAGTCGCTTATAAAATCTGCTCGAGATAATAAGAGAGAGAACACTGCGTCGAGCCAGTAACAAATAAATGATGGAAGTAAATATGCTTTTGTAGGAGTCTCACCATTCCCTAACACACCAATAACAGCCAAAGACCCTCACAAATTATTAATAATCTCGAACGCCTGTAATGTAACTACCAGAATTTTATGGAAACACAGAGAAGCAGAAGACGAAATAAAAGGATAGTAGTGGCGATAGTGGAGACAGTGCTACTACCTGCTGGTAACTTTGATGACCGTGATGATGATGAGGGAAAAAGCGATGACAGCATTACGTGACGACAACATTCTGTGGATCTATCGGACGTAACGTGTGAGTCTGTTTGCGAGACACAGTTGCCAGGCTTGGCGTGGCTCATTAACCAGGATGCCGCTGCCACATCGGAATGGACCTGATACGGTATTGTCCTCTAAATGGGATCTGCAGCGGGCGCGCAGCGTCAGTAATTAAATGGGACAGTAACAGTGCGTATCCATCAACACTAAGCTCCTTTTCGGAGGTAGGTCTGTCGGTCACATTTGTCACTTGCTTCAGTAGAGGACAGCTGCCGAGTGTCTCTAACGACAGCCATACGTGTTATGTAATGCAAACAGCGATGTGTACCCTTTGTGGATCATTGTACAGCTATAAATCTGCGTCAGTCATACTGAGCATCGTTGGATCTCGAAAATTATCTCGTGCTTTTAATCAACTGAATTCCATGACTCTTTTTGTCTCTTCGCTGTGCAGTCATGACTACTCTTCTTCTACACGACGCTAAAACTACAAAATTGGTTTATTCGGCAGTGCACACTCATCGAAATTTATCACGGCTCTTTCGTGTCTGTGTGAGTGCAAATATACGGCTACGACATTTTCAGCTTGTAAGATGCAGTTGCTTCTGATGTATGCTTGTTCTAGTATCGTCAACAGCAGCAAAACCTATTGATCTCCCGCAACATTTGTAGGTTGCATTTTAATTAATCTATTGAATACTCAAGTGAGAAGAATTTTTTCTCAGAATGTTGTTATATTTTGCAAAATACGTTGACGTTTCACATCTATTATTGACTAGATACAGTTTTGTGAAATTTTATCAAATTCAACAATAGTTTTCTCTGCACATTTTACATGACATCCTCGGTGAAATGTGGAATGAAATGACAATGGGATGTTTATGTGACTCAGTCATTTTGTTTATGCCTAGTGGGAGATGCAATGAAGAAGCAGAGGATTTGCTTTATGTCTCACATTGTCACTATCATCTTAAACTACATCTTGAAATACCTTCTTTCTGTGTTCTCTTAATTGGCATCTAAATGTTGCTACTAAATATCCTTTTGCGAAATGATCTATCAGCTGGAGACATGTTCTAATATCCCTGGGGCTAGCACCTGTTTAGAAGTGGAGTGGGTTCTCCAAACACGGAAAATTCGAGGTATAGGCACTCCTGAACGGCTAGTCAGCTTCACAAAATTCTTCGCATCTACTCTGTCTTACTTCCATTTTTGGTTTCGTTTTAGTAGCTAATAAGAACGGTTAATAACTAATAGGAATGGTGAAGTCAGCACAACTCTAGAATTAGATTGGCCACTTCTATTGTGGTACGTTCCTCATGTCGACAACTTCAGCGACATTTTTCCCTCTGGTTGGATGTATCTCTCAGCTCCCACAAAATTTTGCTTTTTCTGGACGCACCAATAACTGTTTTTGTACCTTACAACAGACTGTTTTTGGTCCGCAGCTCGTGGTCGTGCGGTAGCGTTCTCGCTTACCACGCCCGGGTTCCCTAGTTCGATTACCGGCGGGGTCAGGGATTTTCTCTGCCTCGTGATGACTGGGTGTTGTGTGCTGTCCTTACGTTAGTTCGGTTTAAGTAGTTCTAGGGAACTGATGACCATAGACGATAAGTCCCATAGTGCTCAGAGCCATTGGAACCATTATTTTTTTTTTTTTTTGAACAGACTGTTTAAAACTGCTATTTGTCCTTCATCCTACTTCGATCCAATGAAGGTACAATAAGGCATATTCAGTTAAAAATGATTTATTTTAAGAGAAAATATTGTGTTTATAGCTCTATTCCATTAATTCAAAAGGCACTCAATTAAAGTGTACTGTTAGTCTTGGAGCAGGAACGTCCCACCTAACTCTGCCACCTCATACACTTCGGGAATGAAACAAAATGCGAAAAATGAAATTTGCTTGGGTACACTTTAGTCAAGGACTCGTACAATAGACAGGAATTCACAATCCATAAACGTCAATGAACACTACTTTCAATAAACGTTAGGATTTTTTAAATAGTTCAAGTACGTTTTTTCTACAGAAATGGAAACTAGATGTACAATTAGCGATGTGAGACATGGTTTCACTATTATAAGCCTCATGCATTCTGAAATATTTGACTCTAAACTATGGCCGTAGTGTCGGGCTTTCTGCCATAATCCATAGGTCAAGAAATGCCTGCGCTGTCCTGCCGACTGCCGTCAGGGGTTCTTGCAATGAGCTGGAATGCAGAGTCCATGTAAGTATAAAAATAACTTTCAAAAAAGTTGCCTTTCTATAAATGGGACTTTTTCTACAGAAATGAAAACAGATAACTTTTGGTGAAAGTGGTGTTGTTTGACCTTTATTGATTATGCATTCCTGCCCATTGTCTGAGCGCCTGACGTAGGTGCATCCCTGACCAATTGCCGTTTTCGCAATTTGTTTCTTTCTGGAGATAAAAGGTGATGGAATTACAAGAGGTACCGTGTATGTACCGTCGAATCCATCGTTTATTTGAGTAAGACAGAAATATCTTTATTCTCGATTCTAACTGTACTGTAATGCTAATGATCTTTGTTTATACATAAGTAAAAATTATCCTTTCCTGTACTTTCAGGACTACATGTAGAGCATGTATGGGTTGGAAGATGTGTCCTCTTGTACTGGTGTGTTCATCTGTCACACTATGAGCTTACTATGACTCTCTACAGTGAAGGACGCCTGTTTTCATTTTTCTTTCCAGCAACTGCGCTTTGTCCATCATAGCGCTTGCTTGTACTTTGCTTTTGTTACTTTTTGTTGTCACCATTATTTTCACTCCTGTTTTAATCCTTGTTTTGGCTATAGAAAAAGTGTGGTTAATTTCGAAGGAACTTCTTTCGTATATTTCGTTTCCTCAAAAAATTCCGTGATCCCGCTTCTCTCCGCATCGCTCCGAGTTCGTGTGAGTACCTTCGACAAAAATGTTTATCTGTGGACACTACAGACGTATAATCCTGAGCCAAATCATTAAGACCATTGCTACTGCAACGTTGAATGCAAGCTGATGTCGTTGCAGGCACGTGCCGCAGTAAGAAAATTACACTGAGCTGACTGAAGTAATGGTATAGCGATATGCGCATATACAGATGGTGACAGTATCGCGTATACAAGGTATAAAAGGGCAGTGCATAGACGGAGAAGTCATTTGTATTCATGTGATTCATGTGAAAGTTTACCAATACAATAATGGTCGCGCTATGGAAATTAATAGACTTTGAATGCTGCTTGGTGGTTTGATGTAGACGCATGGGACATCCCATTTCGAAAGTCGTTGGGGAATTCAGTATTCCAAGATCGACTGTTTCAAAAGTCTGCAGAAATAACCAAATTTCAGGCATTACCTATCATTACGGATACAGCAGTGACCGACCACTGCCACTTTGAAACGTCCCCTTTCAATAATTATACATGACTGTGCTTAAACTGACACACAATAATTTTAGCGCAACGCAATCTGACTATCAAAGATCCCTGCAAAAGAATGGCCCTGAGTAACATTAAACTATACCATTCACAAATCCCTTACCTCACAAAAATCTTCATTACTCGAACTACAGCAATACAGCGAGCGACACTACTGCCAGCTAAACAAAAGATTCAAACTACGGAAGGCACTAACTACTGCTAGGGATAGTTAGCAAATGAAAGATATTAGTAGAGAACAAACAATGTATTTACCTTAATAGTCATAATATATATATAGCAGTTCATGATAAATTACAAAACTCCGCCATCTCTCTCCCCACATCCACCACTGCTGGTGGCTCACCTCCAACTGCGCAACGCTACGCGCTGTTCACATCCTGCTGCCGCTGCCCAACACTACAATGGCAGACAACGGTGCAAACTAGCCACAGACTGCACACAGCACAGCCAGTGATTTTCATACAGAGCGCTACGTGGCGTTACCAATAAGAAAACCTAAACAGCCTACATACATAGCCCCCATGCTCCCCACAAAAATTTTACAAATTGCTTTGGGCAGTGGCCAATAATAATTTGATAAAATTTTCCATAATTACAATAACAAAGAAATCAAATGCACACACTTATTGATACAATGTTGGTCAACAGCTAAAATTTTCTCACAGTCCATAAAGACAGTGCTGATCATTCATCACAGTAAAATTTCAGTGTTTTTCTCAAAGTCTGAGCAGTAAAAGAAAATGCACACGGAAGTAGTGGATTTCCACGCAGTCTTGAAGAAGTAGTGTTGTCCTTCCAACGGAAAGACAGTGCTGACTCTTGACATGCAGACAGGTAATGGGCCACAACAGAGCAAACCCACCGCAGAGTCAATCGAAGTTGAAGAATATTGGTAGGTAGGTCATCACAGAGTAGACCCACTGTAGTCCTGGTAGAGAGTATGGTATTGGTGGGCCACCAGAGGTGCAGACCCACTGTAGTCCTTGTAGAGATAATGGTACTGGTGAGTCAGCAAAGGTGTAGACCCACTGTAGTCCTTGTAGAAATGGCCAGCAGCCATCTGTTGTGACTGTGCAGGTGCACAATCACCATTGAAGAGTCTTGCGGATAATATAGCAAGTCCATAACCATCACTTGTGCACTAACAAAGTTATTGGAATTGTCCTTAGAACCAGCAGTGCTGTTATCCAGTCCCTTGCTGAATTATTAACACACGTGCAAACACTAACAGTCTCTACTTCTCGCATATTGTCCATATACTATGACCAACAGAAACATGTGCAGTGAAATGTAGCTTACAAGTTAATAATATGATGAACTGGTATCAATTACAATTTTATAACATAAGAATACAATTATAAAGGTACAAAATACATCATTAAAGAACATAACAATACAGATAACATTTGTAGTAACACAGGCTTTACAAAAGAATAGAAATAAACATATAAATCAGTGTTACAGGAATTATGAAATAAGTAAATACATAAAAGACCAGAATAATTATTGAAACATCAACTTCACACATGAGCATTAAAACAGAACAGAATATATAATGTCTAAACATCTTTACAAAGAAAATAACATAGTATCTGAAAAATTCTACAACATAAATCTTATTAGCTAAACACATAAAGACAGGAAAAAGACAAATACACAAGGATACATAAACACGTAGTAGAATAATACGAAAGGACAGGGTTTCTTTTACTGCAGTATTTTGCAATGAAAACTTTCTTTACTTCTCGGAGATCTCCCTTCGATCCTCATTATTTCCGAAAAGTCCTATCTGTACCTGCTTTCTGTACTTTTTTCGTATGACTTCTCAATGCATTTCTTCCAATTCATCGCAACTCATTCTCTTATATAGTTTACCCCCTCTTAAGCTAACTTAAATCTACTGAGCTCAGATGCTAAACTAAGGGACGAGACAATGCAGCAGCACTAAACAATTAACACAAACAGCAATGACAAAAAATGCAGATTTGCAGAGGAAGCAGCATTATAGAAATTAGCAAAGCAATTGCAATATTACAACTAATATAAGGCAATGAGTAGCAAACAAGAAAAATAAATCAGTAGTAAAACTGGCTTAACAGAGTAATACAAAGTGAAATTTAGTAGCACTATGCCTGGCAAACAGCAGCAGAAAATGCTATAACTAATACCTAAGCATGGCAAAGAGCAAGCAGAAAAAATATTACGCTAAAGACAACAATGCAGATAAGGGAAATGTCTATTCACATCTTAATATCTATGTCATTAAAGTGGTGCACCGCAACTTATTCTACAAAATAAATTACCAAGGACTTGAAAAGAAAATTATGAATGCAGTTCCTGTGAAGGTAAATGTCTTTTTGTGCTCCCTCATTTTTTTGAAAAAAATTATTATTTACTCGATCTGTAGACAGAAAATATTTATATTAGTACATCTATAAAATTTTATAATAACCAATGCAGCAGAGCAGCTAGAAACTAGATATTAAAGAAAATGAGCAAATATGTACAAAGGAAGGCATGAAACATCATTCATTAGCCATATGGCATTTCATAAGGTAGTACAGAAAATCTCTCAACTAGAAAGACAGTAGTCATAATCAGGTGTATAGACATAAAATATTTCACGTCATTTCATTAGACATTTCAGTAAATATAATAAATTAAGAGCGCCACAGTGTTATCATATGTTTTCAAGTTCGAGCGTGTTGTATTTGCGATGCTTTCTACAAAGGAATGTCAATAGCTAGGATAATGGCATCTTTTCTATTTTGCACCTAATGGCTTTCTTTTGTCAGATGTTTACCTCTCAGCTGGGCGCCCAAAACGCATTACGCCAAGGTCCCTTACCTTTCTTGCTGAAATATTTACGATGGCAGTTTCCGCTACAGTGAAAGTCTCATATAAAAATAATTCACAGGTCAAGAATTTGGGTTACACATCTGTAGAAACAAAATGCTATTGATATAACATTGTCCAAAAAATTTTCGTTGGCATTGTAATACATTTACGCATTTACATACATTTCATAACTCTTAAAGTATGATCCTTGGTTTCCAACAACCGTTTTCACAAACCAGAGTCCCTAACCACTACTAATTATTCCTTACCTTATTCGTCGATACTTCTTCAATATTTCATCATAACAGATACGTACCATAATCAAATAACTGGTATAGCATCAGCTTATTGATCATAAACATATCTCAGCAGCATTATACACGTCGTCGTCATAAAAATAACATCATAACACCTCAGTCAAATCTCGAAAATGTCGTCGCTTTCTGCAATAATGTCAAAACCTAAAAAGAATTCTCTGCCCATTTCAATAGTGTCATCAACCTCAAACGTACTTTAAAAATCATGATCCCATACCAAATACCTCATTCAAAGCTCTCATAGTATCACAGGTGTTCCAAAAAAATATGAACAGTTCACAAAGTACAGACAAAATACAGTTCATAAGTGTGAAATTATCCAACTGTGTAATTGCGTAAACATGTGTCACTGACATAAAAAAAAATTCTTTTGTTTCTCTGTTAAATAATCAGATAGCTGTATAATTCTGTGTTGAAGAAATATGGTACCAACGTGTAAAGTTGTATAAGCAGATACCATATTAGCTGGGGCTCCTTGTGCTTGCCAAACACATGGTACACAAAGTAAGCGTGTACCCCCCTGAGGATTAATGTAATTATACCCTCAGGTGTTACAGATTACAGCAATGGAATGAAATGTATCATGGAAAACTTTCTTTGTAATTAAAAAATCTTGAAAAATAAATGGATTAAGTACAAAATTAATCTCTCAAATGCGTGTCCTGTAGCGCTAAATGTGCGTCTTGCTGTAAGATAATTTCTGTAGAAGTGTCGTAGCTATCGTCCTCCGAAAGCTAAGTTCTGCAGAAGTCAATGTACTTACCTCATGATAAACAAAAGTGTAATGCTTTGCGTATAGATATCGTAGTAATTATGCTTATTGGCGTGATGAAGAAAGTACTATAATGTAACGTATTGTTCTGCTATGAAAAAGGCTGTCTCATTGCTGCTATACCACAAAAGTTACTATTAAAATATGTTTTACTTTCCAGAATAAAACAGAAAACTGTGCAGATATAAAACAGAAACACTGCAAAAGCAACATTGTAAATTGTCACTCATTAGTATCGTCGTGATAAAATCGTGTAGCTGTTACATAAACTAACCACTGTGTCATCTGGTGTCTCACAGAAAGCACTTTATATCCAGAATGTTTTTTTTAGTAAACCAAAATGTTGCATTAAAATCTCATTAGCAATATTGGTAAATGTTCTAAGTATGTGAGCTTTATAGTCGTTACGTAATCGTGCAACAAACAAGCAAGAATGCACACACACAATAACACTGTGTCGTCTGTTCACAATAACAATGCATTCGTAATTTCTGTTTAAATAAGTTCTCTTGGTTCTTGACTGGATATTTAACTTCAAACATTGTTGCATGTTAACAGTTTCTTAAGTCTGACAAAGCATACTAGAAATGTGAAGTGAAAAGTTTTATGGCAAAGACACAGTTAAAAAGCAGATTATCTTTCAATAAACGGTTTTACATGTGAAATGTGGTGTAACCATTTACTCTTCCTAGTGCACAGAGTTTCAACTTCAAAGCAATTATCATGTTGTATACATCGGTAAAGAATGCTAAAATTTTTCTCAAGGTTAGCGTCAATGTTGTTTTTCTCTGAGCCAGCCGGCGCACGCGGCTGCCTGCGGTGAGAGTCATTGTCTGTTCCCTTGTTGGAGCGCGTCGTTATTGGGATTTGGAGGTCTCGCTTCTACAAATTCACCTTGCCCAGAGGGCCCAGCCCTGTTTAAATCCCGCCAGTTCTGATGAAATTCAGGTCTGTCGTTATGATTATATCGTCTGTCGTCATGTCGGTAATTCCTGTAGTTTCTTTCTTGTCGGTTAAGTGATGGAGAATTTCTCCCTGAATTATCACTGTACAGTGGACCTTTGCGTCTGAAGTTATTCTGTCTCCCGTGATAATAACAGTTCTGGTTGCCAAATTGTCTCTTTCTATTATTGCCTCTGTCATATTCATTACTACGGAAATCCGATCTTTCTCTGTAACTATTACTCTGCCAGTGGTTGTCATACGGGTGGTGTCTGTTTTGGCCACGATTTACGTTGTAAGAATAGACTTGTCGTGTCCAGTTATTGTTTCTGTCGTCACGGAATTGTGACGGATGCGACCTGTAGTGATTGTTTTCCTGTTTTCGCATCCTGCGATTGTCAGTGTCAATTTCCAGTTCTTGTAACAGTCCCTGAAAAGCTTCAATGTCGTCTTTGCAACGTCCTGCTAAAATAATATATCGTAAATGTTCAGGCAATTTGATTAAGCAAATGCGGATGAGTTCTGAGGGGCTGTATGGGTTTGAAAGATACTGATTCTTATGCAACATGTCTTCAAAATATTTGACAAGACTGGAAACTTCAGATTGTTCAAAGTGTTTCATCATCATGATGCTATGTTTTACTCGGTCTTGTGTAGCTTGAGACCAATATGCTGAGAGGAAGGCATGATAAAATTCTCCTTCACTGTGACAATCGTGAATGACCGATCGCATTCTTACAGCTGGTTCATTCTCTAAATAGCCACACATAAATTCTAATCTGTGCTCTAACGACCAGTTGGGAGGAAAACAATGAGAGAATTAATGGAGCCATGCTTGTGGATGAATGTCGTTGCCAGAATTCTTAAATGTTTTGAATTTATGTGTAGTAATGAACAGCTTATAGTCAAAATTATCATGTCGGCGAGTCACATGTCGGTCATTGTTACGTTGTTTCGGCGGTTCCATCTCAAAATTCGGTGTGCCTTGCCAATTTCTTTCATTATTTCCGAAGTGTCCTGTGGTGGTTCCGTATTTGTAAGTCCCTCTTCCCGTGTTGGAGCGCGAGTGTCCTCTGAAATGTGTAATTTTTGTATTACTTGTGCCAACTGATCTTGCACTTCCCGGATTTCTCTTTTGTGTTGCGTATTAATTTGATTCTGATTTTGTTTGAATTTCTTAATTTGTTCATACTCTTCTGTGTCAGTGATGGCTACACGTCTTGTGTCATTCAGATCATCATCTACCTTTGTAGATAAGTTAGTGACCTGATCCGAAAGTTCGGCTACTTTCTCCGATAGTGAACACATTTCCTCGTGTGTTTTTCTGAACCAAGTTTCAGTGTCCATTTGTGTTGAAATCGAATCTACTGTGTCCTTTAAGTTTTCCTGAGTTTTTGCAAGTTGCGTAACCGAATCGGTAGATGCAACTGAGTCAATTTTAGCCCACAAGGTCTCATGATTTTCATGAACAATGGTTTGCAGTTCTTTTATTGCTGATTCGTGATTCTGTAATGCATTTTCATGCCGCGAAAAAATAGGTTGAAAATGCTAACAAATTTGTGTTTTTATGTCATTACAGACTTTTTGACATTTCGATTCAATGTTATGTAACTCAGTAGTTAAATCTTCACGTGTTTGTTCAAGTGTGGTGTCTAACTTTTGAAGCTTTTCCTGCGTTTGTCTCTTGTTTTGTTCCATTGTGTCTAACTTTTGAAGATTTTGTTCCATTGTGTCTAACTTTTGAAGGTTTTGTACCATTGCGTCTAACTTTTGAAGCTTTTGCTGTGTTTGTCTCTGATTTTGTTCCATTGTGTCTAACTTTTGAAGCTTTTGCTGTGCTTGTCTCTGATTTTGTTCCAGTGTGTCTAACTTTTGAAGCTTTTGTCCCGTTTGTTGCATTAATTGTAATAACAATGCACTGGTGTCTGAAACATGTTCCTCAGTGCTATTCGGCAATGCATTTGAACCGGCAATATTTGCAGTTTGAAAAGCAGAAAATGTGTCTTGACTCATTTGAGAAAAGGGTGAGGACACAAAACCTGAATATACAGTATTTGCAAGATTGTGTCCTGTCATTTCGGATTCCTGAGGTGAGCTGTTGACGACTGATCCATCGATAATGCTTCCCTGTTCACTAGTTGTTTCACTGTCTACACCACTGTTTGCAGCCCGCTCCATTTCCCTCTGTACAGTTACCAAATTACTACTTTGAACATTAGTTAATTCATTACTCGGTGGCGCTAACACACTGCTTTCGTCTTCACTGTCATTTCTCAGTTTATTTTGGAGCCTAGTATTACGTTTTTCACACGCCATTATTTTCACAATATTTCACACGATAACACAGAAAACCACAATTTGAAGAGCAACAATAAGAGAACACTTTAACATAGCACTGAAAATAATATCTCGTCAATTGCAAGCACAGCTGCGAAATACTTGGTGCAAATCTACATGCATGCCACAACTGTTTTACTGTACAACAATGAAAGGCTGCACTACAAAGGAGATTCTCTCTACAATTACACACTAGCAATAAACAAAATCTACACTAATTACACAAACTACAAGAAAAAATCAGAAGATTCCAGTGAGGTATCCTGGCAGGGTCGCCATATGAAACGTCCCCTTTCAACAATTATACATGACTGTGCTTAAACTGACACACAATAATTTTAGCGCAACGCAATCTGACTATCAAAGATCCCTGCAAAAGAATGGCCCTGAGTAACATTAAACTATACCTTTCACAAATCCCTTACCTCACAAAAATCTTCATTACTCGAACTACTGCAATACAGTGAGCGGCACTACTGCCAGCTAAATAAAAGGTTCAAACTATGGAAGGCACCAACTACTGATAGGGATAATTAGCAAATGAAAGATATTAATAGAGAACAAACAATGTAATTACCTTAATAGTCATAATATATATAGCAGTTCGTGACAAATTACAAAACTCCGCCATCTCTCTCCCCACATCCACCACTGCTGGCGGCTCACCTCCAACTGCGCAACGCTACGCGCTGTTCACATTCAGCTGTTGCTGCCCAACACTACAATGGCAGACAACAATGCAAACTAGCCACAGACTGCACACAGCACAGCCAGTGATTTTCATACAGAGCGCTACGTGGCGCTACCAATAAGAAAACCTAAACAGCCTACTTACAACTTAACAGCGTTTGCGTAGTGTTTTCAGTGCTAATAGTCAAGCAACTCTGCGTGAAATAAGCGCCGAAATCAGTTTGGGTTGAACGAAGAACGTATCCGTTAGCACATGGCGGTGAAATCTGGCGTTAGTAGGCTACAAAAGTAACTGACTGACGCGACTGCCTTTTTCTACATTTTCTAACAGAACGACGTCGATTGCATCGCCTGTCTTGGGCTCGCGATCATTTCGGTTGGGCCTTAGACGATTGGAAAACCGTTGTCTGGGCAGTTTAGTCGAGATTTTAGTTGGTGAGAGGTAATGGTAGTATTCGAGTGTGGCGCAGACCCCACGAAGTGATAGACCAAAGCTGTCTAGAAGGCTCTGTGCAAGCTGGTGATGGCTCCTTAGTGATGCGTGCTGTGCTTGCATGTAATGAACTGGGTCCTGTGGTCCAAATAAACCGATCATTGATTGTAGATTGCTATGTTTGGCTATTTGGAGGCCATTTGCAGCTATTCGTGGACTTCATATTCCCAAATAACGGTGGAATTTATATGGAAGACAATACGCCATTCACCGAGTCAGACATGTTTGCGATTAGTGTGAAGAACACTTTAGACAAATCGAGTGAATGATCTGATCACCCAGATCGCCCGACATGAACGCCATCGAAAATTTTTGAGACGTAGTCGAGAGATCAGTTCGTGGACAAAATCCTGCACTGGCAACACTTTTGCCATTATGGACGGACTTAGAGACAGCATGGCTCAATATTCCTGCAAGGAATTTCCAACGCCTTTTGGGTCCCTGCGATGTCGAGTTACTTCACTAAGTCAGGAAAAGGGTTTCGACACGACATTAGGAGGTAACATATTCTATGAATTTTTCCACTACAGTGTATCACAGGCGTGCGAAAAGTTGGCCACTCACCTGAGGAGCAGATAGATTTGTCGTTGAAGGGTGACCGGGCTTTACAGTGGATATCTTGTTTGCCTTCTAAGGTTGACAACTCATGCGCGGGTGTGCCTTGTACCAATCACCTGCTGTCGTAAGAATTTCAAACGGAAGGAACATTGATCCGTGAGTGAGCATTACAGAGACGGTCATAGTCAATCAGCTTCAAATGCTACACATACACAGCAAATGAAAAAGAAAAAAAGAAGGAAAAGAGGCACTACGAAGGCATTATCAAATTGGAACGGAATTCTGTAGATGTGATTCCAGAAAAATTGGACGATTTATTCAAGAGAAAGTGCTTCACAAATTGAGCAAGTCAATAACCCGTCGGTCAACCTCTGAACCTTATCCAAGCCGTTATCTGTCTTGGAATAAATAGACAGGTTTGTAGGACGTTCTCCTGACGGATATCGTGCCAAATTCTGTCTAGTTGGCGCGTTAGGTTGTCAAAATACCTAGCTGGTTCTCCAGACGTTCTGATTTGGGGCGAGATACAGTGTTCTTGCTGGCCGAGGTAGGGGTTAGGAAAGCACGAAGACAAGCAATAGAAACTATAGGAACCTGGAGGTGGTTATTATCTTGCAGAAGTGTGAGTGCAGGATTGCTTGACATCAAAACGGAACGTAGTATACCGTCGGCGCACCGCTGTGCTGCGAAAGTGCCTCCGCTCACAACCAAGGTGTCCTGCTATGAAAAGAAATGGCACCCCAGACCATTGGGCTGTATGGCGGGCCACAGTCAGGTTGGTATCTCAAAGCTGTCCGGGGCACCTCCAGACACATCTTCGGCCTAAAATCTCGTCGGCGGGAAAAGAATTGTCTTCAGTGATGAGTACTGCTTCGAACTGAGCCCCCATAACCAGCAAAGACGTGTCCGTAGAGTCCCCAGACAGCGGTGAGGTACCAGGCTGAAAGTCACTCGTAACACGGCCAGACAACCATGAGTCTGCGGTGCCACTTCATTTCTTAGCAGGACCCCTTTGGTTGTCATCCGAGGCACCCCTACGGCACAACGGTACACCGACGGTATCCTACACCACGTTTTCTTGCCCTTCATGGCAAGCGGACCTGGTCTTACATTTCAGTAAGATAATGTCCGCCCTCACACTGCGAAACTTCATACTGATTGTCTTCGTGCTTGCTAAACCCTGCCTTGGCAAGAAGAAGCGCCGGACCTCTCCCCAGTTGATGAAGTTTGGAGCATTGTGGGAAGGGTCATCCAACCAACTGGGGATCTGGACAATCTAAAGCGCCAACTGAACGGAATTTGGCACGATCTGCCTGAGGACATCAAAAGGCTCTATCAATCAATGCAGAGCCGAATAATTTCTTGTATTATGGCCACTGATGGACCAGCGTGTTACTACTGACTTGATCAAGTTTTGAAGCTCTTTGTCTTAAACCCATTATCCGACTCTTCCGAACTTGTAATCATTTGCATATGTGTACATGTACATCACATCTACGTTATCCGTTCTATCCGGATAATTCCTTTGTGGTGCTTCGTTTTTTTAATGGATTTGTAGCAAAGAATATAAAATTAAATTAAAGGCTATTGTAACACAACACAATAAGTGGAAGAGAAATGACGTTCAAAAAAATTTAGTGAATATTTGGTATCATGTTTCCAATTGTATAATGTATTTAAAAATAAGTACAATTACTTTTATTAATCATGTAATGATCCCCTTACATAGACAATACAACAGCATATCGTCAGGCAACGATCGGGGCACAATTTTGGGTCGCTGTGGTGACAGCAATCTGAAGCAGAGAATAGCCGACACAAAGTGTTCCAAATGGTGCCGACTTTTAACGATCGGTAGGCTTATTAGGGGCCAGTGGTCAACTTGTAACACCCTGATTTTTGGGGTTTATAACGCACTTACTTACGTAGGTTACAGTTATTAATAATAAGATTGGTACAGACGCGGTTCGGGATGCCAACACACAATGTCCGTAAAGGCACTTCAGCGAAAAATGTTTGTCGACCATTGTGTTAATTGCATGATGGGCAATTTGCACATTTTGCTGCTGATGTAAGACGTCGTCGAATGCTCCAACACGCTCCAAATGCACAGATAGGGCAATGCCTGTGCCTTAGCCCCAACGTCCCATGACCTAAACAGACAAAAATTACCAACCTGTTGACAGACCGTACATGGAGATTACATCCTCCCTGCACCTTCTACAACTATTAAAGGCTTGTCCGTGTCATTCTCACCTCTGTCTAGGCCCTGCACACAGCCTTAAACTGCCGAGCAGTGTAAACCAGCACACGCTACGCCGCAGAGGGAAAATTCATTGTGGTAACGGTCAGTACACAAAAAATTGAACAGATGTGCAGTGTGTCTTACGGTTAATTATGAAGATGGCTCGACGATTCACAGCCGATATACTGCAAGAGGAGTAGAAATGGTTATGGTTGCAGTCCCAGAACTTCATGGATCCATAAATAATAACGGTAAGAAAATTACATTTAAAGAAACACGTATTGCATAAAGCTCAGAACAGATGTACCGCCTACGATAAGTATGATTACATGCTTAGTGATTGTTCAACTGCGTCGAGCATGGAATGATTGTGTTTTAAGAGGTGAAACGAATCAGTAATTCGCGCAAGCACTTCAGTTCTGGTGGCAACTGGGAGTGGTATGAGCAGCAATAGGACTAACAATGAAAAAGAAAGTAGGATTGCGGTTAGTCTGCAATACACAGCATCGTGAACATATTATCGTAGCCAAAATAGACAAGAATCCAATACTCACCACAGTTTAAAAAAATTAATGTTTTACCACTAAGAACTACTGATAAATATTCTTTATTGAACAGTCAGTTTCTGTCTAAGGACCATAATACGGTACATAAAATATTTACCTAACATTAGGCATACAAAACCGATGCCGTTAAATTATAAAATCAACGAATTGGACACTGTTGCCAAATAGTACTATAAACCATTTCGTCAAACATAAAAATGTACCGCACACTGCACTCATTCGTATACTATAAACAGTAAGGGATAACGTTCCGAGTGAAGGCATTTTACATATTGCAATATTGACGGATTCATAAATTCTTTTATTTGATGCAACTCATCATCAGAATGAACAAATATCAAGAGTTTTGAATACCGTCCTACACAAAGAACAGCGAACAGATTATTGAAAAGAAACCTGGTGAAGATAAAAGAAAGTAATCTGATGGTTCAGTATGAAGCGTGTAGAACATAATTCAACAAGTAATTTCGAACACAGTAAGTACACTTGGATTTGACGTTCCAACAGAATGTCCCTTTATTACCTCCAGCAACTCTTCGCACTAATTGTGTTGAACATTACGCAGTGAAGTATAGACTCATTTGGACCAGTTTGTTTTGAAAATGGTGTATGTCCATTTTTAGTCTATAGTTGGGCCGCCGCTAACATGATCCTCCGCAAACGGCAAATGAGATAGAATGGCAGGTCGTTCAGCCTGAATTGCTTCTCAAATACGCTACCAGGAAAACGCTAACGTATAATGTATTAATTACCCTTCAGCCAGGCACCACGAACAGCTGTGAATACAATTATTTGATGTGACGCTTCAGCGAGAGAGCTTTCTGAACAAGTGATATATCACATAATTTGTAGTTAATTTAGTAAAGGTCAATGTTCCAAAATCGTAGCCTCGGGCCTTTGATACGTTCGCCGGTCTACGACGAGAAATACAGAAGAGCAGCGCCATGGGATGAAGCAAAGTATGAACACGCGCTCCGCATCACGGCGAGAAAAACATCTGCTGCAGCATTTCTCTTTGACCTTATTATAATTACACTTGCAGAATAATCACTTTAGCATGTACTGATTAACTAGCTCCTGATTACCTTTTGTGGTGAACTCTCAGACGCCTTCGTCACTGTTGAGAGGCCTAATAACTCTTACAAAATCCACTTTGCTCCTAATGCTGATTGATATACCATGAAGAGACGTTGAGAAATCAGTTAATGTAAAGCGCAGCTCTGAAACTGTACGTTCTATATGGTCAGCAAATACCCCTATGTCTAAAGGGAACGTGTCTTTTGGACAGTATACTAATGTGGGATGATCTCTAGATTTGCTGAAGTTAGGGTCGAAAAGACCCATTGGTGGAAAAAGGAAATCTGTTTAAGATGTGTTCAACATTCTATACACAGAAACAATATACCATAGAGCTGGTCGTTGTCTGAGGTCTCATGCATAAACCACTTGTTTATTTGTGGTTCTTGGGGTGTGGTCCATCTTCAACTGAACGTTATTATAAACGGACAACATCTCCAAGAACATAGAAGCAACTAAGGAACGACACAAAACACGAACATTTACGACACTCGTTTGTTTTGTCAACTTCTATAATTGTAAAGCAAGCAGTTTATCGTGATAAATGAACATTTTTGCCAGCCCAAAAATCACATTGATGTCCTGTTCACCAGTTAGGTAATCCGAGCACGCCTACGGATCTACTACATTGAAAAGTAACAATGTTTCCTTCACCACACCTTTATTTTCTAAAGAACAACCCTCTTAATAGGCGTCAGATTTGTATGTTCTGCCTGCCTCTAATCAGAAATTGTGATATTTGAATCAGACACAGAATACCAGGTTAGTTTGATTAAGAAATAATTAAGAAATTCTGTGTAAATTGGACCTCTGTAGCAACTTGAAGTGGCTTGGAAAATTTTACACATATCACAATAAATAAAAGATTATGCAGTTGTAATTAATTAAGGTAACATAAGAAGGGTTTGGGTAAGATGGGAACAAAACTACTGTACCAATCAAATTTGGTTTTTGATTTTTGTGTTTAAAATATTAACAAATCTCAGTGGTCTTTGCCACTTTGCCACAGTGCTCTGTACGAGTACAGTGAACGATGTAGGAAATCTATTTCTAATAACTTCCCTGGCGTCCCAACTTTGTACGAGTTACCATTGCTGTTAAGTGCAAAATGTCAGACACAAATGCGGCCGGAAGTTCACACACGGTTCAGTTTAATGTAGACACCTTTTATCAGGATGTCTCTGAAGCTACAGTCAGGCTCCCACGGTGTCATTTGCTGTATCTGTGTCCTGAGACAACGAGGTCCATTTCTGCAACACACGCTGCCGAAGATTTCACCTGCAACTCGTAAGAGGAGCCAGTGAACAGTTACGTGGGCCTGGCCTCTGACGTCATCCAGGTAACACAACCTCACTTTTTCCTGCATAAAGTCATTGTGTATAGTGCTGTTCTCTAGTATCTTCTTCTCCGGCTCTGTGTACCCTATTTGGATAAGTCTTTCGATTGTGGATAGAAGTATGCTTGAAGACTTGCGTGAACACGGTCTAATTACATTCTTCTTTTAGTGCGTGTCTGCAACGGTACGACAACTTAGCGCGGATTGGTTTTGTAAATTGTGAATGAGAATAGTCTATCCATCGTTACTGTGTAACAGACAGTGTTTGGCTTTTGTAAGTATTAGAATGGGAACGAGGCCTCAAACATAGAGTGCACTTTACCACAGCAGACTATGTTCAGTGATCATGGATCCAGAATTCATTAAAATGTGACAACATCAGTTACAACTTCAAATGCAGCAGCACGAATAAGTAGAATAATTACAGAAGCGAATCCTGGAACAACAATAAATGTAACAGACTCAAATTATGAAACATCTACAGCAGCTCATCGTGCTACAACGGCATCCACCAGGACTATTCGCGTCATTTCATCCATAAGATGAAGAGTAGGACACAGACTACACACGTCTGCATTTCTACTTCTAGGCGAGTAGCATAACAGAGTTGCTACACAGCATGATTTTCTGACGTCCACTAACCGTCATGTAATGTGATTCTACATATGTTACGTCCTCTTGTAAGAAACTCATATATGCACTCTCAGCATTGTGAGAAACAAACACAGTTCGTAACAACTAGGCTCGAAGTTTTGGTAGTCGCATAACTCCCATCAGTCGTATGCTGCATGGGCAGTTAATATAAATGGGCTGATGGGAAAGTGTCGATTTTTGTGCGCAAATCACAGTTGTTAGCAATCTTGTGCCGCATCGTTGCGATGTGACGTAATAATTACTATGCACCTGATAACGAAGTTTGTGCGCAGGAAATGATATTAACTAATTTCCATATGCTGCACAGTAATATTTTCATGAAAGTGACGTATTATCCACAAAACACTGCACCCTTTAAAGCCACAGAGAACTTGATTGTAACTCACCAAGTTCATCTTCGTCAATCGACTTAGAGTTCAAATCCCGACTTCCATTAAAGGGCAAGTCCAAGTAACAAATAAGCGCCAGCGGTTTATTGGACTTACGGTGTTCACATAAGAGGGCATGATAAAAAGTAGTTCCACACAATTTTTTGTCTAAAAACTCTTAAAGATATTTAAATAAAACAAAGGTTATTAACATTCTACATCGTTATTCTTCATGGCTACATGTTTATTTATTTAAATAGTCATACTTAGTACGAGCAGATCTCTTCCAACGAGATACCAGTTTGTTTGGCCGAGCGGTTCTAGGCGCATCAGTGTGGATCCGCGCGACCGCTACGGTCTCAGGTTCGAATCCTGCCTCGTGCATGGATGTATGTCATGTCTTTAGGTTCGTTAGGTTTAAGTAGTTCTAAATTCTAGGGGACTGATGACCTCAGATGCTAAGTCCCATAGTGCTCAGAGCCATTTGAACCATACCAGTTTGTTGATAGCACCAGTGTAGAATGTTTGACTTTGTTTACGGAGCCAAAACCTCACCTCTGCTTGCATTGCTTTAACATTATCCAAACGAAGTCAACGAAGGTTTTCTTTAGGTTTTGGGGACAGATGGAAATCGGACACCTTTACTGTTCAGGAATGCGATGCTAAGTTTCTTCGGACTTGCATGCATGTTTGAAGGAACAGGCACTGCGGTCACTACAGCCCATTTGAGATACATGAAAGTATTCGCAACTGAAAGACGACAATGAAAACGTGTGCCAGACCAGGTCTCGAACCCAGATATCCCGTTTATCGCGGGCGGTCGCCATACCCTTAGGCTATCCGATCACGACTTCCGGCCAGACCCAGACTTCCATATGTCACCGAAACCAGGGAAGCGATTTTCAGCTAAAATGTCTCCCATGTGCCGGAATATACGTAATGAGTGTACAAGAGCAGGTTGTAGATGTATAGTTGCATACATTTGTTTGGGTCTGGCTGGGAGTCTTGCTCGGATAGCGATAAGCGGGGAATATTATGAGTTCAAGTCCCCGTCCGGCTCAGATTTCCGTCGTTGCCATTCCATGATATAGCTGATGGTGGCCCATATTCGCAAATGCGAATACATTTCATGTAAGAAAGGTGATCGGTGACAGTGAACCCAAGGCCTCGCATTGTTCCAGACGTGGCAGTGCTTGTGAGTGGTCTGTCTTTGTCATACTGAAGGAGTGTGTGCTCCATGTGTGGACGAACTTTTCGTATTCGAAACTAGATTACAGCACGATGTTGCTCAAGCATCGACATAATTATGTTACACGCCGTCATGTTACGTGCTATAAACCTGAGCCCTCTAGTGGCAGAGTGTTGCAAAAATATAGACATTAACAGTTGTGTAGCACGTTAATAACGCTAGTTTATTTAAAAACCTTTAAGAGTTATCGTATAAAAAATAGGAGGTATTATGTTTCACTACGCTCTTGTAGTTTTTCTACCTCCATCCGTGTTATAACAACAGCATGACATACGCCACTCAGTGCTCGGCTAAGGAAACACGCTATGTCCAATGCTGTAAACAAGGGCATGTGGGAGAAGCTGAACTGTTTTGGAGTCTTAGTACTGAAATGTCCGGCTATTCCCAACAGAGTCAAACGAATGTGCTGCTTACAATCTTCTGAAGCATAGCCACACATGTACCTTGGTATGTACCTATGGTTACAACGCAGCATCCCGCCCATTGCAGCCATCGGCGAGCGGTACACTCAGCACAATGACATGTGGGACACTTAATGTGTATTGTTAGCTATGAGATAATCTAGAACTGGTCGAACAACATTTCTGAGAGGGATACCATCTCGCTTCGCCACCTAATTCATTCGGAAGTTCCCAATGTCCCTACCCTTCAGATGAAAGTCCTATGCTCCTATTCACCAGAATTTTAATCGCGTAGCGTAGTACAGATAACAGAATGTAGTGTCTCATGTCCATTCTGCGTTGACATTGATTGATTCTCCCCTGATTTCTAGCCAGATTATTGTTTAAGACTGGCACCCTTTCATCCACTTACAAAGTTACCTGTTTCTTTCGTTACGTGCTTAACACGTTTGTCAAATGGCCCTACGGAATGTCAAAGCTCAGTGAGTTCCTCCTTCATCTCAGCTTCCGTCACTCTGGCATCAGATTCATCAATTAAATGGATAAAGGTGGACAGATGTCGTATCTGTAAGTCCTGCTGAAACACAATGAAAATGAGTAACTTTGGCGTAGACGATCCACATCGACCGCAAGCCGACTCACAACGGGAAATATCTACAGGGTGATAGTTGTTATCATCCTGCTCAGAAGAGTGGCGAGTTGAAGACCTTGATTCACAGAGCACGCATCGTATCAGATGAAAAGAACCTGACGTTAGGACTTCAGCATCTGGGGCAGGTCTTCTACACGAATGTCTACTCCCTGGCGCACATACATAGTGCACTACATTACTCAGTTTCCAAGTAACAAGAAGAAATGGCCGGGGCCATACTAAAGGCATTGCCGTACATCCACATCCATGAACAGTCTTTAGGAAGATCAGTAGAATTCTACATGAATTTGGGGTAGAATATGATACATGTCAAATCAACAAGACAAGTAACCTACTAGTTAATGCAAAGTACAGCTTAAGCTTACGAAAGCCCGACACCTGCAACATCCCTTATGAGCGTAGCATGTCCCTAATGGCCAAAGAAACAGGACAGTGGAATCTCGATATGTACAACACCAACAACACACTAGACTGGAACAAGCGAGAAAATCTTCAGTACTTGAGCAGTGTCTGAAACACATATATACGAACGTCGTAATAGGACTCCATGGAGAACGACGAGGCCAAAGTCCTGGCGCTGACTACCAACTTCCGAGACAGTTTAATGAAGCAGGTGATTTCAATCAATCTGGCTTCAACTTAAGATGGCTAAAATATTCCTCCTCATCTGTGCAGTTGAATCTTCCGCAACGTCCGGTGAAAACACAGTCGCTTCTGCGGCCACGGGTTACGAACTCTTAGTCGTGTGCGACGCGAAGAACGAATTGTGTGTCGTATTGCTGTGTAGACTCCCTCAGAAACGTTTATTGGCGACCTACATCATATCTACTCACTGGTACACATATCGTATACAGTGTAAATAAGGGTTGGCATCCTTGCTTTGACCCTCGAGGCAAGGTTAAGGAGGAAGGAAGCAAGTAAGAAAGTTCAAAGTCAGAGTACAAGCTCGGATTACGAAATGATGGGGAAGCAAATCGGCTATGCACTTGTCAATGAGACCATCCAGGTCTAGACCGTTTTAGGCAAATCATGGAAAATCGAAATTTAAATGGTGAGACGAAGTTTAGAGCCGTTGTCCTCCCGACTTCCAGTCCAGTGCTCTAAACCACTGCACCACATCGCTCGATTGAGGTTATGGTTATCAGTTCTTATAAGCCACTAGTCAAAGCCCAGTAGAATCCTGCTGTATTTAAAAGACGCCAGGATTTGAAAACTAGCTTGGAAAACGTACACCACAAACAGTTCCATCACCGTCACAACCCGTTTGCATTGAGACTTCTATATACAACATGTGATAACAGTCTAAATTCAAAAACGATAAGGACTCGCACAAGAAACCTGGGTTTCCACTGCAGAACGCAGAAATTATTATCTTTTAATAACCCCTGACAATTCTGCTACTTTCGTTAAGCGATCACCTCCCACCGGCTAACGGCTGCACTTTCTGTAACGTATCCTCGTTTTAGTATGTCCAGAATTTTCTGCCTTGAAAACAGGCAAAAAAATAAAAATAAAAAAAAACTGCGCCTACGCCAGCGCACGGGAACACACACGCGAACTCTTTAGATAACTTCCCATCCGTAGAACCACTTCATTGATCGAAACAGACTCCGTAACACTACCTCCGTCCAGAGAACAGAGAAATTACCTCGTGCTCTCCTACATCTTCATATACATTTACATCAATACTCCGCAGCCACCTACTGGTGTGTAGCGGAGGGTACTTGAAATATCATTATCTGAACTCTCCATCCCTGTTCCAATCGCGAGTGGTGCGAGTGAAAAATGATTGTCGGTAAGTCTCCGTTTTAGCTCTAGTATCTCGAATTTTCTCGTCGTGGTCATTTGGCGAGATGCATGTGGGAGGAAGTCATATATTGTCCGGCTCTTCCCAGAAAGGTCTCTCGAAATTTATATAGTGAAACCAACGCATCTCTTCTAGCCTGTGCCACCGGGGTTTGTAGAGCATTTGCGGAAAACGCTCGTGCCGACTAACCGATGCCCTGACGAAATGCGCCGCTCTTCGTTGGATCTTTTCTATCACTTCTGCCGGTCCTACCTGCTGAGATAGGACAAGTATCAATGAACAATAGTCAATAATCGGTCCGTGTGTGAATGAGAAGATAATTTCGAACCGCTTATTGATTTTACGTTAAGACCAGTTCCGCTAGGACTTTTAGTCAGATTGGTCGACAAAACTTTACTTTCAAAGTCACTGAATGCTGCTCTCATCGCTCTCATAATGCTCATTTTCGCTTCATCCTGCTTCTGTTTGTCTGCTAGGTTTGGACTTCTCTTCAGTGTTTTTTCGATTTCACCAGCCTCAAACCTATCCAAGAAATCATGCTCATTTTCGCTTCATCCTGCTTCTGTTTGTCTGCTAGGTTTGGACTTCTCTTCAGTGTTCTTTTCTATTTCACCAGCCTCAAACCTATCCACGAAATCATTTCATCAGAATGACGTTTCAGTCAATCAACGACCAGAAAAGAATTTAGGGACTTCCAACGGCCATATACGGTTAACGCCAATAGTCCTTCTGTAAAGCGCTGCTTGCTGTCGATGGTTTCAGAAGTATGTTTCCCACAGGGGCTTAATAAACACCATCTATTAAGTGGAAGTTAGTTGCATTTAAAAATAGCCACCTCAGACCAGGCCACCAACACTCAGCGAGAGTAAGGGGAAACCCGCCCTGTATCTCCAGCTCCCGCCGCGCTGAAACCGGAATATTAACAATACCTTTCACAACAGCGACAACGCTGACAGTTACGGCCAGGAAATGGTTAGTCACAATCGCGTGCTCAAACCATTGAAGGGACAACATCATCTGCACGCAGTGAACAGATCTTGACCGCGAAAATCAAGGAAATGCTCGCCTGCTCCAACTACCGACGACACAAAAGATGTGCACCGACGGTTGGGCCACAGGGATAGAGTGGTGGAGTAGGGGCCAGGTATGGAAAGCAGTCTTTCCAGTGACAGCTCACTACATCAGGAGCTTCTGACGTAGATACGTCAAAGAAATGTTGTGTAGTGTCAGATAGATCATTCGGCTGAAAACCCAGGAAGACGCAAATCAGATATAAAGTTTCAACAACTACAATTGGATAATCAGCGTGATTCCTACCGCCCATTAATCAGTGTTGCAGCTTTCATGGTGGGCGGTATCAGTTTCGAAAACATTCCCCTAGTTGTTGTTGTGGTCTTCAGTCCTGACACTGGTTTGATGCAGCTCTCCATGCTACCCTATCCTGTGCAAGCTTCTTCATCTCCCAATACTTACTACAACCCACATCCTTCTGAATCTGCTTAGTGCATTCATCTCTTGGTCTCCCTCTACGATTTTTACCCTCCACGCTGCCCTCCAATGTTAAATTTGTGATCCCTTGATGCCTCAGAACATGTCCTACTAACCGGTCCCTACTTTTTGTCAAGTTGTGCCACATACTCCTCTTCTCCCCAATTCTATTCAGTACTTCATCATTAGTTATGTGATCTACCCATCTAATCTTCAGCATTCTTCTGTAGCACCACATTTCGAAAGCTTCTATTCTCTTCTTGTCCAAACTATTTATCGTCCATGTTTCACTTCCAAACATGGCTACACTCCATACAAATACTTTCAGAAACGACTTCCTGATACTTAAACCTACACTAGATGTTAACAAATTTCTCTTCTTCAGAAACGCTTTCCTTGCCATTGCCAGTCTACATTTTATATCTTCTCTACTTTGACCATCATCAGTTATTTTGCTCCCCAAATAGCAAAACTCCTTTACTACTTTAAGTGCCTCATTTCCTACTCTAAATCCCTCAGCATCACCCGACTTAATTCGTCTACATTCCATTATCCTCGTTTTGCTTTTGTTGATGTTCATCTTATATCCCCCTTTCAAGACACTATCCATTCCGTTCAACTGCTCTTCCAAGTCCTTTGCTGTCTCTGATAGAATTACAATGTCACCGGCGAACCTCAAAGTTTTTATTTCTTCTCCATGGATTTTAATACCTACTCCGAATTTTTCTTTTGTTTCCTTCACTGCTTGCTCAATATACAGATTGAATAACATCAGGGAGAGGCTACAACCCTGTCTCACCCCCTTTCCAACCACTGCTTCCCTTTCATGCCCCTCGACTCTTATAACTGCCATATGGTTTCTGTACAAATTGTAAATAGCTTTTCGCTCCCTGTATTTTACCCCTGCCACCTTCAGAATTTGAAAGAGAGTATTCCAGTCAACATTGTCAAAAGCTTTCTCTAAGTCTACAAATGCTAGAAACGTAGGTTTGACTTTCCTTAATCTTTCTTTTAAGATAAGTCGTAAGGTGAGTATTGCCTCACGTCTTCCAATATTTCTGTGGAATCCAAACTGATCTTCCCCGAGATTGGCTTCTACTAGTTTTTCCATTCGTCTGTAAAGAATTCGCGTTAGTATTTTGCAGCTGCGACTTATTAAACTAATAGTTCGGTAATTTTCACATCTGTCAACACCTGCTTTCTTTGGGATTGAAATTATTATATTCTTCTTGAAGTCTGAGGGTATTTCGCCTGTCTCATACATCTTGCTCACCAGATGGTAGAGTTTTGTCATGACTGGCTCTCCCAAGGCCATTAGTAGTTCTAATGGAATGTTGTCTACTCCCGGGGCCTTGTTTCGACTCGGGTCTTTCAGTGCTCTGTTAAACTCTTCACGCAGTATCTTATCTCCCATTTCGTCTTCATCTACATCCTCTTCCATTTCCATAATATTGTCCTCAAGTACATCGCCCTTGTATAAACCCTCTATATACTCCTTCCACCTTTCTGCCTTCCCTTTTTTGCTTAGAAATGGGTTGCCATCTGAGCTCTTGATATTCATACAAGTGGTTCTCTTTTCTCCAAAGGTCTCTTTAATTTTCCTGTAGGCAATATCAATCTTATCCCTAGTGAGATAAGCCTCTACAAAAAAATGGTTCAAATGGCTCTGAGCACTATGGGACTCAACTTCTGAGGTAATTAGTCCCCTAGAACTTAGAACTAGTTAAACCTAACTAACCTAAGGACATCACAAACTTCCATGCCCGAGGCAGGATTCGAACCTGCGACCGTAGCGGTCTTGCGGTTCCAGACTGCAGCGCCTTTAACCGCACGGCCACTTCGGCCTAAGCCTCTATATCCTTACATTTGTCCTCTAGTCATCTCCGCTTAGCCATTTTGCACTTCCTGCCGATCTCATTTTTGAGACGTCTGTATTCCTTTTTGCCTGCTTCATTTACTAAATTTTTATATTTTCTCCTCTCATCAATTAAGTTCAATATTTCCTCTGTTACCCAAGGAGTTCTACTAGCCCTCGCCTTTTTACCTACTTGATCCTCTGCTGCCTTCACTACTTCATCCCTCAGAGCTACGGTCACATGCTTTAAATTGCTGTAACTGTATTTTATAAATTTTTTCAGATAAAATTATTTCCTCACTTTGCAAATCACCATTACTGTGCTAAACGTGGGCAATTAGATAATTTTACTACCAACAGAGATCAAAAAGCGGGCGGTAGGTACAAAAGATTCACTATTCGAGATCGTTGAAGAGTTACTTTCAACAGTTCGTTCCATGTAAGGCACAAGTACAAGGGGAAAAAGGTAAAATCTTATCATCAAGCAAACGCCGTTCAACTCAAGGAAGATAATGTATTTTTTTATGCATGTTGACGCGCATTCTACACTGATGGAGGAAAATGCAGAATGAAGAAGGAGTTTGTCGACATAAACGAAAGTTGGTAAACTGGTCTCTGCATTTGAAGGATGAAGTCTATTTAGATTTGAGTCAGTTGAGTAACATTGGCGCTAGTAACGGTCATCAGCGTTGGTTGGCTTTGATCACTTCATGTTAGACAGAAATACATTTAAGGCGACAAAGACGCCATCATCAGCACCTCACTGAGTATCAACGGGGTCGTGTGAAGGTTCTACGGAAAGCTGGATGCAACGTCTGTGATACTGCAGAGAGGCTTAGCACGAATGCGGCCAATGTACATTACTGTTGGCTAGGACAGGGAAGGCCATCGTGTTCGGCATATGGCTCTAGCGCACAGCACTGCATCTGGTCCAGCAATTCGAGCATAAGTTGGCATCACAATGAAAAAAGAACTGTTGTATATCGGTCACTTCAGGACAGCTCTCTGTAGTGTGCATTCCCATAACCCTTAACCACCGCCATTTGCGACTTCTGTGGCGTCAAGCTAAAGCACATTGGAGGGCAGAGTGGATGTCTGTTGTGTTTTATAATGAAAGCTGGTTTGACTTTGTGCCAGTCATGGCTGTGTGTTGGTTAAAAGGAAGCGAGTTGAGGATCTGCAACCATCCCGTCTTCGGCATGCTCCACACACTGGACCTACACCTGGAGTTATGGTCTGGAACGCAATTTCGTGTGACAGCAGGAGTTGTGTTTCGTGGTTATCCCAAGAACATTTTCTGCAAATTTATATGTCAATCTGGTGAGTTGAGCTGTTGTGCTACCATTCATGAATTGCATTCAGGGGTGTATTTTTAGACAGGATAACGCTCTCCCACGTACAGCAAATGTAACCCAATATGCTCTACAGAGTGTCGATATGTTGCCTTTGTCTGCTCGACCACCAGATCTGTCTTCAATAAGCCCATATCGGATATCATCACATGCCATTTCACATTTGGAAAGGCTAATCTCACGTTTACATTGTCTTGTGATCTTTAAACATATTACTTAGACAAATGTATTTCCAAAATTTCATTATTCTACATTAATTACTTTTTGATGTCGAGATTTTTTCCGTCATTGTATGAGTCGGAAAAGGGTTTTATCTGCAGACATGAGAAACCGTACTGACAAAAGATGGGGCCTTTTTAGTGGTAATTTTTTATGTTACCAACTTCGATTTACTGTTTTCAAAGCTAAAGCTTATTCCGATATTCTCGGATGCTTTTAGGGCCTGTCTTTCAGAAAACCAATGTCTTCTTGGTTTCGAACGCATTTAAATAAATATCTAATTGCTCCTTCTCTGTTTAGATGAAGTTGCCACGAAGGGCAAAAATAATTTCTGTGGGTAGATTTATTTTGCTCGTTATTTGTGATACGAATTGTTTACATAAAAATGGAAAAAGTTGGTGGAAGCTCACCTTGCCAAAAATCAGTGTAGGCTACGGAGAAGTGTAGAAATACAAGAGGTCTTAATGATCTTAACAATTTTCTTAAACACTATGTGCACGGAGGAGACCCCCCAAGAGGGATCATTGCCGACAAAATTTTGTTTAAATAAATTTTCAATGCATAATGTTCGGCCGTAGCCGGCTTGGGCATACTGTGGTGGAAGGTGCTGGCCGGAAGACCATGGTCGGCACATTCCTGCCACGTGCTCCTCGGTCAGACTCAAGTCCCACGGGTTGGTTGCGCTGACGGGGGCACGCTACTAGCAAGGCGCGTTGGCGGAATCAATCCTCCAATCAGAGACTAATCGTGTGATCACGTGAGGACGCGGCCGGGAGCGGCGAGGGCGGCTTGGGAACAGCTCCGCGATCTCTTAGCTTCTGACCTCGACCCCGAGTAGTCGCTCCAGTAGTCTCTGCCTCTCTGATGAGCAGACGGCAACCCCTCTTGGGGCTGCTCGGCCCTACGTAGGCACCACTGTACCATCATTACAAGAATAAACTTGGTCCATTCCACTCAATTAATTTTCATTTTACAACGCCCTCCTCTCTTGACTTCTATCCCGACGAACAAATGGTGTCAGAAGTGGGATGCGACCCACCTTACGGTTGTAAAATCAACTCATCAGTTGAGTATGAGTACTATGAAGGGGCCGAGTTTGAGCAATTAAGGGAAACTAGGCCTAACGTGGCGAGGCTGCAGCGCGCCATGCACGTGCCAGCCGGGCGCCTGCGTTGCAGAATGTGCGTGGCCGCGCACTAGCGCGCCACAAGCGTGACGCAGTTCGCCGCCGGACGCGAGCCGAGGAGGGTCCGCGATGCAGTCACGCTCGCCGCCGCCGCCGCCGCTGTCCGTAGCTGCCACGGGTCACCGCCTGCGCCACGGTCCGGGATGCGGCCCTCGCGCCGCCCCGCCGTCGCAGCTGTCCATGCTGTCGCCCGCCGCCTGCTGCGCCCACGCGTGATCAACGCGCCTGCCGCCGCACGTCGACACCGCCGCCGTCCGTCGTCTGCACGCCACCAAATAATGTAAGTCGCTAGCGACGCTACGGTGGTGTAGATGCCCACACTATTGTAACATGCCGATCACCAGGCAGCAATCGGAGGCAGGAGCAGCCGGAGCGGATGAAGATCCCCCTCTTGGCGCTGCAGTCCCAGTTAAATCAATTAATTCTGACTAACGCGGAGCCTAAGCAACAGATAGATGATCTTAAAATGGCTTCTCCGCAATCTAATGTTGCTAAGCCAGTGCTAGTGGAAGAACAGCCGAAGCAGGTGATTCCACCACTCACTAGTGCTGAATCACCTGTGGCAGTAGCCACCTCTACTTTGGTGCAGAGCTTCCCAGCAGTAGCGTTTATTCCGGCGTTCGCTGGAAAGCCGCACGAGGATACTCAAACGCTTGTCCAGAATATCCAGGACATCGGAAAGCTTTGCGGTCTGCCAGATGAATTTCTCTTAAACGTGATGAAAATGAAACCCACTGGCGAAGCGCGGAACTACGTGCAGTCGGTCGAGAGCTTGAAAAATGCCCCTACCTTCCAGTCCCTTGCAACAGGGTTGATTGAAAGGTGTACAGACAAACGTGGTACTAGTTACTATCGCGACTTGCTTTCCACCTTTAAGCAAAAAACTGGTGAAGATTTAGAAGCATTCGCGGACAGGATTCGAAGCGTCGCATGCCACACGTACGCACTAAGTGCCAGTTCTGCTCGTAACGAAGCTGTTGGAAGAATCAGAATGTCGTGCGATAGACGTGTTTATTCGTGGCATAAACCCTCAAATAGGGGGCGAAATCAAGGTAGCTTCCCCCCGCACCTTACACGAAGCCGTGCAATTAGCACTCTTGAGAGAGGAGGCGAGCCGATTTGTGGCCGTCTCCGCGCGGCAAAGTGAGCCCCGACGTGTCTTTTTGAATGATACTAAGTGTGGGCGCTGTAATAGACAAGGACATGTGGCAGAGCAATGTCGCGTGCCATATTGTCATCAGTGCAGGAACATGGGCCACCAAAGTGTGCATTGTCCAAATAGTAGGCCACAACCGGCTGCAAATTCCAGGTGAAATGCAAACCAACCACAGAATTCGGGAAACGGCCGCGGGGCAGGAAGTGCCACCCCTCCCGGCCCCCGTTAAAAACAGTGACCCCCCTAGTTGATAAGGGAATCACGCAGGTGGCAAGCGTGGTTGTTGATGGTGTTAGAGGCCGCAAACCAATACGCGTGCTAATTGACACAGGCGCACAATCAGCTTGCCATTTTTATCGAAGAGAGATAAAAGAACATTGCAACCGCCGCGGTACCATATCAGTGGTATTGGTCCCGGCATAGTGAAACCTGATGGCAGCTGTTGCGTTGAGTTCATGTTGGACTCCACAGAATATGCTTTTACGATGGAGGTTGTACGAAACAGGCGCACGGATTACGACATCATCCTAGGAAGTGACTTTCTGCGTCATTGCCAGGGGGTTATTGACTATAGGTTAAATACCGTCCAATTCGGCGACAACGTGCACCGTTTTGGACGTGACTGCACGTTGCGGGCGAGCGGAGCTGGGAAGAAAGGATCCGTTTCCCAAGTTTCGGAGTCTCCCGTAACGATGCTAAAAGCCGATAATCCCGTGGAGATACCAGAAGGCACAGGAAAGATCCTTTGGGTGCCTGTCGGGATACGTGAATCCAAAGAGGTTCATTTCTTGGTAGATCCACTCTGCCAGAATGAAACTCTTGACCAGATGCAGGTCCACGTAAAACGTAGCCTGTGCAAAGCACAGCAAGTACAGAAAGAAAATTGCGTACCCGTGTGTTTAGACAATTTTAGTCACAAGCAAGCTTTGATACCGCGTGGTACAGTATTAGCCAGCTTACAGGTTATCACAGAAGATGAGTTGCCAATGAGAATCCCTTCTCTGAAAAAGAAAGAGACTGCTGCCGCCTCTCAACACCTTTTGACAATCACGTCACATCTGACAGATAAGTTTAAAGCTAAGCTTAGTCACCTCCCATTGCATGAACAAAAGCTAATAAATGAAGTATTGAATGAGTATTCATGGTTGTTTGAAGACAGGAAATATTTACCAGCAACAGATCTAATCCAACATGAGATTCCAACCGGAAATGCTAGGCCAATAGCTCAAAAAGGGTACCGAGTTCCCTATCATCTTCAATCAGTGGTAGAGGAAGCTATACAACAGCAACTAGAAGCAGGAATAATACAACCCTCTTCTAGTGCGTGGTGTAGCCCAATTGTAGTCGTTCCAAAGAAGTCTATAGACGGAGAAAAATCCTATCGCCTCTGTGTAGACATGCGGGCAGTAAACAAAGTTACTACTCCAGATCATTATCCATTACCCCGAATCGATGAAACACTCGATCGTCTGGGCAATTGCCGGTACTTCACAACATTAGACATGCGCAGTGGGTATCATCAAATTCCAATTGCTCCTGAAGATCGAGCTAAGACAGCTTTTGTAGTTCCTGGCGGCTTATATGAATTCTTAAGGATGCCTTTCGGGCTTCGCAACGCACCAGCAACCTTTCAGCGATTTGCAGATCTGCTATTACGTGGGTTGAAACCTACTATGTGCCTTGTGTATCTTGATGATATAATTATATTTTCAAAATCCATTGCTGAACATGCTGAACATCTACGCAGTGTACTGTTGCGCTTGCAAAATGCTAATTTAAGCTTAAAATTAGAAAAATGTTCTTTTGCTCAATCACAAGTGCAGTATTTAGGTCATGTCATCAGTTCCAGCGGAGTCAAACCAGATCCACGATTAACTGAAGCAGTTGACACTTTTTCTATTCCAACAAATTTAAAGGAATTACAATCCTTCCTTGGCCTTGCAAATTATTACCGCAGTTTTGTTAAAGATTATGCTACTATTACCAAACCACTTACTAAATTGTTGAAAAAGGATACTCCTTTTGTTTGGACGGATGAATGTTCGACCGCCTTTCAAACAGTGAAAACTATTTTAACTAGTTCACCTCTACTTGCTTACCCAGACTTCGCTGAACCTTTTATTTTATCTTGTGACGCATCTGATTTTGCTGTAGGATGTGTCCTAAGCCAAGTGCAAGATGGTGAGGAAAATCCCGTTGAGTATGCCTCTCGTCAACTGAATAAAGCAGAAACTAATTACAGTACTACAGAAAAGGAATTACTTGCCCTTCTTTTTGGAATTAATTATTTTAGATGTTACCTCTATGGTCGCAAGTTTACAGTTCTTACCGATCACTCTGCTCTGCAGTGGCTATTGAATCTTAAAGACCCTAGCAGCAAACTTATGCGCTGGGCCATGAAACTGTCAGAATATGATTTTGAAGTTCGGCACAAGCCTGGTCGGTTACATCAAGATGCTGATGCGTTAAGTAGAAAAGTGCGTGTCATTGAATCAGATGAGGTATCAATTGAAGAGTTAAAAGAAGCACAGCAGGTGGACTTTCAATGTCAAAGATACGCCACCTTCCCAGAATTTGAAGTAATAGACGACCTTTTGTATCGAAGAACTCCACATGGGAATCGTTTGGTAATACCGGAATGCTTGCAGCAACGTATAATACGGCAATGCCATGATACCATCCAAGCATGTCACAGCGGAAAACGCGCTACGAACGCACGAATTGCGACACGTTATTGGTGGCAATACCGACAACGTGATGTGGACAGGTATGTAAGATCTTGCCTGCCGTGTGCACAACGAGCACAAAATAGGCATCCGCGAGTGCCGCTGCAAACACTTCCTCAGGCATCTTCACCCTTCGAAATTCTTGCTTTAGATTTCCAAGGTCCTTTTCCACAGTCGCAACAAGGTAACAAATACATTTTGTCTGTTATTGATCACTTTTCACGTTATCTAATTTTGGTTCCCCTCCCCGACATGACAGCTGAAACTGTGGCGAGAGAGTTTGTAAATCGTGTGATACTACCTTTTGGAAGTCCTGATGCCATTTTAACGGATGAAGGAACCAATTTCATGTCTGCTTTATTTGTACAAGTTTGTAAATTATTAAGAATCAAAAAATGGCGTACAACTCCCTTCCATCCTAAAGCCAACGGTCGCGTTGAACGCGTACACCGTACAATTTGTAAAATGTTATCCTATTATGTTGCAAAAACGCACATTGATTGGGACAGATATGTACCGTATATTTCTTCTGCATACAACACCCGAATACATGAATCCACATGGTATACCCCTTACGAAGCTGTGTTTGGACGGCCGATGGATTCACCGTTCGAAATAGACAAACTACCTCAAGGTGTAGAAATAAAGTAAGTAAAAGGTTTAGCCCGCCGGCTAAAAGCGATCTGGTATAAGGTAAAGAGGAATAATATCAAAGCTACTAATAAACAGTTGCACAGACAGAACAAAAATGCTGTTTTACCGACTTATCAGACAGGTGATTTAGTGTTACTACGAAACCCGGCAATCAAAAAGGGACGAACTAAAAAGTTCTCTCCCCGCTTTGAAGGCCCGTATCGGATTGTACGGTTGACCTCACCAGTCAATGCAGAACTGCAATTAACCGATCGTACGGTGATGTGCACTTTGACCGCCTGCAACCTTACCACGGTAGGGCTGTGTCACCACAACAGGTCGCAGCCCCCGATCCGCCTGTGTCACCTCCACCTCAAGTAGAACAAAAACGAAAGAAAAAACGGAGGAGATTACCTCCACAGGGTTGTAGATACCCTTTGCGGAATCGACACCCTTATGGGTTGAGGTCGCGTGATTAGTCACGCCTAGTTAGAGTTTTATGTTATGTTTTATTGCAGATTAGTTTAAGTCATTTTCTGCAGGGACTTGGAAGCAAGACGTGCCTGACCACCACGGAGTTCCCAGCCATTCTCAATTGTCAACTTCCAGTCCTGTCATGTATTTTTGCTCATTTTTATATGTATGATTATGTTTTATGTTTTGCAAGCAATGCCACGCATTAGACGTCACGCAACTGACTTGCCTCAAATGCAACCATTACACTTGGTGTTGGCAGAACCGCGGCTGCTAACTCCGAATGATGTTCTTCAATGTCCTCTATTGCCATCTATTTGGCAAACCAGTATATGTAGAGTATTTTTACTCCGAGCTTTTCTTAATACTTGTTACGTTGACGTCTAGTGTATTGTACCATATGTCGTAGTTCTGTATTTGCTGCAGCTAATCGTAAGTAATCGGAACAGATAAAGCCAGGACTTGAAATGCATACGCCTCGTACGCTTTGTTTACGGGACCAGCTGTTGGCGGGGCAACACATCAGCTGTCGCCTCCCCTCCTCCTCTTCAGCGCTGTCCCTTCTCCTCGCCAAGAACTGGCCAGCGGCCATCATTCCTTCTCAGCCAGTAACAGCGCTCCGCGCGATGGCGTATCTTATCACCACGTGCGCTGCCGTCTCCAGCGTCTCAACACGCGGCGCGTCCTAGTAGTTACAAAAACAAACCGCAACTTACTGCCCTATCCTCCATGTATGACAGACTACAATGTATTTACCGTCAGTTTATATAACTAACAGCCTTTTTAAAAAATCTCTTATTCTAGATAATTAGCAATTTCTAATTCATCGTTATTTCTGGTACACGCTAAGCGCGTGATATTTGTCGCTGCAGTAGCGGCCGGTCTCTCGCGGCTACACGCCGTCTCACATAACCGCTGACGTACCGGTGCCTACTCCGCACCTACGCGTGCGCTGCGCGCTCGCTAACAGCTCCAAGCTGGTTTCTTTCATGCAGCCGGAAGACACGGCAAACAAAATTCATTCAAACATCCCAATAAATCTTAACATAAATATTAAATACATGTGATTCATTGTTTAAATTCTTTTCCTCGTTTTGTTTCACATTAGCTGCATAAATCACACGAAGTTCTTAACGATTTACATTATTCTGCATACCTTAGTCTGCCAATCCTATAAGTGAAATTTCACTACTGCTTCGATTCATTGTGTAAGCTACAAACTACAGCCCTAACCCTCTTACACATCGAACTGCCTTGGACAAGGCCAGATATGGGCAAACCAATGCAATGCCACGGGTTTTTCACGCTACTGACGAGGCGCAAACGACCAATCGTCCGGGCTGCCGTATATCGGTGGACGATTGTTCCTTGGTTGCTACGCAGTTATTTTTGCCCTCCCCACTTATTTTACTCTACCGCCGTGGTCATTGTTCTATCCTGTTTTCCTTCTTCTGTCGATGAGGAGGCCCCTACAACATGTTAGGTACCCTCTTCCGACAGTACCGGTCTTTTAATCTTACCACCATTTACACCGAGATATTGCTCTCCCTTGTTGCAGTCTTGCCCCAAAAAATCGGCCTATGATCCATTGTGAGATACGTACTTTGCCTCTAATTAACCGGTGATGTAAGCGCTACGGGAACTGTGCCTAGTTGTCCTTTCAGTTCAATTTGTTATCGTCAGTTTTAAAACTAACACACACGCAGCCTAGCAGCCAGCCCCAGGTGGCCAGTCTTACATGTTAACGTTGAACGTTTTTATTTATTTATTTATTTATTTGTTTATTGTTCCTTGGGACCACATTTAGGAGAAGTCTCCATGGTCATGGAACGAGTCAATACATGAAATTATAACACGATTATAGAAACAGATAAAATGAAATATCAGAAACATATTCAGGCGACAAGTCGTTAGTTTAAATAAAGAAAATCAAGAATGTAACACTGGAATTTGCTTAATTTTTTAGCTCTTCCAGGAGCTCCTCGACAGAATAGAAGGAGTGAGCCATGAGGAAACTCTTTAGTTTAGACTTAAAAGTGTTTGGGCTACTGCTAAGATTTTTGAGTTCTTGTGGTAGCTTATTGAAAATGGATGCAGCAGAATACTGCACTCCTTTCTGCACAAGAGTCAAGGAAGTGCATTCCACATGCAGATTTGATTTCTGCCTAGTATTAACTGAGTGAAAGCTGCTAACTCTTGGGAATAAGCTAATATTGTTAACAACAAACGACATTAAAGAAAATACATACTGTGAGGGCAATGTCAAAATTCCCAGACTATTGAATAGGGGTCGACAAGAGGTTTTCGAACTTACACCATACATAGCTCGAACAGCCCGTTTTTGAGCCAAAAATACCCTTTTTGAATCAGAAGAATTACCCCAAAAAATAATACCATATGACATAAGCGTATGAAAATATGCGCAGTATACTACTTTTCGTGTTGAAATGTCACTTATTTCAGATACTGTTCTAATGGTAAATAAAGCGGCATTCAGTTTCTGAACAAGATCCTGAACATGGGCTTTCCACAACAGCTTACTATCTATCCGTACGCCTAGGAACTTGAACTGTTCCGTCTCGCTTATAACATGCCCATTCTGTCTGATTAAAATGTCAGTTCTTGTTGAATTGTGGGTTAGAAACTGTAAAAACTGAGTCTTACTGTGATTTAGCATCAAATTATTTTCCACAAGCCACGAACTTATATCATGAACTACATTATTTGATAATGTTTCAATATTACACACAAGATCCTTCACTACCAAGGTGGTGTCATCAGCAAACAGAAATATTTTTGAATCACCTGTAATACTAGAAGGCATATCATTTACATAAATAAGAAACAGCAGTGGCCCCAGCACCGACCCTTGGGGAACGCCCCATTTAACAGTGCCCCATTGGGACTGAACATCATTACCACTCTCAATATTGCGGAGGATTACCTTCTGCTTTCTGTTCTTAAAGTAGGAGGCGAACCAATTGTAAGCTACTCCCCTTACTCCATAATGTTCCAACTTCTGCAGTAATATTTTGTGGTCAACACAGTCAAAAGCCTTCGTTAAATCAAAGAAAACACCTAACGTTCGCAACCTTTTATTTAATCCGTCCAAAACCTCACAGAGAAAAGAGACTATAGCATTTTCAGTTGTTAAGCCATTTCTAAAACCAAACTGTACATTTGACAGCAAATTATGTGAATTTAAATGCTGCAGTAACCTTGTATATACAACCCTCTCGATAACTTTAGCAAACACCGATGGCATAGAAATAGGTCTAGAATTGTCAACATTATCTCTGTCTCCCGTTTTATAAAGTGGCTTCACTACCGAGTACTTTAATCGGTCAGGAAACCGACCACTCCTAAAGGAAAAGTTACAGATATGGCTAAGTACTGAGTTAACATACGTGGAACAATACTTCAGTATTCTGCTAGATACCCCGTCATATCCATGAGAGTTCTTGGTCTTTAGTGATATAATTATTAACTCAATCTCCCTCTTGTCAGTATCATGGAGGAGCATTTCAGGTAACAGTCTCGGAACACTTTTTTCTAAGAGCGCTATATGATTCCCTGTTGGGACTAGGTTTCTATTTAGTTCACGTGCTATATTCAGAAAGTGATTATTAAGTACTGTACATATATGCGACTTATCAGTAACACGGACATCCCCACTACGCACTGATTCTATATTCTCGACCTGTCTCTGCAGACCAGCCACTTCCTCTACGACTGACCATATGGTTTTAATTTTATCCTGAGACTTAGCTATTTTATCTGCATACCACATACTTTTTGCCTTCCTAATAACTTTTTTAAGCACCTTACAATACTGTTTGTAATGGGCTGCTGCATTTAGATTTTGACTGTTTCTAACGTTTTGATATAACTGCCACTTTGTTCTACAAGATATTCTTATCCCTTTAGTCAGCCACCCAGGCTGCCTGTTTGTGCTAGTACCCTGTTTTGAACGTTCTAACGGAAAGCAACTTTCAAAGAGCACGAGAAAAGTCTTGAGGAAGGCATTATATTTATCGTATACTGTATCAGCACTATAAACATCTTGCCACTCTTGTTCCTTGATAAGGTGTACAAAAGTGTGTACAGCAACTGGATCAGCTCTCCTAAAAAGTTGGTAACTATATTTAACATGTGTTGCAGCACAAAAATCTTTTAGACTTAAAATTTGTGCATCATGATCTGAAAGGCCATTCACCTTTTTGCTAACAGAATGCCCTTCTAATAATGACGAATGAACAAAAATATTGTCTATGGTTGTTTTACTGTTCCCTTGCACTCTCGTTGGAAAGAATACGGTTTGCACAAGATTATATGAATTAAGGAGGTCTACCAGCATCCTTTTCCTTGCACAATCACTTATACAATTAATATTGAAGTCACCACATATAACTAACTTTTAGTATTTCCTATAAAGTGAACCTAGAACCTCCTCTAGCTTTAGCAAAAATGTTGTGAAATCGGAGTCTGGGGATCTATAAATAACAACAGTAAGAAGTCTAGCTCCACTAAATTTAACCACACCTGCACAACATTCAAACACCTTTTCAGTGCAGTACTTTGAAACATCAATTGACTCAAATGGGATACCGTTTTTCACATACATGGCTACTCCCCCACACCGCAAAGAGCTCCTCGAAAAGCTGCCAGCCAACCTGTATCCTGGTAAAGGAAGCCTCTGAATTATCTCCTTATTTAAGAAGTGTTCAGATATACCAATAATTTCAGAGTCAACATCTATAAGCAGTTCACTAACTTTATCTCTAATACCTTGTATATTTTGATGAAATATACTAATTCCCTCATTAATCGGATACCCAAGCTTTGTAGAAAGTTGTTTATTTGTTAGAGAGACTTCCCTTAAGCAGGAATACCTATCAGCTGACTTCAATCTAAAAAAGGTACAGCTCTAACACCCACAACTACCGGAATTTTCCCATGAGTGATCCCACCACCCCCACCTATGCTGTCACCTATAAGTTTTGCCAACCTCCCCTTCCCATACCTGTTGAGGTGCAGGCCATGTCTAGTGAAACCCATCCTACCGATAGACTCCACCGACACCACTGAGATGTGACTCATGCCTTCTGTCATCAGCGCACCCCCAAGTCTCATGTTATTACGCCTGACGGCTGTATTAAGATGAGGCCGATCGTGACGCTGAAACAGTTCCACGAAATGCACATTCGTGTTGCCAGTCTGAGTGGCTATCTTTTCCAGGTCACCATCTATGTCATACTCCCCATCCCTATCAATACTATTACCAGCCCCACCCACAATCACTACCTGATCCTCTTTAGTAAAATCCCTACGTAACCCCCCTATGTTAAAAGTCACCTGAGCCAATCCTGCATTAGGCTTCACAATGCTGGTGACCTGGTACTCACTCTCCAAAACTTCCTGCAACTGCTGGCCTACACCTCTACCATGAGAACTACCTAACAGCAGAACCTTCTTCTTTCTCTTAGACTTTGCAACTGTCCTAGCCACCGTAACTGCTGAGGTCTGCTGCATACTTCCTACATCTGCAGCTACTAGAGATTCCTCTCCACTAGACTCTGACAGTTGGTCATATCTATTACAAACACCAATAGTAAAACTATCTGAAAATCTCCTTCTCCTAGCAGATCTCTTGCCAACAGCCAGCTCCCATTCCCCAACCCCCTTCTCCCTCCTCATCCTATCTAGCTCCTCCTGTGCGTTTTTCAACTGCACCTGAAGGGCACAGATCTTACTCTCCTGCTCCTCTATCAACTTACTCTTGCTACATAACCTGCAGTTCCAGGAGAGGATCTCACCAGAATGCCCACTGGCTTCCGGACAGCATTCCCCCCAGTGAAAATACTTCGAACAAGTCTCACACCGCAATCCACTACTCACGAACCTACGGCAAAGCCCACACTTCTCACTCATGGTAAAATTTTACAATTATTGAAACAAGAAAACAACTTTATCTAAGTTCCGCTACTACAATAAGAAGATGTTAAAAACTGACTACAATTATCACAAACTTGCTCTACAAGGGAAGTAACTACTATTATTGACAATATTAATCAACAACAAATGAGAATATAACAAAATACTAACACAGAAAGAAAATCAAACGTCTAATGACAGTAACGAAACTGAAAGCAGTTCGCAAAAATTTCTTCTGAAGTTATTTCACCGGAAAACACCAAGAACACCGGTTGAAGACTACTAAAGTTCCTAAATAAACTACTATACACAAACAATTACTTAATACTTAGCTTTCGATGCGCCGCTACAGCTGCAACTGGTCAGCGCGGAATGTAAACACGGGTAAGAGGTTAAGTTGCTCGATACGAAACACTCACAAATATCAGGCCACAACACAAGAAATGCAGAGGTGAATGAAGAAACCACTAATAAGTCACTTATATAGTAAATATTATCACAAAAACAGTTAAAATACATATCTGAAATCTAAAAATAGATGAAAACCTAGAGAGCGATCTCACACGCAGTTGCCCCATTGCCCTGCAAATTATATAATCATCAATCCAAGTCTGCAGATTGCACTAATGCACTGCTGAACTTAATAGTCGAGTCACTCGCAGGTAGCTCATACGCACCGCGAACTTGTACTTACACGTCACCGAATCCTAGGCTCCTCGGTTGACCACAAAACAATTCATACATCAATTACCGTGAGACAATTTGCGCTCACACTACGCCTTTGGCATTCAACCACAAATGGACTGAGCCCCAGACGCTCTTTTATTACATTTTATACAACGCCACCTTCTTCTAGAAGGCAATTCCATTGCAAAATCATCGGATTCTGCCAAAGATTCAGATACCGTTCCCCAGATGGCAGCCTTTTCCGTTGCTGAACGGATTAGTTGCTTTTCACCATCTGACAGTGCAAACTGCACTTTTAAGAACAATGTTGTTATATACACACTGTCGGATTTTACTGACGTAGTCCCTTATGCACTTCGTCAACCGACTAAAAAAAAAAAAACAACTTCCCCTGACGGATCTCGTATCCGATTCGAAAGTTTATGTTCGGGAAATATTCCCTTTATTTTGTTTCTTGTCAATTATTATTACTTCAATGTCATGTTTTATTGTTATCAATTTATAGTTATGATTAATGTTAGTACACTTTATGGTTATACGTTATATTTGTGTCCTATTCGGTATTCCCTTTTAATTTTCATTGTTTCTCAACTGGAAGTATCTCTGATAGCACCTATTGGCCTTCAATTCGTATCCGCCATCAGCTACCATTAGTCACACATTTACACAACACTTCATACGCCCAATAACAACTAACAACACACTCACACTGTTCATATCCACACTACCTTGGTGTAACTTGTTGATATTACCAGACCTCTATTGTCATATACTAAGTACATGAACAAGGCTTTTATGGTTTATGCCCTCCGCTCTTCGGAAGGGGAAAGGGAAGTACGTACGTATGTACGTTATGTTCAGTAGCAGTTTCTTTTAATCAACAACGTAGTCAATTTACCTGTTGAACACTTAAGTTGTTGTGTTAAAATGGAATCAAACGTCTTTGTGACATCAGCTATTTGTGTATTATTGCTTTGCAATAAACTGTTACTTTTAAGTTGCACTTACAATGTCTTAGTCTCGGACGCAGAGCCACTAGCGCTCTCTGACGCTGTTATCTGAGCTCAGCACTCTGCCGGCTCAGCGCTGATAAAGCTGCGCTGCGCCGCCTCCACTGCTTCACACCCAGCCTCTGTATTCACGAGCAACAGACTCGCTCTCGCTAACATTCATCTCCGACTTCAGTACAGTTAATCTCTCTATTGACCACATCTGTAAGTAAAGATCCTTTGATTATTGAGTTAACTTGAGTTGTCCTACCCTCATTCGGGTTTTCTACAGCTGAAAAACCACTCAATATTATTTCTGAAATTTATGAAGTACTTCACCTGTCTCGCCGTGTCGAACCTTAGCGGGGTGGGTGCCCCTGCGTAGTGGCAAATGCGTGGGAGGTGCCTAGGCTGTGCAGGTTTACACCGCGATCACAGGATTCCTTCTCATTTTATTCATTTAAAAAAAAAAAATCTTTCTTCGTACAAAATCTCAAATTAATTGATGACACTCGGCCTTCGTCCCATAGCAGGTAGAAAAATTTTTCCAGCGAGTTACGCTTAGTCTGCGCTGCGTAGTACTGCCTCCGCGTTCAGCGTCTTTTTTGCTGACGCGTGATTGATCAGCGGATACTCGGTGTCGAATTACACCATTGTCTTGCCGCCTTTGCTACCCCCACGGCTGCCAAACTGTTGGTTGCCTGCCGTGATTCTACTTCGTGGCCTTCTTCATCAGTAAGCGTGACTGAACGGGTCCATCGTCGCTACTTGCCAGGTAATTATTGCTACAACGTTGTACCCCTTCCGTCATCTCTGAATTACTCATCAAGTAAGCCAGGAAATTTTTACTTCTAGGGGCACTAATACTTTCTCTCGCAGTCGAACGTTATCAACATTGGAAGCTGAAAGCAACCTCCGTTCAAATGGCTGTCAATTTATCATCCGCAATGGGCAACATGTTAATCTCAATGGTTGTCGTCGTCGCCGTTAAGGCGCCTCCATTTCACGTCTACCCTTCCACATCTGGCGTGCTTTTTGGACGTCGTCACAATCTGGTGCATACTCCACATTATGCTATTGTGTTAGCTGATGTCAACCTAACATTATTAGAAGAGGAAGACCGTGCTTTATATGATACAGCTCAGCAATTGTCAAAATATGAAACCTTCTTGACGCAGACGAAGGAACATGAGTTTCTCCGATCTTTGTGGGAAGTGACTAGAATTATTTCAACCCTTCGAAGCCAATTGAACAGTCTTAGGGATGCAGTACCACTGCCTCGTTTCTAACGAGCCTGGTTGCCCGTTGGAGGTACATTATTAAAATCTGACGAAACAGACGCAAAACGCTGGGATTTGGACACACAGCAAGCGCTTTCGGAAACACAAGTTAATCACGAAGTGTTGGTACATCAACAGGTGCGCCTGACACATCTTGAGAATAACCTGTTAGCCACAACTAGACAAATACAAGTTGTAGCCGACAGATTAACACGACACTATGGTGCACTTGAACAATCCTTTAACCAAGAGTGGACTCATCTTCGCTCGGGATTACGTAATCTAACTATCACATTGGACATTATGAAGACCACGCAGATTCTTTTATTTAATATACACACAGCACAGTTACACGTGCACATGTTACACTCGGCCATTCAACTCGAACTGCAAGGAAAGCTCAGTCCACATCTGTTACCCTCAGAGCCCTTCTTGCACGTGCTACACAATGTGTCGTCGCAAATTTTGGCCCCTAAACAAATGCTTTATGCCGTGCGGGAAAGCAACCTCCCCTTTTACTATGCTGCGTTGGAGGTCCGACTTACCCGTAATTCTGACGGCATTCGGATGCGAATGACGTTGCCAATCACGTGCGCAAATTGCGAATACGAGTGCTATCAAATATACACTTTTCCAGTCTCTTGGGCTACCCTTCGCCACCATGTTGTTTGGCAGACTCAAGAATTTTTAATAGTTAGTCGGGATCGACAAACTCACGCCACTCTCACTCGCGCTGAACTATCCAGTTGCTTCCATACAACACATTACTTATGCTCCACGCTAATTTTACACACTAACACTACTGAGTGCGAGATGTCACTGTTTTTAGCTGAAACTACTACACCTCCATGTCCTCGTGTTCTAGTCTCACTTCGTCAACCAATAATTCAGCCTGTTGGCAACAGTTTTCTGTTCGCTGTTCCACAGACTGTCACCGCCACCCTGGTGTGCCACCGTTCAATGTCAGAGACTGAATCGTACCGGATAACACTGAATAATAGTGGCCTAGTGTATAATAGTTCAAGATGCGACGTATACGCTGCTTCCATGAGGATATCAGCTCAATTGCACTCCACCTTTCATGTCACCATTCCCACATTTACCTTATACCTTCCTGAACTCTCTTTTAAAATCCATCACCATGAGAAGCTGAAGAATTTACCGAATACCAATGATTCAGATCTACTCCAATCGATCAATCATCTCCTTACCCAGGAACACAACCAAGTTGCTCTTGACCGAGTGGCCTCACATATTGCTGATTGGCACCAAACCAAGCGATTAACCACCGTTGTATTACCCAGCGCTGGTTCGGTAATCATCATTGTAATGATTCTGATTATAGTATCCTGGATACTCTGTAAAAGAGGGTTTTGCAAATGTTTCACTTCCTTCCGAGAAGTAGTACCACCCCCACAACCTGAAGGTGAATATCACACCTGAAACTACCTGCCAACCTTGGTGCATGCGATCAGGCATGCCCCCCCCCCCCCCCCCCTTAGAATTAAGTTGTAGTCTAGGTGACAGGTCAATGAACTAATTTTGTAATGGATTTGTATTTCTATGTAAAGTCTATGGAATCACAATTTAACTGTCGAGTTTTAACCCTCATGTAAGTCATTTTGTTTTCTCTTTAAATTTTTGTCATTTTGTAATGTTCTCATTCACCCACTTGGGCAATTACCATTGTAATCCTAGATTTAAGAACTCAAAGTAATATTACGGGGAAAAACCCCCTTGTGACTGTTAGGCCTGGGAGCATTCTCTCACCCCCACGAGGGTGGAGTGTTTCAGTGTGCTGTGCTCCGGTGCCCTCATCATCGCCTGGGTACCCACCACCACTGATACCGCCGACACACATTCACAGCATGGCGCCGCCCCACTGCCGTCGTACCAACTTCACAAGTTTGTTATTCAAGAGCCTTCCTTCAGGCCCTTCAGGCCACTTTGTAACATTTGCACATATTGATATCACTATGTTATGGGACCCTTCATAATGATCATATATTTTTTAAATGGAATAATCGATTAGAATAAGCTCATTCATTTTCATCCAGAGAGCCTTCTTCGGAAGGGGAAAGGATGTGCAGGGAGGAGACCCCCAAGAGGGATCATTGCCGACAAAATTTTGTTTAAATAAATTTTCAATGCATAATGTTCGGCCGTAGCCGGCTTGGGCATACTGTGGTGGAAGGTGCTGGCCGGAAGACCATGGTCGGCACATTCCTGCCACGTGCTCCTCGGTCAGAATCAAGTCCCACGGGTTGGTTGCGCTGACGGGGGCACGCTACTAGCAAGGCGCGTTGGCGGAATCAATCCTCCAATCAGAGACTAATCGTGTGATCACGTGGGGACGCGGCCGGAAGCGGCGAGGGCGGCTTGGGAACAGCTCCGCGCTCTCTTAGCTTCTGACCTCGGCCCCGAGTAGTCGCTCCAGTAGTCTCTGCCTCTCTGATGAGCAGACGGCAACCCCTCTTGGGGCTGCTCGGCCCTACGTAGGCACCACTGTACCATCATTACAAGAATAAACTTGGTCCATTCCACTCAATTAATTTACATTTTACAACGCCCTCCTCTCTTGACTTCTATCCCGACGATAGAAAAACGGCAAAGTTATGTCTATAGCATTTGTAAATTCAGATAAAGTTTTTACTATGTTCAATGGGCTACAACTTTGGAATTCTGAACGTAGTGGGTGTAAAATATAGGGATAGGGTAAAGTATCTATTACAGAAGCCACACTGCAATTACATGAGTTAAAGACATGAAAGGGAAGAGGTAGTGACACAGGGTCGTCACCAACCTTGATGCAGTTCGACTTGTAGATTGATCCAGCGGTGAACGAAACCAAAGATAAGTTTGGTAATAGAATTAAAGTTCTTAAGCAGAAATAAAAACTTTGTGGTTTACCGATGACTGTGTAACTCTGCCAGAGACGGAAGTTGTAAGAGCAGTTGAGTGGAATTGACAGTCTCTTGAAAAGAGGGTATAACACAAATATCAACGAAAGTAAACCAAGGATAGTGGAATGTAGGCTAATTAAATCAGGCGATTCTTAGGGAATTAGATTAGGAAATGATGCATTAAGCAGAAACAGTCTGTGAGTTTTGCAATGGGCAGCCAACTAACTGACAATGGGCAAAGTAGAGACGATATGAAATGATGACTGGCAGTGGGAAGAAAGGTATTTCTGAAAAAGATGAATTTGTTAACATTGAATGTTGATCTGTGTGTTAGGAAATAATTTCTGATGGTAATTCTGTGCATTGTAGACTTGCACTGGAGTGAAAATTCCACAAACGGTTCAGACAAAAAGACAATAGAAGATTCTGACATGTTCTGTCACAGAGGAATGTTGAAAATTAGATGGGTAGTTCGAGGAACTAAGGAGAATGTACTGAATCGAACTACGGAAAAAACAAATTTGTGACACAACGTGACCACACGAAGGGATAAATTGATAAGGTATAACGGGGCGTTGGTAGTGAAAGGGAGTGCGGGGTGGGGGGAGAAATGTAGAGGGAGACAAAGACTTGAATAGAGCAGGCAGGTTCAAAGGGATGTGGGTTACGGTAGTTAGGCAGAGAGGGCGGGATTTGCGCTGGAGCTTGCAGACTAGCGTTGAGGGCAGCATTCTTCAGACTGAAAACCGCAACAATAAATTTGAAGTTTATGTTTGCAACATGGAATCATCAATGGAGAAATCTGTAATATGCGTCGTAGCTTTGAGCTGAAGAGACAGTGCTTATGCTCATGTGACAGCCTCTTCACATGTATGGAAATTAGTTCTCTCTGTTGCGCACGTCGCGTACGGCTTCAGTTGGCAGAGTTGGGGGCAAGGTGTTTTAAACGTGAACTTTGTAGCGCAACCGCAGGCCATGTTTCACGACGCGGCAATTAATCACGCACGCTATGGGTCTCAGTTTATAAATTCCCCCTCCACCGGCCTCACTCACGTCATTTGTCAGGGCGGCGCTCCACGAAGCGCAGGCTGCCGGCCGCCGCGCGCCGAATATAAAACCCGTAATTACTCTGCGAGCCCCCCGTCAGTGTGTGTTTCTCCCTAACGAGCTGCCCTTTTCTCCCAAAAATTATTGATGGCCGGAGTTATTTCAAAACAGCGAAGGAAAAGCGCCGATGAATACATGTTCCGCCGCAGTGTCAGGACACTTTGAGCGATGGAGAGGCAAAGCCTGTCCCGTTGATCGCAGGGAACTGTTACGGAGGGACAGATGCTAGTCGACAACTCTTACTGCATAGTTGTTAAATCTCAGTTCACCGTGAAGGGTTTTTGAGAATATAAAACACAATAGGTTGTGACACATGCTGTATCGAGTTGGAAGGAAGGAAGTGAACTTGATATCGTCAGCTGTCACGACGGATCATGACACTGTAAATCATTGCCACTTTTATAAGTAAATGAATAAAGCTCCGACTAATACTAACGAAGTGAAATATCGTAATAAGCATTTAAGGGACGTTCAAATGAAAACGAGACAGATGGAAAAACTGTAAATGAACTGTTTATTATTTCAGAAGTAATCGCCATGACAGTTCACACATTTATGCCACTGAAGAGGAGAAAGTGAATGCGTTTATGGAAAAATGTTGAGGTTCCTTACGGAAGCACGAATGCGTGACATATGATGAGGTGTGCACCTCTTCGCTCTAAACAAATCGACTGCCATGAATTTCTTTCTTCAGGGCTCCAAAAATGTGGAAATCCCATGGGGAAAGATCGGGACTATATGGAAGGTGTAACGGCTTCACAGAGATTCATGTACAACGTAGTCGAAACAGCCTTGCCAACAAAATGCATGGACACACGTTACCAAGATTGTTTCGACTATAGTCCAGAAGATTCGCTGGGAAACACTTACACATCCTCCACATAGTCTCGATCTTTCCCCATGTGATTTTCATATTTTTGGAGCCTTGAAGGAAGACATTGGTGGCCGTCGATTTCTTTCGGACGAATAGATGCACAATCATTTTTCTGCTGGCAACCACAAAAATTTGTTCATGGAGCATTCACTTTCTTGCCTCACAGTGGGTTGAGCGTATTATATGTTAACGAACAGTTTACTTACTTTTTCCGTCTATCGCATTTTACTGCTATTTGCATTTAGCGTCCGTGAGCGGAAATATAAACACAGAGACACAGAATTGAAAGATATTTCCTTTCTATGGGGTTTTACTAGGTATGGCCTACACCTAAACAGGACTGGGAAGGGAAGATTGGTACAGCTGATTCATGAAATTATAGGGATTGGTTCTCGGGCCACACATCGTCAAATACTTTTTGTCGTGGGTAGGAAAAGTAAGTCTGTTTTAGGATAAATCCAGACAATAGGTTCCCTTGCCTAAATAGTGTCTTCATCAGTTTAAGAAATGCTGAAACAATCACTCACAAGACAGATTTGCACACTCCAAATATCAGAAATACCAGATGTCACAAGGAAAAACAAACCATTGGAAAGAGTAACATGGGGCATATCACAGACTTAACAATCATCCATCAAAACACACAATCAATAAAAAATAAAATGCAAGTATTAAAAATTGAGCTCCAATCTTTGAAGTGCAGGGTAGTTTGTGTTACTGAGCACTGGTGTACAGACACAGAAATCCAACATGTAGTATTATCATTCTATGAAAGAGTAGACTCTTACTGCAGAACTGCTTCAAAGAGCATCATGCATTTATATCAGAAAAGGTACACAGTTCAAATCTAGACATGGCCTCAGTACAGTAAGTGAAGACAAACACTTTCAAATATCATCTATTGAATTAACAGGGCTGGATATCACCAAGAAATTCATCATTTTGTGTGTATAGGTCTCCCAGAGGTAGTTTCAACACTTTTTTCAATAAATTAACAGAAGTTCTAGATAATGTCTCAAGTACAAAGGTCAATATAATTCTGTGTGGGGACATTAACATCCACACTAATATCACAAATGAATCCAGCAGCACCCTCACAAACATCCTTCAAAGTTTTGTATTTTCCTATTCGTCTATAGTGCAACAAAAGTTACTACAATGTCTGCATCAGTAATTGACCATGTGGCATCAAATATGGACAGGGAATAATTTGATATAGCTGTAAAAGATCTAGGACTATGAGACAATCTCTGTCAATTAACAACAGTAAATTCAGGCATCGAATCATTCCATAAACAACGAGCCTGCAACGACATCTGTCAAAAATCAAAATAAAAAGGTTTTCAAAATAACTAGCAAAATAAGCTAGGATGAAGTCTGTAAGGAAACGAATGTGAATATCAAAATCTCTTGATTCTCCACATTATTTAAACTGAACTTTGAAAAGACATTTCCAAAAGTATGCATGTCTGTATCAAAATCTCACAAAAACAGATGGATAACAGCAGGTACTAAGAAGTCCCCTGAAGCACTTGAATACCTCAGTTCCATGAAAAAGAGTCGCAATGATCCACAATTCGTAAATTCCTATCATAGAAACAAAAAGTTCTATGGGAAGGTACTGATTGCTGCGAAAAAGTTATTTAATGACAAAATAATATAAAATGCAGAGAATAAAAGCAAAGCAGTCTGGGATGTTATAAAAAACGAAACGGTTAGGGGCAAACAAACGCAGAATAACATACTGCTAAGGGAGGGGGATAAGGTTATAAATGATCCACAACACTTAGCAAACTATGTGAACGAGCATTTTTCGGGTATTGCGGAGAAGTTGCAGCAAAATTCCCAAAACAAATATAGCACCTGTAAATAATGTCACACCAAATACAATGATGATACTTCCAACCTCAGAGAATGAAGTCAATACAACTATTCAAAACTAAAAAATAAGAAGCCAATAGGCTTAGATGAAGCACCAATGTGTGTACTGAAACAATCCATAGAGATTATACAAGGCCTCTTAACAAATAAAATAAATTAATCCTTCACATCAGGGACAATTCGAGAGTAGTTGAAACAGGCAAGAGCTGTACATCTGCTTTAGAAAGGTAATGCAGAAGACGAAGAAAATTACCAGCCCATTTCCCTGTCGTCACCATTCTCAAAAACAAGAGACGCAATTATGAAAGACAGATTAATGAATTACGTGAATAAATACAATCTTTTAAGCTAATCACAGTTTGGTTTTTGAAGTGGAAAAAGTATGGAGTCAGGCATAGTAGAATTCACAAAAGTTGTACAAGATACTCTTGACAAAGATGAGTGTGTCACAGGTATATTTTTGGATCTTTCTAAGGCGTTTGATACAGTCGACCACAAGATTCTATTAAATAAATTAGAAGCATTAGGAATAAGAGGGGTAGCTAATAACTGATTTATATCATACCTAGCAAATAGGGTACAAAGAGTAGTGATAACACATACTTCAAACGGATCTAAAAATTTAGTAAACATTGAACAAAACCGAAACACACTAATGTAGGTGTTAGGCAAGGTTGCATATCAGGACCAATACTATTCCTGATATACATCAATGACTTTCCCAGTAGCGTTACTGATGGTGAAAAAATTCTTCCTGCTGATGACAGCAATATTATAGACACTGAGAAAACAAGAGAACTCCTTGCAGACGAAGAAACTAAAACTCTCAAGGAAATTCACGATTGGTCAATATACAATAAAGTGACATCGAACATAAAGAAAACTAATCTACATGAATTTCAGTTTGAAGACGGAAAATGACAATGTTAAATTAAATGTAGATATCAGCTCTATTGACTGAGTAGCAAATGCAAAATTTCTAGGAATGGTTATGGATTCTCAGTTGAAATTGTGTGAATTCACAAAGGTAAAAGCAAACAGAATGTCATCGGCATGTTATGGTCTTAGAATTATATCATCAGTGTGTAACATGCAGTGTCTTTTAGTTGCATAATGTTCTTATGTACACTCAGTTCTTAGCTGTGGCATTCTTTTTTGTGGAACAAATGCACAAAATACGAACACAATTTTAAACTCCACATAAGAGCCATAAGAATAATAACCGAAAATAGCAGCCGAGCTCCTTGTAATGATCTTTTCAAGACATGTGGGATTTTAACTGCTTATTGTGAATACATTTACCAGTCAGTTGTACACATCAAAAATAACATTTTTATATACTGCACAAAGAGCTCTGTCCATTATCATGTAACAAGAGCTGGACTCAACATACAGTTACCAAGAAAAAATAAACATAAAAAACAGCATTTTCTACGATGGAATAAAACTGTATGATAAATTACCAAAAGAGATTAAAGAAATTTCAAAAATACACTTATTTAAAAAGGCAGCTAAAAAAGTTCCTGTTATCCAATACATTTTATACATTAAAGGACTATATAAATTTAGACGAGCGTCTAAGGCGCTGCAGCCATGGATTGTGCGGCTGGTCCTGGCAGAGGTTCGAGTCCTCCCTCGGGCATGGGTGTGTGTGTTTGTCCTTAGTATAGTTTAGGTTAAGTACTGTGTAACCTTAGGGACTGATGACCTTAGCAGTTAAGTCCCATAAGATTTGACACACACACACACACACACACACACACACACACACACACACACTACATAGGTCAACATATTGGTGGTTTGGTAAAAAAAAGTATTGTACAAATAAAGAGTAATAATGATTAAAAAACATCCAACATTCCACATAACACCATCACACTATGTTTTTCATTATCTAGAAAAACGTACCCCTAAGCTATGCACAGCACAATACTAACAGCTCTTCCTCTTTCTGAGATCAGCATCTCACTCATTACAGAGGGATGCTAACTCAGTTTTTCAGGATAGCAAATGGGAAGTTGCAGTACAGAAAATGGACCTATGATCACCAGTGTGTGTGTGTGTGTGTGTGTGTGTGTGTGTGTGTGTGTGTGTAGTGAGAGATGTGTTGTGAAATAATGTGTGTATAGTGCTTGCTGTGACTGACAGTGAGATATGAGTGAACAGCGTGGTATTACATTATTTCATAAATTACTTGTAAGAAAAGGTATTGCAGCGTTGCAGCTTGTTCTGAGCGAACGTTTATTTTTAGAATATCTTCCTGTATGTAACTTTGGGGGCTGGCGTCTAGTGGCCTACCTGGGATACTCACGTGCATCAGTCACTGTCTGCTGTGGGAAAGCTATTCAATGTCTCTTGCTGAACGCATACATTCACCACCCATAAGAACATAAATAAACGATATTAAATATTATTCAATAATTTTCAAAATCGGTACGCTACATTTTGTTATTCGGGAGAAGACTGCATAAAATTTTCATCATTGTTTTGGAGATAAAGAAAACTACTTAAAAAGCCAATAACCGACTCTTACGAAATTCAGTTCAGTTAGAATTTATAATAGGTTATCTTTTGGTATCATTTCAAAACATTAATAGAACTCTCAGTGTGCAGAATTGATTAATTGAGATTTTCATATTAAAGCTTTAATTATTTATCATTTTCGTAATATAAAAATCAGACAATACTATTTGTGTCTAATGTTGTTATGTGAGCATGTGAGTAAATGAGTGTGTTTATGTGGGACATTCGTCAAATTTTAATGTTGCATTATATACCGTCTTAAGTAACCTGCAAGAGTTAGACAAGCCTGTCGTGAGAAAATGATCCTTGGGGATTTACCCACTCTGCTGACGTATGTCTAGGTGTGATTGCTATTGTAACAGAGCAGCCAGAACGTCAACTGGAGTAAAATCTGTAATTAAAGAATATTTCCTGAATTATCGTCTTTTCATTTACGTCTATTAAGCATTACTTTAATATTTGCATGTCAGATTGACGTAAATGCGTCTATGTATAAGAATTGGTGCAGGTCAGTTTTGTCACGAGTGTATTAAACCACTGAGCATTTTTGGTGAGAAATTTCTGTTTTAGAAATCCACAAGAAAGACTGAATATAATAACTCATATTAGTGGTGAAATTAATGACGGTGAAAACGTTGTTCAGTTTGGTTCCGGATTTTGCAGATTTCTGGCTGCTGTGTGTGTGAAATTTGTGTATGAATCGTGAACTGGAAGATAACAGCCTCTAGTTTAAATGTGGACTAAATAGTACTTTTTCTTTGGTTATCAAAGACAAAATAGACATTATTGTGTAGAAATTTCGGACATTATTTTCCAGAAGCCAATCCATTTCCTTACTGCCCATTAAAACTGAATGACAGTTTTTCTTGAGAACTTTCTTTCCTAAACTAGAGTTGCGCATCCTTGGTAATTGTAGATATTAGGTGGTGTTTTTTATCAACGCTGCTTTTACATAAAATGTCTCCGAGCACTATGGGACTCAACTGCTGTGGTCATTAGTCCCCTAGAACTCAGAACTACTTAAACCTAACTAACCTAAGGACATCACACACATCCATGCCCGAGGCAGGATTCGAACCTGCGACCGTAGCAGTCGCGCGGCTCTGGACTGAGCGCATAGAACCGCAAGACCACCGCGGCCGGCCTTTTACATCATCTTGTAAGTATCTACGTTGAAGGGACATCGATAAGACGCTGTTCTGCGGTAGATGGACTTTAAATTTGAACAGTACGATGAACGACGAGTTGCAATCAAACCTCGCCCCGCTGCAGTATTGTATACCAGGAGCAAATCTAATGATTGTCTCTAACCAGTAGTCAGTATTTGTATGTGTATACGAATTAGCGTATTTTAAATTGGTCTAAACTTGTAAATACTTTGACATATCCTACGTCCTTGTAAAAAGGGAGTGAAACGTCCCCTTAGAACAATTATACATGACTGTGCTTGAACTGGCACACAATATTTTTAGCGCAACGCAATCTGTCTTTCAAAAATCACTACAAAAGAATGGTCCCGACTAACATTAACCTATACCTTTCACAAATCACTTACCTCACCAAAAATCTTCCTTACTTGACTACTGCAATACAGCGAGCGCCACTACTGCCAGCTAAATCAAAAATTCAAACTACTGAAGGTACTAACTACTGATAGGCATAGTTACCAAATGAAAGATTTTGATAGAGAACAAACAATGTGCTTACCTTACCAGTGCTCAAAAGTCATAATATATATAGCAGTTCATGACATCCAGTCTTACAAATTTCAAAACTCCGCCATTTCTCTCCCCACATCCACCACTGCTGGCGGCTCACCTCCAACTGTACAACGCTACGCGCTGTTCACATCCAGCTGCCCAACACTACAATGGCAGACAACAATGCAAACTAGCCACAGACTGCACACAACACAGCCAGTGATTTTCATACAGAGCGCAACGTAACGTTGCCAATAAGAAAACATAAACAGCCTACATACATAGCCCCCAAGCCTCACACAAAAAATTTTACAAATTGTTTTGGACAGTGGCCAATAATGATTTGATAAAATTTTTCGTAATTACAATAACAAAGATATCAAATGCACACACTTATTGATGCAATGTTGGTCATAAGCTAAAATTTTCTCACAGTTCATAAAGAGTGTCCTGATCATTCATCACAGTGAAATTGCAGTGTTTGTCTCAAAGTCTGAGCAGTAGAAGAAAATGCACACGGAAGTAGTGGATTTCCATGCAGTCTTGAAGAAGTAGTGTTGTCCTTCCAACGGAAAGACAGTGCTGACTCTCGACATGCAAACAGGTAATGGGCCACAACAGAGGAAACCCACAGCAGAGTCATTCGACCTTTTGAAGAATATTGGTAGGTAGGTCATCACAGAGCCGACCCACTATAGTCTTGGTAGAGAGTATGGTATTAGTGGGCCACCAAAGGTGCAGACCCACTGCAGTCCTAGTAGAAATAATGGTACTGGTTGGCCATCGAAGATGCAGACCCACTGTAGTCCACGTAGAGACGGACAGCAGCCATCTGTTGTGACTGTGCAGTTGCACAATCACCGTTGAAGAGTCTTGCGGATAGTATAACAAGTCCATAACCACCACTTGTGCACTCACAAAGTATTTGGAATTGTCCTTAGAACCACGAATGCTGTTATCCAGTCCCTTGCTGAATTATTAACACACTGGCAAACACTAACAGTCCCTACTTCTCATATATTGTCCATATACTACGACCAACAGAAATGTGTGCAGTGAAATGGAACTTACAAGTTAATAATATGATGAACTGGTGTCAATTACAATTTTATAACATAAGAAAACAATAACAAAGGTACAAAATACATCATTAAAGAACATAACAATACAGATAACATTTGTAGTACAGGCTTCACAACAGAATCGAAATAACATATACATCAGTGTTACAGGAATTATGACATAAGTTCATACATAAAAGATCAGAATAACTTTTGAAACATCAACTTCACACGTGAGCATTAAAACAGAACCTAATAAATAATGCCTAAACATCTTTACAAAGAAAATAACATAGTATTTGAAAAATTTTACAACTTAAAACTTATTAGCTAAACACATAAAGACAGGAAAAAGACAAATAGACAAGGATACATAAACACATAGCAGAATAACACAGGAGAAAAGGACAGGGTTTGTTTTCAGTGCAGCATTTGGTACTGAAGTCCAACCCAAAACTTCTTTCCATAGATCTTTCGTCTTATTTCAACATTTGTTTCCACCAAAAATCCTATCCAACCATGCTTTCTTTATTTATATGCTCACATATTTCTTACCTCATTATTTATTTTCCATTATCTTACCCCATCATTTATTTCCAAGACAATCCTACCTAAACCTGTTGTCCTTAACCCTAATTTTTTGGTTCATATCCTCTTTCAAAATACTTTTTTTGGCCGAACTGTTTTCTTATAGTTTCTTAATGCATTTCTTCCAATTCATCACAACTTGTTCTCTTATATGGCCTACCCCATCTTAAGCTAACTTAAATCTACTGGGCTTAGATGCTAAACTAATGGATGAGGCAATGCAGCAGCACAAAACAATTAACACAAACAACAATGACAAAAAAATGCAAATTGGCAAAGCAAGCAGCAATATTACAACTAATATAAGACAATGAGCAGCAAACAAGAAAAATAAATCAGTAGTAAAACTGGCTTAACAGAGTAATGTAAAGTGAAATTCAGTAGCACTATGCCTGGCAAACAGCAGCAGCTAATGCAATAACTTATATCTAAACATGACATAGCTCAAGCAGAAAAAATATTACAGTAAAAGTGGCCATTTTAATACCCATGTCACATCTTAACACTAGAGTGATGCATCACAAAAACTTACTCTGCAAGAAAGTTAGCAAGTCATTAAAAAAATTATTTATGTAATTCCTGTGAAGGGAAATGTCTATTTGTGCTCTCTTTTCTAAGAAAGTTGTGGGTGTGAGAGCTGTACCTTTTTTAGATTGAAGTCAGCTGATAGGTATTCCTGCTTAAGGGAAGTCTCTCTAACAAATAAACCACTTTCTACAAAGCTTGGGTATCCGATTAATGAGGGAATTAGTATATTTCATCAAAATATACAAGGTATTAGAGATAAAGTTAGTGAACTGCTTATAGATGTTGACTCTGAAATTATTGGTATATCTGAACACTTCTTAAATAAGGAGATAATTCAGAGGCTTCCTTTACCAGGATACAGGTTGGCTGGCAGCTTTTTGAGGAGCTCTTTGCGGTGTCGGGGAGTAGCCATGTATGTGAAAAACGGTATCCCATTTGAGTCAATTGATGTTTCAAAGTACTGCACTGAAAAGGTGTTTGAATGTTGTGCAGGTGTGGTTAAATTTAGTGGAGCTAAACTTCTTACTGTTGTTATTTATAGATCCCTAGACTCCGATTTCACAACATTTTTGCTAAAGCTAGAGGAGGTTCTTGGTTCACTTTATAGGAAATACTAAAAGTTAGTTATATGTGGTGACTTCAATATTAATTGTATAAGCGATTGTGCAAGGAAAAGGATGCTGGTAGACCTCCTTAATTCATATAATATTATGCAAACCGTATTCTTTCCAACAACAGTGCAAGGGAACAGTAGAACAACCATAGACAATATTTTTGTTCATTCGTCATTATTAGAAGGGCATTCTATTAGCAAAAATGTGAATGGCCTTTCAGATCATGATGCACAAATTTTAAGTCTAAAAGATTTTTGTGCTGCAACACATGTTAAATATAGTTACCAACTTCTTAGGAAAGCTGATCCAGTTGCTGTACAGACTTTTGTAAACCTTATCAAGGAACAATAGCGGCAAGATGTTTATAGTGCTGTTACAGCAGACGATAAATATAATGCCTTCCTCAAGACTTTTCTCGTGCTCTTTGAAAGTTGCTTTCCGTTAGAACGTTCAAAACAGGGTACTAGCACAAACAGGCAGCCTGGGTGGCTGACCAAAGGGATAAGAATATCTTGTACAACAATGTGGCAATTATATCAAAACGTTAGAAACGGTCAAAATCTAAATGCAGCAGCCCATTACAAACAGTATTGTAAGGTGCTTAAAAAAGTTATTAGGAAGGCAAAAAGTATGTGGTATGCAGATAGAATAGCTAAGTCTCAGGATAAAATTAAAACCATATGGTCAGTCGTAAAGGAAGTGGCTGGTCTGCAGAGACAGGTCGAGAATATAGAATCAATGCGTAGTGGGGATGTCCATGTTACTGATAAGTCGCATATATGTACAGTACTTAATAATCACTTTCTGAATATAGCACGTGAACTAAATAGAAACCTAGTCCCAACAGGGAATCATATAGCGCTCTTAGAAAAAAGTGTTCCGAGACTGTTACCTGAAATGCTCCTCCATGATACTGACAAGAGGGAGATTGAGTTAATAATTATATCACTAAAGACCAAGAACTCTCATGGATATGACGGGGTATCTAGCAGAATACTGAAGTATTGTGCCACGTATGTTAGCTCAGTACTTAGCTATATCTGTAACTTTTCCTTTAGGAGTGGTCGGTTTCCTGACCGATTAAAGTACTCAATAGTGAAGCCACTTTATAAAAAGGGAGACAGGGATAATGTTGACAATTCTAGACCTATTTCTATGCCATCGGCGTTTGCTAAAGTTATCGAGAGGGTTGTATATACAAGGTTACTGCAGCATTTAAATTCACATAACTTGCTGTCAAATGTACAGTTTGGTTTTAGAAATGGCTTAACAACTGAAAATGCTATAGTCTCTTTTCTCTGTGAGGTTTTGGATGGATTAAATAAAAGGTTGTGAACGTTAGGTGTTTTCTTTGATTTAACGAAGGCTTTTGACTGTGTAGACCACAAAATATTACTGCAGAAGTTGGAACATTATGGAGTAAGGGGAGTAGCTTACAATTGGTTCACCTCCTACCTTAAGAACAGAAAGCAGAAGGTAATCCTCCTCAATATTGAGAGTGGTAATGATGTTCAGTCCCAATGGGGCACTGTTAAATGGGGCGTTCCCCAAGGGTCGGTGCTGGGGCCACTGCTGTTTCTTATTTATGTAAATGATATGCCTTCTAGTATTACAGGTGATTCAAAAATATTTCTGTTTGCTGATGACACCACCTTGATAGTGAAGGATCTTGTGTGTAATATTGAAACATTATCAAATAATGTAGTTCATGATATAAGTTCGTGGCTTGTGGAAAATAATTTGATGCTAAATCACAGTAAGACTCAGTTTTTACAGTTTCTAATCCACAATTCAACAAGAACTGACATTTTAATTACACAGAATGGGCATGTTATAAGCGAGACGGAACAGTTCAAGTTCCTAGGCGTACAGATAGATAGTAAGCTTTTGTGGAAAGCCCATGTTCAGGATCTTGTTCAGAAACTAAATGCTGCTTTATTTACCATTAGAACAGTATCTGAAATAAGTGACATTTCAACACGAAAAGTAGTATACTTCGCATATTTTCATACGCTTATGTCATATGGTATTATTTTTTGGGGTAATTCTTCTGATTCAAAAAGGGTATTTTTGGCTCAAAAACGGGCTGTTCGAGATGTGTATGGTGTAAGTTCGAAAACCTCTTGTCGACGCCTATTCGATAGTCTGGGAATTTTGACATTGCCCTCACAGTATGTATTTTCTTTAATGTCGTTTGTTGTTAGCAATATTAGCTTATTCCCAAGAATTTGCAGCTTTCACTCAGTTAATACTAGGCAGAAATCAAATCTGCATGTGGAATGCACTTCCTTGACTCTTGTGCAGAAAGGAGTGCAGTATTCTGCTGCATCCATTTTCAATAAGCTACCACAAGAACTCAAAAATCTTAGCAGTAGCCCAAACACTTTTAAGTCTAAACTGAAGAGTTTCCTCATGGCTCACTCCTTCTATTCTGTCGAGGAGCTCCTGGAAGAGCTAAAAAATTAAGCAAATTCCAGTGTTACATTCTTGATTTTCTTTATTTAAACTAATGACTTGTCACCTGAATATGTTTCTTATATTTCATTTTATCTGTTTCTACAATCGTGTTATAATTTCATGTATTGACTCGTTCCATGACCATGGAGACTTCTCCTAAATGTGGTCCCACGGAACAACAAATAAATAAATAAAAATAAATAAATAAATAAACGTATTCTTTACTGGGTTTGTAGACAGAAAATAGTGATATTAGTACATCTATTAAATTTTATAATAACCAATGCTGCAGTGCTGCTAGAAACTAGATATTAAAGAAAATGAGCAAATATGTACAAAGGAAGGCATGAAACATCATTTATTAGCCATATGGCATTTCATAAGGTAGTAAAAAAAATTTCTCAACTAGAAAGACAGTAGTCATAATCAGGTGTATAGACATAAAAATATTTCTCATCATTTCATTAGGCATTTCAGTAAATATCATAAATTAAGAGCTCCACAGTGTTATCATATGTTTTCAAGTTTGAGCGTGTCGTATTTGCGATGCTTTCTACAAAGGAATGTCAATAGTGAGGATAATGGCGCCTTTTTTTTCTCTAAATGTGCCTCTGAAAGGCACACACTAATGCTTTTTTCCAGGTGATTGTCACACAGCTGGGTGCCCACGACGCATTACGTGCAGGTGGTCACTTAACTTTCTTACTGAAATATTTACGACACCAGTTTGCTTACAGTGACAGTCTCATATAAAAATTTCCCAGGTCGAGAATTTGCATTTCAAATCTGTATAAACAAAATCCTGTAAATATTACAGTGTTCAAAAAATTTTCGCCAGCATAGTGATACATTCACGCATATACACACATTTCATAACTCTTAAAGTACGATTCTCGGTTTCCAACATCCTTTTTCACAAACCAGAGTCCCTAACCACTACTCCTTATTCCTTACCTTATTACACATATACATATTCATCGACACGTCAATCGTGCATCGACACTTCAATATTTCATCATAATTAATACGTAGCGTAATCAGATTCCTAGCATCAGCTTATTGATCATAAACATACTTCAACAGCATAATACACATAGTTGTCATAAAAATAACATCATAACACCTCACTCAAATCTCAAAAATGTCGTAGCTTTCTGCAATAATGTCAAAACCTAAATAAAATTCTCTACTCGTTTCAGTAGTGTCATCTACCTCAAACGTACTTTAACATCATGCTCCCCAACCAAATACATCATTCAAAGCTCTCATAGTATCACAATGGTTCCGAAAAAATATGAACAGTTCACAAAGTACAGACAAAATACAATTTCATAAGTGTGAAGTTATCCAACTGTGTAACTGCATAAACATGTGTCACTGATGTAGTAAAAAAAATGTTTATCTCTCAGTTAAATGATCAGATAGCTGTGTAATTTGTGTGTTAGAGAAGTATGGTACCGATGTGTAAAGCTGTATAAGCAAATACCATATTAGTTTGGGCTCCTTGTGCTTGCCAAACACATGGTACACAAAGTAAGCGTATACCCCCCTGAGAATTAATGTAATTATAACCTCAGGTGTTAAAGATTACAGCAATGGAATGAAATGTATCATGGAAAACTTTCTTTGTAATTCAAAAATCTTGAAAAATAAATGGTTTAAGTACAAAATTAATCACTCAAATGCGTGTCCTGTAGCGCTAAATGTGCGCCTTGCTGTAAGATAATTCTGTGGAAGTATCGTAGTTATCGTCCTCTGTAAGCAAAGATCTGCTGAAGTACTTACCTCATCATAAACGAAAGTGAAATGCTTAGCGTATAGATATCTTAGTTATTATGCTTATTGCCATGATGAAGAAAGTACTGTACTGTAATGTATTGTTGTGCTACGGAAAAGGCTGTCTCATTGTAGCTATACCACAAAAGTTACTACTAAAACATGTTTTCCTTTCCAGAAGTATTCAGGAAAACTGTGCAGATATAAAACAGAAACACCGCAAAAGCAACAATGTAAATTCTGTCGCATATTGGTAGCGTCGTGATATAGTCGTGCAGCAGTCAAATAAACTATAAGCTAAGTCATCTTCAATCTCACAAAAAGTACTTTAAATAAAGAATGTCTTTTCAAGTAAACCAAAATGTTGCATTAAAATCTCATTAGCAGTATATGTTCTAAGTATGTAAGCCATATAGTCGTTACGTAATCGTGCAACTAACAAGCAACAATGTACACACATAATAACAACGTGTCGTCTGTTCACTATAAAAATGCGTTCGTAGTTACTGTCTAAATATGTTCCGTAGGTTCTAGACTGGATAGCCAATTTTAAAACATAGTTGCATGTTAACAGTTTCTAAGTGTGACAAAGCGTACCAGTAAGGAGAAGTGAAAAATTTTATAGCAAAGGCTAAATTAAAAAAAAAAAAACAGGTTATATCTCAATAAACGGTTTACCATGTGAAATGTGGTGCTATCTTTTACCCTTTCTAGTGCGCAGAGTTTCAACTTCAAAGCAATTATCATGTTGTATATGTCGGTAAGGAATACTGGAATTTTTCCCAAGGTTAGCTTCTATCTTATTTTTCCCTGAGCCAGCCGGCGCAGGTGGCTGCCTGCAGTGCGAATCATTGTCTGTCTCTTTGTTGGCGCGCGTCGTTATTGGGATTAGGAGACCTAACTACTACAAATTCACCTTGACGAGGAGGCCTGCCCTGTTTAAATAACGCCAGTTCTGATGAAATTCAGGTCTGTCGTTACGATTATATCGTCTGTCGTCATGTCGGTAGATTCCGTAATTTCTTTCTTGCCGGTCACGAGGTGGAGAATTTCTCCCTGAATCGTAACTACTCGTTGGACCATTGCGTCTAAAGTTATTCTGTCTCCCTTGATAATAATTATTTTGGTCCCCATGTTGTCTGTTTCTCTGATTGACCCTGTGATAGTTACTACCACAGAGATGTGATCTTTCCCTGTAATTATTACTACTCTGCCAACGGTTGTTGCCGGCCGAAGTGGCTGTGTGGTTCTAGCGCTGCAGTCTGGGACCGCAAGACCGCTACGGTCACAGGTTCGAATCCTGCCTCGGGCATGGATGTGTGTGATGTCCTTAGGTTAGTTACGTTTAACTAGTTCTACGTTCTAGGGGACTAATGACCTCAGAAGTTGAGTCCCATAGTGCTCTGAGCCATTTGAACCATTTGAACCAACGAATGGTTCAAATGGCTCTGAGCACTATAGGACTCAACTTCTGAGGTCATTAGTCCTTTAGATCTTAGAACTAGTTAAACCTAACTAACCTAAGGACATCACAAACATCCATGCCCAAGGCAGGATTCGAACCTGCGACTGTAGCGGTCTTGCGGTGCCAGACTGCAGCGCCTTTAACCGCTCGGCCACTTCGGCCGGCTTTTCAACCAACAGTTGTCATACGGGTGGTGTCTGGTTTGGTCACGATTTCTGTTGTGAGAATAGCATTGTCGTGTCAAGTTATTATTTCTTTCATCGCGAAATTGCGACGGATGTGACCTGTAATTGTTGTGTTCCTGTTTTCGCGTTCCGCGATTGTCAGTGTCAGTTTCTAATTCTTGTAAGAATCCCTGAAAAGCTTCAATGTCGTCTTTGCAACGTCCTGCCAAAATAATATGTCGCAAATGTTCAGGTAATTTGATTAAGCAAATGCGGATGAGTTCTGAGGGGCTGTATGGGTTTGACAGGTACTGATTCTTGTGCAACATGTCTTAAAAATATTTCACAAGACTGGAAAATTCAGATTGTTCGAAATGTTTCATCATTATGACGCTAAGTTTTACTCGGTCTTGTGTAGCTTGAGACCAATATGCTGCGAGGAAGGCATGATAAAATTCTCCTTCACTGTGGCAATCGTGAATGACCGATCGCATTCTTACGGCAGGTTCATTCTCTAAATAGCCACACATAAATTCTAATCTGTGCTCTAATGACCAGTTGGGAGGAAACCATGAAAGAACTGATGGAGCCATGCTTGTGGATGAATGTCGTTGCCAGAATTCTTAAACGTTTTGAATTTACGTGTAGTAATGAACAGCTTATAGTCAAAATCATTATGTCGGCGAGTCGTATGTCGGTCATTGTTACGTCGTTTCGGCTGTTCCATCTCAAAATTCGGTGTACCTTGCCAATTTTTTTCTTAATCTCCGAAATGCGCTGTGTTATTGTTTTGCGGCTGTTCCGTATTTCTATGTCTCTCTTCCCGTATTGGGGCGCGAGTGTCCTCTGAAATACGTAATTCTTGTACTACCTGTGTCAACTGATCTTGTACTTCCCGGATTTCTCTTTGGTATTCATTTGATTCTGATTTTGTTTGAATTTCCTAATTTGTTCGCACTCTTCTGTGTCATTAAAGACTACCGGTTTTGTGTCATTCAGATTACCATCTACCTTCGTAGATAAATTATTTAGCTGATCCGAAAGTTCAACTACTTTCTCTGATGATGAACTAATTTCCTCCATGTGTCTTTCTGAACCAATTTTCAGAGTATCTACTGCGTCCTTTAAGTTTTCCTGAGTTTTTGCAAGTTGTGTAACCGAATCGGTAGATGCAACTGAGTCAATTTTAGCTTGCAAGGTCTCGTGATTTTCATGAATTATAGTTTGCAGTTCCTTTATGGCTGCTTCGTGATTCTGTAATGCATTTTCATGACGTGAAAAATCAGGTTGGAAATGCTCACATATTTGTGTTTTTACGTCATTACAGACTTTTTGACATTTCGATTCGATTTTATGTAACTCAGTAGTTAAATCTTCACGTGTTTGTTCAAGTGTGGTGTCCAACTTTTGAAGATTTTGTTCCATTGCGTCTAACTGTTCCTGTGTTTGTCTCTGGTGTTGTTCCATTGTGTCTAACTTTTGAAGATTTTGTTCCATTGTGTCTAACTTTTGAAGGCTTTGTTCCATTGTGTCTTACTTCTGAAGGTTTTGTCCCATTTGTTTCTGATTTTGTTGAAGGGTTGTGTCTAACTTTTGTAGCCTTTGTCCCATTTGTTGCATTACCTGTAATAACAATTCACTGGTGTCTGAAATATGTTCCTCAGTGCTTTCGGCAGTGAAGTTGTACCGGCAACATTCACATTTTGACAAGCAGAAAATGTGTCTTGACTTATTTGAGACCCAAAACCTGAATCTGCAGTATTTGCAAGATTATGTCCTGTCATTCCAGATTTCTGAGGCGGGCTGTTGCCGACCGATCGATCGATAATGCTTCCCTGTTCATTAATTGTTTCACTGTCTACACCATTGTTTGCCACCCGCTCCGTTTCCCTATGCACAATTACCAAATTACTATGTTGAACATTAGTTAATTCATTACGCGGTGGCGCTAACACACTGCTTTCGTCATCACTGTCATTTCTCAGTTTACTTTGGAGCCTAGTATTACATTTTTCACATGCCATAATTGTCACAATATTTCACACGATAACACAGAAAAGCACAATTTGAAGAGAAAAAATAAGAAAACACATTAACATAGCACTCAAAAAAATGTCTAGTTAATTGCAAGCGCAGCTGCGAAATACTTGGTGCAAGTCTACATGCATGCCACAACTGTTTTACTGTACAACAATGAAAGACTGCAACTACAAAGGAGATTCTGTCTACAATTACGCGCTAGCAATAAACAACAGCTACACTAATTACACAAACTGCAAGAAAAAATCAGAAGATTCCAGTGAGATATCCTCGGCTAAGGGTCGACATATGAAACGTCCCCTTAGAAAAATTATACATGACTGTGCTTAAACTGACACACAATATTTTTAGCGCAACGCATTCTGACTTTCAAAAATCCCTACAAAACGATAGCCCGGACTAACATTAACCTATA